>NW_027530508.1:3814131-3833165 GCF_008692635.1 Crocuta crocuta
CACCCCTTCCCGAGCCCCGGGGGGGGGGGTCAGCCGGTTAAGGGTCCGGCTTCCGCTCAGGTCATGATCTCCCAGTTCATGAGTTTGAGCCCTGCGTCACTGCTCTGCTTAGGGTCCTCTGTCCTCTTATCTCTCTGCCCCTCCCCTGCTCATGCACTCTCTCAAAAATAAATTAAAAACATTAAAAAAAAAAAAAGAAAAAGCTCCCACTTTCTGAGAACATCTATAAAGGAGCCTGGATGGCCCTTCCGCCCCCACCCTCCAAGAGCTTAAACCTCGAGGTTTAAACCTCACCGAGTCACCTGCCATCTCTGTGGTCCAGCCAGGTGAGTCCCCTGAAGAATGAGCTCAGGACTCTGGGTTCAGCCTGGGGTTGGCAACAGGTGGGCTTCCCAGAAGATGCCCCCGAGCTGCTATCTCCAGGCTGTTGGAGGGAAGGGGGCAAAGCAAGAAGGAAGATGCCTTCCGGGCAGAGGAAACTACACTTGCAAAAGTCGTGGGCTGGGAGGCGGCAGGTGCCTTCCAGAACCTGAAGGGAGGGCAACCCGGAAATCCCAGGGGTAACTTGTGGAGGGAGGGACCTCAGAGGCTGGGGTTATGAAGAGATGGAGGGTTGTGTTGGCCTGTGGTATAGCCACTGTGGGAGACAGTATGGGGCTTCCCCAAAAAGTTAAAAATAGAAATACCAGGGCGCCTGAGTGACTCAGTTGGTTAAGCATCCCACTTCAGCTCAGGTTATGATCTCGAGGTCCGCAGGCTCCAGCCCTGCGCTGGGCTCTGTGCTGATGGCTCGGAGCTTGGATCCTGCTTCGGATTCTGTGTCTCCCTCTCTCTCTGCCCCTTCCCTGCTCACACACTGTCTCTCTCACTCAAAAATAAGTTAAAAACATTAAAAAAAGAAATAGAAATAGAAATGCCATAGGATCCAGCTATCTCATGTCTGAGTGTACTTCTTAAGGAAATAAAATAATTATATCAAAGAGAAATCTGCACTCCTATGTTCATTCACAATAGCCGAGACATGGAAACAACTTCAGTGTCCATCGGCAGATGAATCAATAAAGAAAATGTATTATGCATACACAGCGGACTGTTTTTTTAAGTTTACTTATTTATTTTGAGGGAGAGTGGGATAGGGGAGAGGGAGAGAGAAGGAATCCCAAGCAGGCTCTGTACTGTCAGTGCAGAGCCGGATGTGGGGCTCAAACCCACGAACCACGAGATCATGACCTGAGCCGAAGTCAGATGCTTAACCGACCGAACCACCCAGGCGCCCCTACACAATAGAACATTATTCAGCCTTTAAAAATAGCAAATCTTGCCTCATGTGGCAACATGGATGGGCCTTGAGGGCATTATGCTAAGTGAAATAAGTCAGACGGAGAAAGACAAATTCTCTGATCTCACTTATATGTGGAATCTAAAAATACTGAACTCACAAAAACTGAGAGCAGACTGGCTGTTGCTGGGGCTGGTGGGAGCAGGAGGGAATGAGGAGCTGTTGGCCCAAGGGTCCAGACTTAACAGCTATAAGATAGATACGTTCTGGGGATGCAATGTATAGCAGGTGACTCCAGTTAGCAGCACTGTGCTACATACTTGAAAGTCACCAAGAGAACAGATCGTAAATGTTCCCAACACACACACATACACACACACGCACACACATGGCAACTACTCAAAGTGATGGATGTGTTAACCACAAAGGAGTTTCCCAGGATTCAAGGGAAGCCCCAGCCGACAGCCACCAGCCCCTTGCAGCCACAAGGATCTCGATTCTGCCAACAATCTGAAAAATCGCGGAAGCAGATGCTTCCCCAGAGCCTCCAGTGAGGACACAGCCTTGCGGATACCTTGATTTTAGCCCGGTGAGACCCGAGTGCAACTTCTAGCCTACAGAATGGAGGTACTAGACTGGCACCCCCTTAAGCTGCTGTTTGAGGTCATTGGTTACAGCAGCAACCGGAAACCAGGACAATGGTGCTCCCGCCCCGGCGCTAACAGCCCCGTAAGCCTGTCTGGGGCCTTCAAGTGCGAGGTGACCGCCACATGATAGCCCCCGGTGTCCCCTAGAAAATGGGCCGCATGAAGTCAGGGCACAGACCCCGGCTTGGAATCCGGGGTTCTTTCTAAGGAGCTGTCGGCATAAATACTGAAGAACCACACATCACAGTGATCCTGGGGGAAGGCGGCCCCGGGAACTTGGAAACGTACTATACCAGGACCACTTCGGGGAGAGACCCCCAAAGTCCTCTGAAAGACAATTGGTAGTCGTCACCCTGACGCACTTCCGGGGGACTGGTCAGCCCTCGGGTGCCCATCTACCTTGTCTAACCCTACTGACGTCCATCATGGTGACCATCCACGTTATGGGTCTAAAGTGCCACCCACCAACACTCTTTCTGTCTGGTCAGATGCCAGGGCACGGGGACATTCTTGCAGTCACCTGCCGAGGGCCCTGAGGCTTTACTGATTTAATTCTCACAGAATCCCTGTGAACTGCGTCCTTTTATTATCAGTGCTATTTTGCAAACGAAGAAACTGAAGCACAGAGAGGTTAAGTATCTTGGCTGAGGTCACACAGCCGGTGAGTGGCAGAACCAGGACTTGGACCCAGGCCACCTGGCCTCTGTATTCCATGATCCTTTTCTGCATCAGAGACATGAGTCTTAAAACATGCCAGCTGGTCAAGCAAACCTTGCCTTCCGATGGGGAAACTGAGCCACCGGGAGATGAAAGTGCCCTCTCTGGCTCATGGTCTTCGGGTTGTAAATAGAAATATTTCACAAAACTCCAGTCTGCTTCCACAACCTCTACTCCGTCACCCTCAACATAACACACACACACACACACACACACACACACACACACACACTCAAACTCCTCTGGAAGTGAAAAGAAGGGATGAGAAATTAGTGCAAATTAGTGCTCTTGTGGTCAGGATATGATTTACACACACACAGACTAATGGTATCGTTTTAAGAGTGACCAGCAGAGGGGCCAGAAACTCTCCAGAGAGGGTCTGCGACACATCATCTTAAAACTCTGACTTCGGAGTGGGATGGCCTCTCCTTCCTTGTCAGGATCAGCTTCAGATTTATACTAAATGACAATGAGATGCAGAAATGTTACTCCTCTAAAGCTATATTCCTTTCCCTTTTTTGTGCAATTCTTGTTTTATACATCACACCTCATGCATCACCAAGCCCACAGCACCCCTCTAGCAGTGCTCCCTAGCAAGAAGGAAGGAGAGGTGAAAGCAGAGGGAATCACTGGTTAGATCGCCTGCTTCCCCCCAAATCTGCCCCAGCCCAAGAGCTAACAGCAGCCCTCCCTCCAAGTAACTGAAGGAGGTCATTGTCTCCTAGTTGCCATGCGCACAGCCCACACTGGCTCTCAAAGACCTGGCCTGCCAGTACTCAAGACGCCCACCATTAGGGCCTCAACCTGGGGTGACACATTGCACTTGTCCAAGAGGTTCCTCTTTACCCTTGCAAACTGTGTTCCCAACACCCCCTCTCCTCGGATGGAGAAACAAGAAAGTTCCTTCACCTCGTAGGCTGACTTGTAATATTAATAAGTAACATGTATTGAGAGAGCGTTTACATGGATGCTCGCATCGCATCCCTAATGATACAGGTAATTGGCTATGGACGAAATGAACGAGGCTCAGAGAGGTTAAGTCACTGAACCAGATCACACAGCTGGTAAGTGCTAGAGCTGGAGTTTGAACCGGGTGATCTGGCTCCAGAGCCAACAGTTATGACCACTGTACTGTTCCGCTCCCTGAAGCGGTTCTGGAGAGGATCCATCTTCTCCCGGAAGTCATAAATGTTTCACATCTCTAAAGGGAAATCACCCTGTTTGCACCGTTGCCGATTTCCACAGTGGAGGTACCCTCACTGTTACTGATTTCAAGCTACTTGAATTTCAAGCTATAAACATGGTGCTGCTGCATGCAGAGCCGGGGGAAGATGCATGTAATCGGCTCCCCCAGCTTAGTATTCGCCACCAAATTGGGCAGACTGAACTCCAGAGCCAGAGGTGAACAGGAAGTGGGCAAAGGGAGAATGGAGGGTTGTTAAAGAGAGCTTTCCCATGGGGCTCCTGGGTGGCTCAGTCGATTAAATGTTCGACTTCAGCTCAGGTCGTGATCTCGCAGTTCATGGGTTCGAGCCCCGCATCAGACTCTGTGCTGACAGCTCAGAGCCTGGAGCCTGTTTCAGATTCTGTGTCTCCCTCTCTCTCTGCCCCTCCCCCTGCTTGTGTGTGCGCGCTCTCTCTCAAAAATAAATATTTAAAAATTTACAAAAATAATAAAGAGCGCTTTCCCACTGACAGTTTACTGGGGACCCCAGCAATCTTATTTCTGTCTGACAGATGAAGACGCAGGGGCTCAGTGAGCCATATGCATTTGTCCAACCGTAACTAAGCTCATACCCTGCTTGGGTCCTGGCTGGAAAGGACCACTACTTGGGATGCACAGATGACTCAGATTGGGTTCCAGCCCACCTGAGGGAGCTCGTGGGCTGACAATGGACACACGGACATGTACACGTGGCACCCACAGGACTCCCATTCAAGTGGGCAGCATGACAGTTACAAGTGTGGGTTCTGGTCCTAGACTCCTCAGCTTCGAGTCCAGGCTCTACCGTTCACTGGCTGTGTGACCTCGGGCTACTTACCCTCTCAGTATCTCAGCTTCCTCATCTGTAACAGCCGTACCTACCTCAAAACATTTCTGGAAGGATGATATGAATGAATGCAGACAAGGGGCTCAGAACCTTATTTATTATGATGCATAATAAATGGTCAATAAATTTTGGCTGATTTTATTATGTAACTTCAGAAATGCAACTGTGTGTTCCCACAGAGAGAGAGAGAGAGAGAGAGAGGGAAGGGGAAGCAATGTATACAGTGTGGGTGGTTCTGTCCGGACAGAAGCCCAGCAGTGAGAAAGATGCGGGGCGTGGGCAGAATCCCGCATATCTGAGTGAGAGCTGAATCCCAAATTAGAGTTTGCAAACCTGTATAATTGCTACCACACACCGCCCCTCTTTATGTCCAATGCACTTATTACTGCAAAGGACTACATTCAGAAAGCCGGACTTTTCGAGTGATTTAAGGGATTTTTGGAGTTATATAAAATTGTCTATTTTTATAACTTTCTCGTCACATTAGAACTTAACGCCCACATTAAATACCCTCCCTGCAAGGACTGTATTTCAAAAATGATAATAAATAAATGGGTGAGGATTTTCCCAAGGCTGCTCCGCTGGTGGTAGAGGGAATGGAATGACACCCCAGGCTGAGGATTCCCAGTCTAGTGCTCTTCTATTATTCTGGGTCCTGGGGTCCCTATGACTCTGATCTCAGCACCTGGCTCCTCGAGGGGAAGGGCAAGTCCAGAACTTGGACTTGAACTCACCTTAGGAGAGTGTTTGGAACTGGGGAAAAAGGGATGTGAATGTGAACCCTCAGCTTCACAGATGGTTCTGGGTGACCTTCCTTAAGAGGCTCAGTTTCTACAGGGAAAGGTTGACACTTACTTATATATGTATGTATGTATATAGATGTGTATGTATGTATATAGATGTGTATGTATGTATACAGATGTGTATGTATGTATATAGATGTGTATATATAAATATGTTATGTTGTATGTATGTATATATGCATGCATGCGTGCATGTTATATGTATGTGTAATGCACACAGCAGGCGCTCAAGAGCATATTCCCTTCCCCTCAAGCAGGTGGTGGGCTCTGGGCACAATGTAGCTTTCAGCCAGCAGGTGGCGCTGCATCCTAAGAAGCAGGAAAAAGGGGGCAAGAAAGCGGTGGTCCTGAAAAAGGTGGATCCATTGGGGTCTTGTAGGGGGCGGGCCCTTCAAAGTGGATGTAGAGGTCCAGGCCAAAGGAGCAAGTGCCCCATGCCCACATAGGCAGATACTCAGAGGCTCCCATTCCTGCATAACCAAGGACCAACCTTGAACCGGATGGAGACCTTCCCATATGGCATTTCCTTGAATCCTCACAACTGCCCTATGGATACTGCCAATAAGATCCCATTTTACAAGTGAGGAAAATGAGCCCAAAGAGGCAAAGTGACCTGCACTAGGTCACACAGCATGTCCATGGCAGTACTAGGATCTATACCCATAATAATATTAAGAGCCAACACTTAGGTCATTCCTACGGGTGCTAATATTATCCTAAACCCTTCCACGCACATTAAACTCCTTAAGTCCTCATAATAGCCCTATGAGGTATGTGTTCGTATTTTTAGTCTCATGTTATAGAGGAAGAAATAGAGGCACTAAGAGGTTAGGCAAATTGCCCAAGGCCACACAGCCAGAACACAGGAGCTATGCTCTGCACCGCTACACACGCCCGGCCCCACCCCTGCATGGGCACACCCCCTTCCCGCACTCACATGCTTAGCCAGGGGGGCTCCACGCTGTACAGAGTGGAGAGGACCACAGCCTGGCCTTGACACGGCCCTCTCTGTCTGGCTGCCTCAGGACCCACTCCCCTGTGTGGGGGAGAGGAGGCCTCACCTCAGAATGGCCCTGCTCAACACCCCATTTCCCCTAAAGTTTCCTGTAGACCCTCCCCCCAGAGGCCATGGGGTCGCCCCTCCAAAGCCGTTTCAGAGGGAAGCAGGGAGATTGGCAATGGCCCAGTGAATACAGATGGTGGCCGTGGACCTGGGCGGTGGCTTTGGAGGTGGAAGTATGTGGATTCTGGATATGCACTGAAGGGGGAGGCAACCGAATTTGAGGAAGCTGATGCGTGCGCGTGAGGTTGTTATTACACGTGATAGAATATATTACACACATTCCGTGATCAAGTGCTATGTAACAAACGAACTCAAAACGTAATGACTTGCAAACAACACCCTGTAGGTGGAGGCAGATGAGCTGGCGTGGCTCTCCAAGTCTTCCACTTTCTCTTCGCTCTTCAGTTCCCGCCAAGCCCTGCCTTGCAGACTGGGGATGCGGTGGGGAGCAAAACCCAAAGGTTCTTGCCCCGTAGAGCTCACCCCACGGGGACCCAGGCACTAGCATGATGTCAGACGGTGACGGAGAAGCTCTCACATCAGGGGACATCAGCAGGCAGCTGATGGGGCCGGGCCCCCCGGCCCTCGGGTCTGGCGAATTAGTGCCTCACAGTGAGTCCTAAAGTCTGAAAGAGTTCCTAGCACTTTTTTTTAATTATTACTTTTAAACTTTATTTATTTTGATAGAGACAGAGCGTGCGCACGAGCAGGGGAGGGGCAGAGAGAGGGAGGGAGATAGAACCCCAAGCAGGCTCCACACTGCCACCCCAGCGCCCCACGCGGGGCTCCAGCTCAAGAACCGCGAGATCATGACCTGAGCCGAAACCAAGAGTTGGACGCTTCACCAACGGAGCCCCCCGGGCACCCCAAGAATTCCGAGCACTTTAAGAAATAAGGAGACGACTTCAAAAATCTAGATTTACAGCTACGTGTGAAAAACGGAAAGCTCTGTCCCCTCGGGCTTGCTTTCCCTCCTGGCGGATGTCACCCGGAACAGGACATGAGGCCCCACAGGCCATAAGTGTTGGCTGTGGGTGGCTCAAGGGAAGGGGCTGCTTTCCCTAAGATCTCCTCCCCCCAGGGGAGACCGGTCATCGCAGGGTGAAGAGGCCTGACCTCCCTGTCTCACAATGTGACATCTCCAAAGGGCTGTCCTCCGTTCAGAGCCCCTCATGGGACTGGCTGCGGCTTCTGTCACAAACACCTGACTGTTTCCTTCACTCCCCAAAGATCTCAAGAGCATTTCCTGGAAACCCACCTGCACTCAAGCCTCTACCTCACTGTCTCCTGCAGATGCTGACCCTCAGGATGGGCTCCTGTTTGCCAGCTCCCCAGGGCCCTCCCCACTTCCGAGCCAGCCTGGCCCACCCAGCCTTCCAGTTCTTTATAATTTTTTTTTAATATTTTTATTTATTTCTAGGAGAGAGAGAGAGAGGCAGCATGAGCAGGGGAGGGTCAGAGAGAGAGGGAGATACAGACTCTGAAATAGGCTCCAGGCTCTGAGCTGGCAGTCAGCACAGAGCCCTACGCGGGGCTCGAACCCACGAACCGTGAGATCATGACCTAAGCGAAAGTCGGACGCTTAACCGACTAAGCCACCCAGGCGCCCCTCCCAGCCTTCCAGTTCTGCAGCTCCATTACGTCCCGGCTTCCCACAGTGATAACAAAAGAAGGGGCTGACATCTCCAAGGCGGGGAGCGCGTGAAACCGGGCGGGACATCCTTCTCGGCAAGGTACTCCCTTAACCTCACAGTAAGGCTGCGATCTTGCAAGCTCCCGCACTACCTGACGATCCCCGCTGCTGGTGGGAACGCGACATGGCATGGTCTCTTTGGAAAAGCGCATCGGTTTCTTGTAGGATCATAAATAAACTCGGGCCATGACCCAGGAATTCCACCGCTAGATCTCTACCCTAGAAAAACAACGACTTCCATCCGCACAACAGCCTACGTGCCCATGGTCGCGGCAGCATTATTTACAGTCACTCCAAAACTGGAAATGACCCGAGTGCCTTTCAGCTGATGAGTGATGAAGAAGCCGTTGTGCAACCACATGCTGGAATACGACCTGGCGATGAAAAGGAACAGACTTCTGATCCATGTGACGCGGCTGAATCGCACCGGCGTTCTGCGGAGTGAAGGAAGCTCGACTCAACAGGCTGCATCTTCGGCGGAATCCCACTCACCTGGCATTCTTGCAAAGGCAAAATGATACCGCCGGAAAACAGAGCGAGGTGGCCAAGTGCATTCATTTTTCAGAACTCCTCTAACAAAGGGCCACAACCCGGTCGGCTTAAAACAACAGAGATGGACTCTCCAAACAGCCCCCAGGCCAAAAATCTGCAACGACGCTGTCTGCTGTCTGCTGTCCGCTGTCCGCGGGGCTGCGCTCCCTCGGAAGGCTCCACGGGAGAAACTGGTCCTTCCAGCCACTCCTCGGCTCGTGGCCACATCCCTCAGCATCTGCCTCTGTGCTCACCGGCCTCCCCCTCTGCAACTTCACCTCTCTCTCTCTCTCTCTTATTTAAGCAAGCCAATGGGGGTTTGAGCTCACGATCCCAAGATCAAGAGTCAAAGGCTCTACCATCTGAGCCAGGAAGATACCTTTGCCTCTCCTCTTTATAAGGACACTTGTGATGGTGCTGAGGGTCCACCTGGGTAATCCAGTCATCCATGTCTTCCCTCAAGACCCTGCATTTAATTACATCTGCAAAGATCCTTTTTCCAAATAAGGTAACACTTACAAAATGCAGGGGTCAGAACTCTATGTCTTAGGGGATAAGGGGCATTATTCAACCAGGGATTAGGGGAAAGTGTACCGACCCCAAAGGGCCATGGGGTGAGGGAAAGCTCCTACAGATCAGGGGTGGCTGCACACCTGAGACATTTGTCATGACGGCCCCAGTGTGCCCCAGTGGTAAGTGGCAGAACTGGGGAATGAATGATTTAGGCTCGCGCCCAGGCTGCTCTCAATGTAATCCACTTACTCTTTATTATTTGGGGAGAAAATGAGGTGGAGGTGGGGGCTCCGGGTTCCACTGTTAATAATTAAGCAAAAAAGTTTGAAAGCGACAGGAATAAATGAGTTCCCCCTCAGCAGTGACATTTCACGATTGTGAAATTCTGTGGCTTTCAGACCGTGCTTTTCCAGAATTCCGTGAGGCTGAGGACACTGCCCACTTTGGAACCCAGAGGACAGTCGTCTGGGATGCTCTGGGGGGGAGGGGAGGGATGGATGAAAATAACAGCAGGGGGGAGGGTTCTGACCCCTCTCCCCACAGAGTCCTCGCCTAGTCCCCCGGGACAAGGCCCTTGTCCCCTCCATTCACTCACCCCAGCTGATGCCACACACACCCCCACCAGAAGCCTCCCACCTCCCCTCATTGTGTGAAGGGCTCAGATGGAGGGGCAGCCCATTAACCCCTTCCTGGCCTCACTGCTTCACTCTGCAGCTGTCACACGGCGGCCTCGGGCCTGAGCAGGGAAGAGGACTCGACAGTTCATCACAATTACAGAGCAGAGTGTCAGCTGCAAAGCTGGCCGCCTCCATCGGCTGCCAGCCGGCCCAGGCTGAGGGGTGACCCACCGCAGCCACGCAGCAGGCTCTGAGACCCACAGACGGTCCCTTCCTGGTTCACTCCCAGGAACCTCCCCCAGAAGCCCCAAGGAGGTGGGATGTCCGCCATCGTCAGGCCTGCATCCGGTAGCTTTCAGCTTTCGACCCCACCACGCCTCTCACCCGCCCCCAGCACCTCTGCCCGCTGCTTCCATGGTGGGGTCCTCATCCTGTCGGTCTCGGCTGGAACATCACCTCCTCCAGGAGGCCTTCCCTGACTCCCAGGGTGAAGGTGGCCCTGCTCCCAATCACTCCCGGTCACATGCCCTGTTTCCATGTTTTGTTTTATTTTTCCGAAGTGCTCGTCACTACCCACAATTGTCTTGGGTGTCGACTGGTTCAGTGTGTATATAGTTTCCCAGGGCTGCAGTAACGAATTACCACGACTGGTGGTTTCAGGCAACAGAGGCGTATTCTCTCACAGTTCTGAGGCTGCAAGTTCAATACCAAGGTGTCAGCAGGGCCGTGCTCTCTCTACAGGCTCTCCGGTCTCGGCCTCCACTTCCACACGGCGTCCTCCCTGTATGTCTGTGTACAGATTTCCCGCCTTTTAAAAAAATTTTTTTTAATGTTTATTTATTTTGAGGGAGAGAGAGACAGAGTGCGAGCAGGGGAGGGGCAGAGAGAGGGAGACACAGAATCCGAAGCAGGCTCCAGGCTCTGAGCTGTCAGCACAGAGCCCGATGCAAGGCTCGAACTCACGAACTGCGAGATCATGACCTAAGCTGAGGTCGGACGCTTAACCGACTGAGCCACCCAGGCGCCCCATCTCCTTTTTTTTTTTTTTTTTTTAAGAAGACAGAGATCGCAGAGACTTCCCTTTTTTAAATGTATTTATTTATTTTGGGGAGAGAATGCACAAGCAGGGAAGGGGCGGAGAGAGAAGAAAAGAGTGGATCCGAAGCAGCCTCCACACCATCAGCACAGAGCCCGATGTGGGGCTGGAACCCACAAACCGTGAGATTATGACCTGAGCTGAAGTCAAGAATAGGACACTTAACCGACTGAGCCCCCAGGGCGCCCCAGATTTCCCTCTTCTTATAAGGACACCAGCCTGCGGATCAGGGACCACCCTCACCCAGCACAACCTTATACACAATACATCTCCAAAGGCCCTATTATCAAAGGTCACATTCACAGGGACCGGGGGTTAGGACTTGGACACGTCACACAATCCCACAACAGCGTGTTTTTATTCTTCACGTTCTAAAAGAGCAGGGCCCCACTGGTCGTGTCATGGGAGATATTCTCTGGGCAGCAAAGGCTTCATTTTAAAACAACAGATTTCATCAAGGCCTTTGCCCCAAGCCAGAGCTGGGCCGGGGGAGAGGGCCACCGTCAGAATCTCTGGGCAGGAGAAGCCCTCTCTCTGGGAGAGAACAGACGTGCAAAGCCAGTCTGTCCCTAAAGATGGCTCCCATCTGTTTCTGGGGACCCTGGGGTCCAGCTCACAGTCAGCACCACTAAACACGGCAGTCTGGGCGGATGAGGAAGAGGTGGGCAGTGTGCCGCAGGACCGTGGGGACCCGGGAGCCAACTCAGACCGCGGAGAGCTTGGCCAGCAGCTGAGCCTCCTGGGAAAGGAGCGGCCGAGGGAACAGCATGGGCGCAAAGGACCGAGAGAGCCTGGCACTGGGCTGTCTGCCAGGGCTGCCTGGAGAGGGCCAGGTGAGGCAGGGACAGCGCAGCCTGAACTTTGTCCTGACAGCAAGGGGGAGCCGCTGAGGGACTTAAAGCCGGGGCTTGTCGACACCAAATTTGCACAGAACTGATCTCTTCCTTTTCAGTTTCTATTTATGTGGTACATTCACCTATGTCTTTAAGGGTCATCCTGTGGACAATCACCATTGACCTGGCTCAGGTCATGATCTCCCGGTTTGTGAGTTCGAGCCCCACGTCGGGCTCTGTGCTGACAGCTCAGAGCCTGGAGCCTGCTTCCGATTCTGTGTCTCCCTCTCTGTCTGCCCCTTGCCTTCTCACACTCTGTCTCTCTCTCTCTCAAACATAAATAAACATTACTACATTTTAAGTATTGAGGTATGATTTACACACAGAGAAACGCATCTGTGTGACCAACACCTAGTTGTGATACAAAACATTTCCAGCTCCCCAAGTTTTTCATGCCTTCTCAGTCAATCCCCTCTATTCCCAGAGGAAGCCCCAGGGCCGGTTTCTGGCACCACGGACTGATTTATTTCACCGGTTCTGGAGTCTGATACAAACAGCATAGCTGTAGCAAGTTATTTTCTGTGTCCAGTTTGTTTTTATTCCAAATGCTTCGAGATTCTTCCACGCTGTTGGACGTGTGTGTCCATCTTTCACCCGTTTACAGTGCAGCGCAGTGAACGGCTGACCCATTCACTATCGGATGGACACGGAGCTGTCTCCAGCTGTCGTCTGCTCCAAACAACTCTTACGGACCAGTGCGTATGAGTCCTTCTGGCGACATGTATTTTTATTTCGGGCGGGGGGCAGAAACCTAGTGGTGAGGTTGCTGGGTCACCAGTAGGTGTATAAGAAACTGCCAGACTCTTTTCCAAAGCGGGGTATCTGGAAGACCATTTCATATCAGGGCGCAGAGAGCTTGTTCATTTGTGTCCATGGCGGCATAGTGCTCCGGGGTATGGACGTGTCACCATTTGTTTTGCAAGTCCCCTGTTGCAGCCGTTTCCAGTTTCTCGCAGCCATCAACAGTGCTGTAGCTGATAACCTTGTAGACACGTCACGTGGGGGTACATCTGGAGGGGGCACTCTCCTAGGCGTACCCCGCAACACCCTCACTCCATTTCCGCCCATGAAAGAGAACTCCAACTTCTATCTGGATGCCTGATGCCTGGAGCCAACCATATTTCTCTCTTGTAGAGCTTAGTGTGGCCCTGAAATCAAGTTCTGACCCATAGAATGTAAGTAGAAAGATCATGTGGCTTCCAGAAAGGGTCTGTGTAGGGACTTCCCTCCCTTCTTGACCCCTTCCTCCTTTCTGATGACTGGAAGGCTCTCCATCTGGGGTGCAGATGTGATGGCTAGTGTTTCAGCAGCCATCCTGGGCCATGAAGTGGCAGCCTCATACTGAGGATGGTGGAATAAGAAATCTAGTTCCCCAGCTATGAAGCACCATCACCAGGCCAGCCCCGGACTGCCTACCTTCAGTCTTGACTTACACGAAAGAGAAACGCCTCTCCTTTTATTCAAGGACGACTATTAAGGGTTTTCTGTCACAGCCACTGGGTTATAAATCCTGTGCCTTAATAACGGTTAAAAGTAGTGAGTTTTGCTTTCAGAGAAGTCATGTTGGGGGTTAGAGCGCAGGCACATCGAACAGCAAATTGAAGCGAGTCAGGGAGACAATGGGAGNAAGCTGCTCTTCCCAGAGCTCACCCTACTAGCTTTTACTGCAATGCTCTGCACCTGCTGAACACTTTTCCCGAAAGACCCTCCTCTCCTGTGCCCCTCCACCCCCTCACCTGGCAAATTTCCACTTGTCAGTCGCGCCTTATCGGAAAAGGCCTCCTCCAGTAAGTCCTCCGGGATTCCCTCCTGTCGCGAAGGCGCTCTTCCGGGGATCCCCCTCCCGCGATGCTGCCCTTACTCCCGCATTTTCCAGGCTGCGTTATAATTGTCCGTTTATAAGTCGGCCTGCAGCGCTAGGCTGAGAGCCTTTCGCTGGTGAAAATGGCAACCAAGGGAGGCCCAGCCCAGGACGGAGAGTTTAAAAAACTGCGCCGCACTTGCTGGGCGCTGTTCTCAGCACCGACGCTAATTCACTCAGTGCTCCGCAGAGCGACACCGTGAATGGGCGAGAGAGTGAACGAGTGAATGAGGGAGAGAACGAATGAATGAGGTGCCCACCAGGGGGCGATGGCGCTTTGCCACGGAGCCCCCCGGCTGCGGCTGCCGAGACTGGGAAAAGCCGNGTGGGGCGCCAGCGTCCGGGATCCCCGCCTGCAAGCCTGGGCTCTGTCCCCAGGGATGGCCCGAAATCATAAGGATGATGAGAAGCCAGAGAGAATGAAGGGGGACCGGTGGGAAAGCCCCTCCCCCCCATTCCTGGTCCCCAGGACAAGCGCCCAGAAATCTCTCATACACAGCATAGTAATAATGTCCGAATACATTTTAAAGACGGTACAGGGAAGGAGTTGCACAGGAAAACAAGTTGGGGGTAACCAATTTAAACAGTGCAGGGGGTTGATTGTTCCCCCTTCATCCTCACACCCCCACATTGTGACCGAGTTGGGGGGGTATTTCTCCAGAGGGCTTTCACACTTATGAATGTATCTACACTGTACATGCATATAGACACATGTACGAACCTAGATCATACTGGGAATCGCCACTACATATCACCTATGGGCTGCTTTATTTCACTTGACAAGCCATGTGCTACAGATCTGTCCGTGGCCATGAGCCCCCCTCTGTCCACCCGCCCCACTTCAGCCTGGGGAGCGAGGTCAGTTGTCTGGCCTGAGCGAGTCCCTGACTATCCCTTGTGGGCCAAAGCTCTGTCCTGGGTCCCTGGGGACTATGTACTTCTTCTGAACAACCTGTGAGGTCTGTGAGCAGCCTTTCAGCAGAGAGAAGGGAAATCATAATAATAACACTAGTCGCAACAGTAGTAACCACTTAAAGAAAAATACCCGAAACATAGAAATAAGACGAAAGGAAGTTCACGCGCCCTTTCAATGTCATTCTGAGACACTGTCTGATTAGCCCAGCTGGGTCACCTGATTCTCTAGGCGCTGTACTTTTGTTTGACTTTGCTGTTTATTATTGATCAGACTTCCGCGTAGGTGAAGTTACACTTTAACTGGTGAGCCATACACATTTGCAGATGATTTTCCTTCCGTAGGAAAATAACACTTAGTGCTTGCTGTTTCATAGTCCCATAAGACATTAACCAGTTTTTTATCTGACTTTGCCATGTTGCTCTCGGTTGAACCAGCTGGATCATCCGGCTGGCCGGTTCCCTCATTAATGAGTTAAATAAACACATGCTCACTATATTTGCATAAAACCCACGTTTTCAACTTCCTGAAAGTAACACTTTGACTCAGTTAACCCTTCTTGAAGGGTTCTGAGCCAGAAGCCATCCTCATGGCTTCACGCAGAAGGAGGGACTGAAAAGGGCTCTGGGGTGAGGCAGGTCTAGGTGTGAATTCTCTTGCGCCACTCACCCTCTGTGAGACTTCCACCAAGCCTTTATTAAGCACCAACTGTATATACGTCTGTTCCCACTGTTCTCTCGTATCCAACTCACGTGCATAGTAACGCTGCAAGATGAGATTTGCTTACATTCTTCCAGGTTTGTGCAGGTCCCTTTCCTCACGGAGCCTCAGCATTCTCAACTGGAAGATGGGGTTGGGAATAGCTGTCTCCCAGGATTGTGTGAAGATGCAGTGTGACAATGCCTGAGAAGGCAGCTCCAAAGAGGAGCCATCTCGTTACTTCTGGTTCAGCTACAGGATGCCGAGGGAGGGGGAGACATGTACCCAAAGTCACGAGGTCCCAAAGCCTGTGCCGTCATGCCTGCTGCTCTAGTCACTTCATATCTCAGTGCCTCCATTTCCACATCTGTGAAATGGGAACAAGGAACCGAGGAGGAGCCATTGCCAGGCATTGTGGCAGCTACAACCTGTTCATTTTGTGATTGAGTCACACTCTCAGATGTGCTCGTGTCATGTCAGCGTCCCGTGTTGTACCTTTTTTGTCCTTGTTATTAGAACTGGCACCTGAGGGGAGAGGTATTTTTCTATCTTCCACCCCCAGTAAGGCCAGCCTCTGCCCTCAGCTCTAGGCTCTGGTTGGGACATCCTTGGCAGCTTCTTTATGTGTCCAGGGTTTTCTTTCGTGAGATGGACGCTACCCAGACTTAGGGTCAAAGGTGGCAGATATCAGACCTCAGGCTTGGATGCTGTATTTGCTTTTTGGGGCCAGTGTAACAAAGTGCCTCAGACTGGCTTAAAACAACAGAAATTTATTATCTCGCAGTTCCAGAAGCTGGCAGTCTGAAATCAAGGCGTCAGCAGGGCCCCCCTGTGTGTGGGGGGGGAGGGGTGTCCACAATCCTTGCTCCTCCTCAGCCTGGAGGTTTATCACTCCCATCTCTGCCCCCGTCACCGCACGGCATCCTCCCTGTCTACCTGCGTCCCTGTCCAGACTTTCCTCTTCTTCCAAGGACGTGAGTCACCGGATTTGGGTCCACCCTCAGCCAGGGTACATCTGCAAAGACTCTATTTTTTAAATAAGGCCACAGTCTGAGGTTTCCGGGGGACGTGAATGCGGGGAGCACGTCATTTGATCCAGTACAGACAGAGAACATCTACCACAGGGACTCAACCCTCCTGGTGTTCTCTGGATTGCAAAACTTCCAGAGTCCCCGTGAGGCCCTCGGCATGAGCAATATCAGGTGCTTAGCCCAAGCAGCTCGGCTTGCATTTCCTCTGATTAGACAAATAAAGCACAAGCAGGCTGCAGGGGGTTGGGGGGGGGTACTGGCGAGTGCCCACTGCCCATGTCTCTCTGCTCCAAGCCACGTGCAAAGGTGCAGGGCTCTGAGACATGAGCGGGCCAACCTCTCCTCTCTGGCCTCTACTTTACCCATCGGTCCGTTGGACATGAAGAATGCAATTGCACTTACATGAATTTTGAGAACAAGTAAAATTTATGGGGATAAAAAAAATCAGAACGGTGTACAGCTGAAACTAATGTAACATTGCGTGTCAATTACACCTCAATTTAAAAAAATCGGAATAGTGGTGGGGCGCCTGGCTGGCTCGGTCGGTGGAGCGTCAGACTCCAGCTCAGGCCATGATCTCATGGTTTGTGAGTCTGAGCCCCGCATGGGGCTCTGTGCTGACAGCTCGGAGCCTGGAGCCTGCTTCGGATTCTGGGTCTCCCTTTCTCTTTGCCCCTTCCCCACTCATGCTCTGTTTCTCTCTCTCTCGAAAATAAATAAAAACATTAAAAAAAAAATCAGAACAGTGGTTACCTGGGGGATGGGCAGGAGGGAGTGTGATCGTGGTTGGGAATGTTTCTGGATGGTCGTTACACAGGTGTGTACTTGCATAAAAATTCACTGAATTGCACCCGTTAGATGTGCATGCTCTGGGTACTTTATTGTATTCTAGATCTTAATTAAAAGGCAGGTAGGCAGGCAGGTAGGCAGGAGGAAAGAGAAGCCAAGGGAAGGAGGAAAGATGAGCACAGTGATCCCTGACAAGCCTGTTTTCCAGAACGAGATGAAGAAGTCTTTCTGCAGATGCTGAGCAGAAGGGCTCCAGGGTCTGGCCTTGACAGCAGAAACAGAAAGGAGAGGTGGTAGCGAGCGAGCCCCTTTCTCTGCACCCCACCCTAGGCCTCCGCCTTGGAAGACAGAAAAGCGGGACTTAAGAGTCTCATGCATTGGCTGTGTGACTTCGGGCACCGTCTTTGCCTTCTCTGGGCCTCAGGCCTCCCACCCAGCAAATAAGGACGATGCTCTCAAAGAACTGTGAAGACTGAGACGTTGGCTGAACCGCCCTGAGCACGGTGGGCACCTGCTGCTCTTCCTAGCCTAGCCCTGCAGCAGGAGGGAGGCCCCCAACCCCCCCTGCATCTGAGCACCAGCCCCATGGGCCCGACAGCTGAGAGGCACCGGGGGATTCCCGGGGTCACATCTGTGGGCAGGTTCATCATGTTTCCTCCTCAGCAGAATGCCTTCCTCTTGCAGTGGCCCTTTCACTCACTCATCCAACCTTGAGCAGTTTCCTCCACTTTCCTGTGACTTGGTTTGCTCATCTCTAAAATGGGGAATGATACCGGTCCCTGCCCTATCTGGTAGCTGTGAAGACGGAGGAGTTTGCACTTCCGGCAGGAAATGGGTCACAGCAAGGGCTCAGGAAGCTGGCATGGCTATCCATGCCCACCCACAGACAACTCCTGCCGCGTGATGGGCACCATGCTGGGCACCAGGGGTCCCTTTGGGGCTGGGAACACCCTTCATGCGGGGTCATGCAAGCCGATGACAAGGGCACCCCGGAGCACCCCGCCTCCCGAGGCTGCCGCCTCCCGGGCTGAGCATGTCAGCTGTACCCAGGCCAGATGCAGGGTTCTGCCAAATGCTCCGAGAGAGGCTGGCACTCGGTGGCACAAAGGCAGCTCCTCGTGGGCGGGGCCCAGGGAAGAGCTCCAACCACCTGGCTCAGCAACTGCTCCTGGGGCAGCCTGGCCCTGCGCCTGGGCCCCCCTCCCCTCCGGGCTGTGAAAGGACAGGCCAGCAGGGAGGGCAGGGGCAGGAGCCCAGGATGCCTGGCGGGTAAGTGGTAAGCGCAGGGCACAGGGTCTGGAGAGAGGGAGGGAGGCAGCGCACACGGAAAGGAGAAGAAAAGGAGGGAGGGGAGAACATTAAGGGTGAGCATCGAACACCCACCGAGCACCCAAGTGGCCAGGCCCTGGTCTAAGTTATTCCTCGGAGAAACCTTCAGGACAGATACTGTTAGTATCCCATTTTACAGCTCAGGAAACCAAAGCACAGAAAGGTTTTGTAACCTGCCCAAGGTCACACAGCCAGCAGGTGGCAGAGCTGAGATTCGAGCCCAGGACAGCCAGAATCCAAGCTCTTGACCATCATGAAGATGAAGAGGAGGGAAAGGAGTGGGGGGAAGGAGAAAGACGAGACTCCAAAAAGTCGAGAGGAGGAGAAAAGGGAGAGGAAGGAAGAGAAAAGAAAGGAAAGAAAAGATGAAAGAAGAGATGCAGTGGAGAGAATTAGGAGGAGGGAGAAGTAAGCACTGGGGGCGGGGGGAGGAAACAAGACTGCCTTCTGTCCCCCCATCCCCTCCTCTCCCCTCTCCCCCACACCCTCCCCCCACCTGCATGAGCTAC
>NW_027530508.1:3833174-3857750 GCF_008692635.1 Crocuta crocuta
AGAGACACATACTGGGCTGGGGACAGCCCTGACCGCCACACCAGGGCCGGCTGGTCCTCTGGAAACAGAGGCTTCTCTGCGAGGGGCTGCTGAGCCAGCCACTGCCCAGAGCCACGGGGGACTGGGGGGTGGGGTGGGACAGGCAGAAGGCGCAGAACTGGAGGGCTTCCTGGCAGGGCATCTGCACTGTGAGCCTGGACTCAGAGGGCTTATTTCTGCCCCACAGCCACCATGCTGGGGGATGGTCTCCAGTTCGAAGTTGGAGCGTCCAAGGTCAGAACTGCGTGGTAAGCCCCCAGCTCACAGGACTGAGAAGCTCCAGGTGCAGGGCCCCAACCCATGGTCTGGCCCCGAGGCTGGGTTCTCGGACCCCGAACCCTCTAGCTTCTGTCCTCCCAATAAGCTGAGCCCTCAGCTTCAGCAGCAGGTGCCCCCGATCAGCCTGCACCCAACCAAAGGGCTCTCACATGCTCCCTCTTTTTTTTTAATGTTTGTTTGTTTTGAGAGAAAGAGAGCGAGCCAGCTGGGGAGGGACAGAGATAGAGAGAAATCCCCGCAGGCTCTGAGCCATCAGCACAGAGCCCACCGCAGGGCTCGAACCCATGAACTGTCAGATCGTGACCTGAGCCTAAACCAAGAATCAGACACTTACTTAACTGACTGAACCACCCAGGTGCCCCGCCCGCCCCACCATGTTCTTCCTCTTAACCGTGCCTCCCTGGCAGTGCAGCAGGGACGGCCTGCGTAGGCCACAGAGGAGAGGGGGAGAGAGCCCAGGCCCAGCACTGAGCCTCCACCAAGCGCATGACCTGCATTATCTGCAGAAGCCACCAGCAGCTCAGGGGCTGAGGCACCACTGACTCCACGCTGCGGCTACATGTCCATGGGGGCCAGCAGGGGCCCTTGGAGTTTGGAGACCTCAGGTACAGTTCGAGATGGCCTGGGATCCCTCTGAAATTGTCGCCCAACTTAATTCTGTGCATGTCTGAACTTTTCTGGAGGAGAGACTTTGGTGTTTCTCAGACTCTCGAAGGAGGGTAGGTCTCCCAAAAGATCACTCAGAGACATTCAGCTCCAACAGCTGAACGGTGACTTAATGAATCTAGAAAATCATAGAACAGAAGGTCTGAATCTTGGGGGCCCGGTTGGGCAGGGGCCCAATGTGTTGTAACCTGTTTATCTCCATTGCCTGGCACATAGTAGGTGTTCAGTAAACATTTGTGAATGAATGGATGAACGATTTACAGAAGGCCGAGCAACAGAAGGAACCAACAAGGACGTAGAGAAACTCTCTTGATTTGATGTTGCAGACTGGGGCACCTGGGTGGCTCAGTCAGCTAAGCATCCGACTTCGGCCCAGGTCATGATCTCACGGTCGATGGGTTCGAGCCCTGCATCGGGCTCTGTGCTGACAGCTAGCTCAGAGCCTGGAGCCTGCTTCAGATTCTGTATCTCCCTCTCTCTCTGACCCTCCCCTGCTCACACTGTCTCTCTCTCTCTCTCTCTCAGAAATAAATAAAACATTAAAAAAAAATTTTTTTCAAAGTTAAGGATTTGCCTAAGGTCACATATTGGACTAGAACTCAGTCTCTTCCTACTGCCAAAATTGTTTCTACTATCATAAACTAGCTCCTAAATTTGAAAAGAACTCATGACTTGGCATATCTACAATACTGATGAAATCTCTACTGAAATAATGACTTTTGCTGGCAAAAACTCAAGATTTGCTCTAACCTGATTCCTACATATAGAATCATACTTAGCCTAGAAGAAAGCCAAGAATCACATTAATGCTTATGAATATACCCTTCTGGGGGTACCTGGGTGGCTCAGTCATTGAGTATCCAATTCTTGATTTTGGCTCAGGTCATGATCTCATGGTTCGTGGGTTCGAGCCCCGGGTCGGGCTGTGTGCTGACAGCTAGCTCAGAGCCTGGAGCCTGCTTCGGATTCTGTATCTCCCTTTCTCTCTGACTCTCCCCTGCTCATGCTGCCTCTCTCTCTTTCTCTCTCTCAGAAATAAATAAAATATTTTTTAAAAAAAGATTTGATGCTGCAGAACCAATCACCCCAAAACTAAGTGACTCATAACAATCGTGATAGACCTCATGATTTCTCTGGGTCAGGAATTTGGGACGAATGTGGCTGGCTGGTTCTGGGGCTGCACTCATCTGAAGGTTTGACTGGGGCTTCCCACAGAATCTGCTTCCAAAGTGGCTCCCTTCTTTTTTTTTTTTTTTTTTTTTTTTTTTTGTATTGAGGCACAACTTNGGTCAGACACCCAACAGACTGAGCCACCCAGGAGGCCCCAAAGTGGCCTGTTCATAAGAGCGGCAGGTTGGTGACAGCTGGAGGCGGGACTTGAGGTCCTTTCCATGAAGGTCTTTCCACGGGCTGCTTGAGTGACTTCACGGCATGGCGGCTGGCTTCCCCGGAGGGATCAAACCCACAACCAAGAGAGAAGCTGCGAGAGATTTCATGAGCTAGTCTTGGAAGTCACACTTCCAACAAAGCCCTGCTGGTTACACAGGTCAACTTTATTAGCATTCAACAAGGGCTTCAAAGCCAGAAGAGATCATGGGGGCCCTCATGGGGGCTAAAGCCAGAGAGGAGTCAGAGAAGAGAGAGGAAACTCTGGGGAATTCAGAGCCCTGGAGGCGACAGCTCTCCCTCAGAGAGGGGCCCTACCCTGCACAGAGCTGTGGTCATGCTTCAAGCCCAGCGCCTGACCACACTGGCCAGGCCAGTCTTCCACTTTCCACCTCATTCCTGGTCACACCTTCCCCTATTATCTCAGCATTCCAGACTTGCTGATTTCTGATCAATTCCCTAAAAGCAATATGAATTCTCCCACCTGCAAGCCTTGCTTCTGCACTTTCCTCTGCCTTGAATGCCCCTCTCCCTTTCTCTCCTCTCAGGCTACCTCCCCCAGGAGGCCCCCCGGAATGCACCCTTACATGTGTCAGTCATCTTGCCCAATCCCCAGCACAGTCCCAATGTCTACATAGACCCCCTGTTACCATGTCTGCCTCCCCGCTGCACCAAAAGTGCCCTGGGCTGGAGGGCTGACCCACAGGTGCCCATCGCTGTGTTCCCAATGCCTGAATGATGGGTGGGTACACCCCACACACAGCAGGGACCCCTTTGCGGGCTCAGAGAAGCACCAAGGCATGGCTCGGCCTCAGCGTTCTCACTGGCAGATTGTCAGGGAGGCTCTTTCCAGCCCCAGATTCTGCTATTATGTCCCCTTGGAAACATTCAACAGATGGCACCTTGAAATTAGAAGAGATGGGTCAGAGCAGGGTTCAAATCCCAAAGCCTCCACTTCCTTCACTTGCAGGACCAGGGAGATCACTGACCTCTCCATACCTGAGACCCCCCCAGCTGTAAATGAGGCTCTGGTCTTCCCCTTCCAGGGTAGTTGCAAGGGAGAAACGCTATGGTGTGAGAAAGGTTCAAATCCTGGCTCTGCTACCAGGCAGGTAGATCACTTAGCCTTCCAGAGCCTCGCTTTTCCCATCTAGTAAATGGGGGCAGCTCTATTTGAGTTAGCAGGTTGGGTCTGAAACTGCTTTCACCCAGGAAAATGCTCCGCCCAAAGCCTGGCACCACACAGATGCCTATGGGAGCCGCAGAAGGGGCGCTCAGCCCTTCAGGGGCAAGGGCGGCAGGGAGCCGACCTTGGAGACCCCTTTCAGCTTTTGAGGCGGTGCCATGCTGTCCCCAGGCAATCCCANGTTCTCCCCCTCTGCCTTCCGCAATCACCGTGACCCAAAGAACCTGTTACCGTGCTAGTGCCATCTTGGCGTCTGCACCTAGGGGCACCCGCTCTGCCCGGGCAGTCCACACCGCAGTGGTTCTCAAAGCGGATCCCAGCAGCAACTTGAACTTGGACAACATGCACCTCAGAGAACTTTGAGGACAACCGGCACGGAGGAGGGCTATTGTTAAGACCTCACAGTGGCCGGGGGAGGAGGTGTGTTGGGGGGAGGGGAAGCTGCTTTATCACAGCCTCACTCCCCAGGTCCCTCCCTTTATTCTCCCCAAAATCCAGAGGAGTGGAACCAATGACGCCCCTCTTCCGCACCCCATTCAGGGGAAGGGTCCCGTCCCCCGCTGGAAACCCATCACGGGCTCTGGGTTTGTGAAGCTGCCTACAGCCCTGCCTCCGTCCCTCCTGCTCCCCGCCCCTCCCTCTCCCTTCCCTCCCCAGGGGGACCGCGGCCCTGCCTGCCTGCCTCGCCTTTGTCTGCCAATCTGTCTCCATCCCAAGATGAACCCTGGGTCCCCGCCAGCCAGTGGCACCCCACCTGAGGACCTGCAGGGAGGCCCCTGGGCGCTCCACTGCCTCCCACTCGCTCTGGGGAAAGGTCGGGGCATGGTTCACGCTACCGGCCTCCCCGGCCCAGCCTGGCCCACGCCACCAATCACCCTCTTGGCCTGGAGCCACGCTCTCTCATCTGAGCTGCTTAGAGCCTCATCATGTGGCCAGGGAGGAGACGGGAGGCCAAGAGGTGGCCTAGAGGTGGCCGAGGCATGCCTTGCCCAAGGTCACACGGCAAGAAGGGGGAGCAGCCAGGATGTGGACCTTGCTCCCTCTCTTCCCCTCAGCCCCCCACTCCCAGGCCCCACAAGGTGGTAGGGGACATGTGTCACACGTGGCAAGGATATATGCGTCCCAAGGCCTTTGTGGGCTCACAGAAGCAGCTCACAGCCCATTCCTGTGGCCCGGGGGTGCCCTGTTCTCTCCCTAGCGGGCACGATCCTTGTCCTTCTCGCCGATGCCACAGCCCATTGGATAAGGCTCGGGGACAGGTGGACACTTCACAGAGCTGCCTGTGCTTTTTCTAAATTGGCAGTAGGGTGATGTGCTAGCACCTTCCTTTACGGGCACCCAGCATCTCCCCTGTCCGGCTCTGCCTCAGGGAACGCTGGAAGGCGGGGGCCAGAGTAACAGTGGCAAGAAGGACAGGCATCCTTACTGAGCCCTCACCACGTGGCAGGCCTGGCCAGCACGGGCTTTGCAGACATTGTCCGACAGAATCCTCACCAGGATCCCATGTCGGAAATGCACTTAAGCGGAGATGTGGTCGCGAGCCTCAAAGAGGCTAAGCATCTTGCCCCCTCACTGTCCTAAGCCCACCCCTCCCTTTTACAGATGGGAAAACTGAGGCCCAGAGAGGACGCACACCTGGTTAGTGTCAGAACCGGCCTTTCTCAGGCAGCTGACTTAGAGCAATCAGAGCCCATTCATACAGCACCTTCCGGTCTGTGACTCTCCTCTCCTCTCAGGAAAGCACGGGTTCCTGTTGTTTAATGATTATCATTTGGGGATTCTTCTACAATGTGCCAATACAGCTCTAAGAGCTTGATAAATATTCACTCATTTAATGCTCACAAACACCTTACAAGTGTTTGTAACTTGTAACATTACAGGTAACATTATTTTTTTTTAATTTTTTAATGTTTCTTATTTATTTCTGAAAGAGAGAGAGAGACAGCACGAGCAGGGGAGGGTCAGAGAGAGAGGGAGACACAGAATCTGAAACAGGTTCCAGGCTCTGAGCTGTCAGCACAGAGCCCGACGCAGAGCTCAAACCCACGAACCGTGAGATCATGACCTGAGCCGAAGTCGGATGCTTAACCGACTGAGCCACCCAGGCGCCCTGTGGCAGGTACGTTTATTATCCTGATTTTGCCAACAAGGAAACTGAGGCCTGGGAGCGAACGTACTCTGCCTAAGGTCACACAGCCAGGATTCAACTTCAGGCTGCTTGAGGTTGGTTGGTTGGTTTATTTATTTATTTATTTTTAATATTTATTTTTGAGAGACAGTGTGAGTAGGGAAGGGGCAGAGAGAGAGGGAGACACAGAATCCGAAGCAGGCTCCAGGCTCCAAGCTGTCAGCTCTGTGCTGGGACTTGAACTCATGAACTGCAAGATCATGACCTGGGCTAAAGTCGGACGCTCAACCAACTGAGCCACCCAGGTGCCCTGCTTGAGGTTTTAAACACTATGATGTCCTGTTCTTCTTACAGCTTAAAAACAAAAACAAAAACAAAAACCGAGGCTCCAGGAGTGGACATGACTTGCCTAAGGCCACAGGGCTACCGAGTGGTGGTGGCTGGACTCCTGTCATCAGCCTAGGACTGGTCCCCCACCCCAGCAGTGTCCTTACTCGGTCTGTGTTTGTTGATTACAAATGCTGATTGGGAATCTTCTTTGTAGTTTCTTTGCCCCAAGGCAAGGCAGTCAGGAGACACACCCACAAGACAGAGAGATGAACAGGTTTATGGGGTACCAGGGTGGCCATGAGAGCACCTGGCAGAATAAGGGAAGATTTCCAGAAGTCCGATCCTTGGGTAGAGTCTCCAGGTTCAAGTGGGGAGTTATCCAGGAGGATAGGGAGTAAGAAGTAGCATGTACAAAGGCCAGGAGTGTGAGAGAGAATGTCAACTGTCATGAAGGGTTCTGCTCAGCCCTGAACGAGGGTAAGGACAGAAAAGGCTGAACAGAGGACTGCAGAAGGCCCCCGGGGGGATCAGGCCACAAATCCGCCCACGTCTCCCAGAGTGACCTCACTATTCCCATCCATACAATGGTGGAAGCTTGGTATCTAAGGACCCTGCCAGCTCTGGCCTTCAGCTGTTGACATCAGGATAGATTTGAGCAGGAGGACTGTTTTGGAAGGCAAGAGGCAAGCAAAGAAGGGCATTCTAGAAAGAGGGTCCCACAGGAGCAAATGTCCAGAAGAGAGAAAGTACAGAGCAGGTGTTGAAAAGAGATAGGAAATAGCTTCTATGGAGGGTCCTTGGGATGGTGTACACAGAGAAAGCACACAAGGAAGGAAGTCATATCAGTCTGAACTCTTTAGCAAATGAAAGAAAAAATATGATTTATATAACTGAGTAGACCAGAGTACTTCAGGTATGGATTCAGGCACGGCTGGATCCAGGCGCTGACATGTTACTATGAGGGCCCTGTCTCTCCCTCCATTTTGGCTTTGATTTCTTCATTGTCAGTTTCACTCTCAGGGACTCTAACCTCATGGAGGCAAAGGTAGGCAACCCGTAGCTCCAGAATCCATCACACAAACTACACTCATGGAAAAAAAGATTCTCAAACCCTCCCATGGGATTATCCTGGACCCTTTCCTTTCCCTCACATCTAACATTTATCTTCATGCAGTGAGCACATGATGTAACCTCCACGTAGATCAAGACAGAGAAGTGTGAGAGCACCCCAGAAGCTTCCCTCAAGCCCTCTCCTAATTAACAACCCCCCTCCTAATTAACAACCCCCTTAATGGTGTATCTGAGTCACCATCATCTGTCTCCTGGTTTTGTGCATCAGTTCCCAGAAAGCTTTCACTCTTGCATCTCTCAATTAATTCAGTTACTTCAGTCAATTCAGAGATTCCGTAAGACGTAAGCCAGAAGATGTTCTCCTCTGCCCCAAACCTTCCCATAGCTCCCGTTGCATTTGGTATAAACGTCAAGGCTCTTACCATGGCCTGTAATGTCCTCTACAAGCCGGTACCTCATCTGCCTCTTGCTCCCCTCCCCCCAGCACCCCTGCTCCATCTCTACTGGCTTCCTTCTGTTCCTCCAACACTCTCAGGCACACATGCACAGAGCTGTTGCACTTGCTGTTCCCACTGCCTAGAATCCTCTTCTCCCCCAGCCCCCACATTGTCATGGTTCATCAGCGCCCCCTTCAAGTTTGTGTTCAGATGTCCCCTTTGACAGCTGCTCCCACCCAAGATGGAATATCGGGGACTGGATTTACTCTCCCATTCGAAACAAACAAACACAATGAGGCAAAATACATGAAATGACAGTTTTCAAGATACCAGGCATCAGGCAATAAAGGAGAGTGATCTCTAACAGACGGGAAGCAAACTAAGTAAGCCCTATGAAGGCCCCAGGTTACTGCCTGGAGGGAGGGTCCAGATCCTACTGCAGGGAAAGGGAACCCACGTGAAACCCAGAAGATTCCCTGAGTTAAGGAAATTCAGTTGCAAATCCAGGAAGACCCAGGAAAGCTGAGTTTGCAGGACAGTATTGGAAGGAGAGAGCTGCACACCGAGAAAATTCCCGAGATCTGCAGAAAATCTCCCTGGAGTATTAGGCTGAACACTGGTTGACACTTTTGTCTGATAAAACTCTTCTAGGTTGAAAGAAAAAACATGGGAGAAGACTAGAGAACACTGTCCATCAGCCACACATGACCAAAAATAGAGCCAAACAGAAAAAAAAAAAAATCATAACCCGTGGGCCACTGGTTACAGTACTCAGGAAGGTCTTTTCTCAGTATTGGTGGTGAATTAGCCTTCAACAAAGCCCTGCTCTGGACCCACTCAAAAAAATCATAAAATCAAGATTTGAAGGCATCAAACTATTTCCAAGTAACCTACCTGACACTCAGAGCAACACTCAAGGAGATACAGAAATATAAAAATATTAGCATACGACAAAGGTAAAATTCATAGCATTTGGGCATCCAAACAAAACTTACCAGGCATGCAAAGAAACAAGACATAATGAGGACTATAATGAATCAATTGAAGTTGACCCAGAGCTGACACAGAAGTAGTGGACTAAACATTAAAACAATTATTAAGACTGTACTCTGTATGATTAAAAGTTAAGGAGACAAATGGAAGACATTAAAAGATCCAAACTGAATTTCTAGAAATGAAAACTACAACATCTGAAATGAAAAATATGCTGGGATTAGTGGGTGAACAAACACAGCAGAAGAAATGAGTAGTGAATTTGAAGACATAGCAGATAGAAACTATCCAAAATGGAAACATAAATGACAATAGTAATAATAATAATAATAATAATAATAATAAGTATCAGGAGCTGTGGAGCAACTTCAAGCAGCCTACTATGTAACTGGAGTTCCCAAAGGATTTATTTGAAAAAGAATGGCTGAGATGGTCCAAATCTGATGTAAGGCATAAACCTACAGATCCAAGAGGTTTAACAAATCTCAAGCACAGGAAACAGAAAGAAAATGATCCATCATGATCAAATTGCTCAAAACCAGTGACAAAGAGGAAAATATTTTAAAAACAGAGAAACAAAGGGCCACCTGGGTGGCTCAGAAGTTAAGTGTCTGGACTCTTGATCTCAGCTCAAGTCTTGATCTCAGGGTCATGAGTTCAAGCCCCAAGCTGGGTCCCATGTTGGGTTCTGTGCTAGGTATGAAGTTCTATTAAAAAACAAAAATACAGGGGCACCTGAGTGGCTCAGTCAGTTAAGCGACCAACTCCTGATTTCGGCTCAGCTCGTGATCTCAGGGTCATGACTTCAAGCCCCAAATTGGTTCCCATGTTGCGTTCTGTGCTGGGTATGACGTTCTATTAAAAAAACAAAAACACAGGGGCACCTAAGTGGCTCAGTCGGTTAAGCAACTAACTCTTGCTTTCACGATTTGTGGGATGGAGCCCTGCTTTAGACTCTGTACTGACAGCACAGAGACTGCTCGGGATTCTCTCTCTCCTTCCCTCTCTGCCTCTCTCTCTCTCTCTCTCTCAAAATAAATAAATAAACAAACAAACATTTTTTGAAAATACAGAGAAACAGGGGCGCCTGGGTGGCTTAGTCGGTTAAGCGTCCGACTTTCGCTTAGGTCATGATCTCGCGGTTCGTGGGTTTGGGCCTCGCGTCGGGCTCCGTGCTGACTGCCAGCTCAGAGCCTGGAGCCTGTTTCAGTCTGTGACTCCCTCTCTCTCTGACCCTCCCCTGCTCACCGTGTCTCTCTCTCTCTCCTAGAAATAAAAAAAAAAAAGAAAGAAAGAAAACGAAAATACAGAGAAACAAAGATAAGGATAATGGCAGATTTCTTTTTGGACGTAAGATAAGGGAGAAACTAGTAGAGCAAGTCTTTTAACTCAAAGAAAGGAAAAAGAATGTGTCAACATAAAATTCTATACCCAGTTAAAATATCCTTCAAAAATGAAGGTGAAATAAAAATTTTTTTTTAGACATACATAGTTGAATTCTTTACCAACAGATCTGCACTACAAGAAATGACAAATGAAATCCTTTCGACAGAAGGAAAATTATACCAGATGGAAATGTGGATCTACACAAATGAGTAAAGAGCACTTCAAATGTTAATTACATGGATAAATATATAACATTTTTTCTCATTATGTTAATGTCTTAAGAAGATAATTTACTGTTTAAACAACAACAATATTTTGTGCCATTGTAACATTTACATAAGTAAAATGTAAAACAATAAAATCAAAATCTGGAAGAAAAGGAAGTGTACTATTATAAGGTTCTTATACATGAAGTGGTACAATATCATTTGACAATAGACTGGGATCAGTTAGAGATATATAGTATAAACCCTAATGTAACCACTGAAATAACAAAATGCAGTATGACAGCTAATAAACCAACAAAGGAGGTAAAATGGAATAATTAAAAATGTTCAATTAATCAAAAATAAGGCAGAAAAACAAGAAAAGGAAATGAGCAGATAGGAGAAATAATGAACAAGTAGACTTCAGTCTAACCATATCAATAATCACATTCAATGTAAATGGTCTAACACCTCCTGTTAAAAAGCAGAGACTGTCAGGTTAGATTTTTTTAAAAGACCCAAACAAAAAAAAGAAAAAAACCAAAACAAAACGAGCACTTTAAATATAAAGATACAAGTTAACAGTATAAAGATGGAAAAAAATATACCATGCTAACACTAATCAAAAGAACACTAGGAGGCTTAAACAACAGAAACTTATTTTTTCACATTTATGGAGGCTGGAAATCAAAGATCAAAATATCAACAGGCTTGCTTGTTCTGGGGTCTCTCTTCTTGGCCTGCAGATGGCCACCTTCTCCCTGTTTCCTAATGGGGTCCTTCCTCGTGTGCACCCAGGCCTCTGTCAATTTGTGTATCCAAGTTTCCTCTTCTCGTAAGGACACCAGTCAGATTGGATTAGGGGCCATCCTAAAGGCCTCGTTTCAACTTATTTACCACAATAAAGGCCTTATCAACCAAATAGAGTCACATCCTGAGTTCAGGCCTTCAACATAAATCTGGGGGGGGGGGACACAATTCAGCTCATAACAGAAAGGGAAGGGAGAAAAGATGGCAAAAACAAAACAAAAAACACAAAACACACACACACACACACACACACACACACTGAGAGAGAAAAGCTCACTGTGAATACCTAGTCTAGAGAAAGCCAACGCTAAATCATTGATGATAATCCAACTCCTGAAAGAATCAGAATATATACTTAAAAAAAAAAAGAAAGAAAGAACATTGGGTGACTAGTTTAATATCAAACAAAAGTTATTTCAGAGCAAAGAATCTTACCAGGGATAGATATAAGGTGATTTTTTTATAAGGTCATTTTATAATGAGTAAGACATCAGTTCATCAAAAGCATAAAACATTTTAAATGTTTATGCCCGTGATGGCGGAAATTCAAAATACATGAAGCAAAAACTCCATAGACTTGCAAGGAGAAATAAATCCACAATTATAGACAGAGATTTCAAATCTCAATAATTGAAAGAAAAAATAGAAAATCAAATGTCACCTTGTTGGTATGTCCTACCTTGATCATCACTTTTAGTTTCAACCCCTCACTTCTACCCCTGTCTCCTGCACACATCACCTTCTAACAAAATATTTATTTATTTTAATTAATTTGTATAATGCCTAGAACCGTGTCTGACACTTAGAAGATTCTCAAAAAATAAACTGTTGAATAAAAACATGGTTGAAAGAGTGTTAATTGCTATTATTATGACTAGTATTATATGACTTTGCATGTAGTCTTTCTTGTGATTTCAATGGTAAGAACCCAACAAAATTGATCTTGGAGGCCCAGAATTCTAGAGCACAGAGGCAAAAATCCAGAATGTTTGCGTAAGATGCATAGAATGTTAATAGTCTAGAAACTCAAAGGTCTACAGTGTTAGAATTTGGGGATGTTTAGAGTCAGAACATCAGAATTAGGGACCAGGGTTGAGGAGGGATCTAAACCTGGGGTGGGGGGTAGGGGGTGGGAGCCTGGTTCAGAGGAGGCCTGTTCAGAGTCAAACAGATTTTTTTTTAAATGTTTTTTTATTTATTTCTGAGAGAGAGAGAAAGACAGCGTGAGCAGGGGAGGGTCAGAGAGAGAGGGAGACACAGAATCTGAAACAGGCTCCAAGCTCTGAGCTAGCTGTCAACACAGAGCCCAACATAGGGCTCGAACCCATGAACCACGAGATCGTGACCTGAGGCAAAGTCGGACGCTTAACCGACTGAGCCACCCAGATGCCCCCAGGATTTTTTTTAATTCTTTTTTTTTTTAATTCTGAGTGTCCCCTAACTTTAATGTCCATACAGAGGTGCACACCCAGCTAACTAACTCAGCTCAGTCAAGGGACTGAGAGGCTATCCACCCGCAGCCTNCTGGACGGTGGGCCCGTGAGGCCTTTCAGTCATGCACGACTGGAGGCTGTCATTATCGGAGGAAACTACCACCACAGGCTTCACAGCAATACAGGGAGAGGCGGCAGCCTACTGAGCCCTGTCCGTCACCGCAGGGAACCCTGCCCCATGGCCCCAGACCAGCTAGGGAAGTTGGGTCCTAGGGGGTGGGAGATAGGGTGCACAGGGTTTCCATCTCTAAGCCCAGGATTGTAGCCTTCCCAGCCCCGGGAATGGGGTGTTCTCGCCGGGGGTTCCGGCAGGTGGAGTCCACACACATAATCGGCTGTCTTGCTTTGTTTTTACCTACAACTCTTATCGCCCACTGAACCTCATGTTTTATGTGTGTATCTGATTTCTCATCCACCCCCCAAACCAGAGTGTGAGTGGTGAGGGCAGCCAATAGCCTCTGCTTTGCTCACACCAGCTTTACTGCCTGGTGCCATCGTGGGCTCTGCACACAGCAAGCGCTCCATTAGTGCTGCCGGTGGTCTGTGTGGACCAAGTTACTTCTTCGGCCCCACATGCAGGGATCCTTTGAGCACTGGGTCACATCCCCCACGAGAACTGGCGGAGACGGTGAGTTCTCTATCCACACACAGGCATGCAGGTGCCAAGGCTTCCCGGGGACCTCAGACACCCACCTCCCCACCCCACCCAGCCCCGCCCCAAGCTCTGCAGAGACCACAAATTTTGAGCCCCGGCCCAGGCAAGGCTCTGCCCCAGCGCCCAGGAGACTGACGAAACGCAAGGAGGGCCTCTTTCCAGCACCATCTCTTACCCATCAGTTTTGAACTGTGGCCCAAAGAAATCCAGGGCAAACCACAAGAAATCCCAAGAACCAACACTTGTGAGCACTTGGTGTGCGCCCAGCGCTGCACCAGCGTGGTCCATGCCCATCGCCTCCACTACCCCCGGGCACAGAGTCCTTCTCTGACACACAACCTCACGGACCTAGCAGGGAGCATTTTCTGAACCCCATTCTGCACCCCTTGCCATTGGCCTCCACAATAGGCTCGGATTTTACCCTCCATTTAGGACCCGGGTTCTCAGCATTACCGGAATCAGGCTGCCTTTTCGAGGCTGGGTCAACGGTTGGCAAAACCCCAGGAAAATGCACAAAGAGGCACGATTTATCAAATTCCCAGGGACTCTCCCGCCCTGCGTCCGCCTCCACCGCCACTCCAGCCATCGAAGCCTGCAGGCCCCCAAGCCCAGAGCCAGGCGTTACACAGCTGGGGTACAGGACGGGTGGCAGGGTCCCCTCTTTCGGACACTGCTGGGAGGCCCCCATTCCTTCGCGGCCCCCCTTCTTAATTACCACCGCGCTGCTTAATTGGGCGGCCCCGCGAGCGCCTGCGTGCGTGTGCGTGTCGGGGGGCTCGGGGGCGTCGCTCCTCACACATGGGGCGGCAGGGTGGAGTGGGGGTGCTGGCTCCCTGCCCAGGAGCGAGACCCCTCCCCCAGCCCCCGGCCGCTGGAGGATTGTGCAGCTCAAACAGATGGACCGAGCNCCCCCAGCGTGGGAGGGGAGCGAAGATCTCCAGCCGAGCCTTCGACCCCCACTTCCGCCTGCCGTGTGTCCCCCGCGGGCCGCGGCCGGGCCCCTCTCCCGCACGCACAATGGTTGACATTTCTGGAGCGCTCGCTCCGTGCCGGGCACCGAGCCAAGCGCTTCCCGGTGTGATCTCTCGGCTCACAACCTGAGGAGGTAGGGCTAGTGAGCTGAGTATCCCGTTTTGCAGAGAAGGCGCGCGGGGCACGGAGATGCTAAGGAAGTGCCCCCAAGGTCACACGCAGGACCCTTACCGGGCCCGAAGCCATAGGTGGAAAATGACGCGGTGGAAAGCGTCAAAGACAAAATACATCGGATAAAGTGGAGCGATGATTTTACTCAAGCTGTTGCAACTAGGGAGGGGAGGGCACTGAAGATCCCAAGATCAGGGTCTAGGCAGGGGCTGTTCGCCTTAGACTTACAGGAAAGGAGCACACGGCTTGCAGGCGGGGAATTTAGAACTGGGATTGGCTTGCAGTGGGGGGGAAGGCTCCTTGGTCAGCCGAACAGTAAATGTTTGTTTCCACCTTCAGATGGGACAAACAGTTCTAATCTCAGCCAATCAACCATGAGACAAAGAATGGGAAAGGGGGTGGGGGTTGGCTTGAACAGCAGGTTCGCGTAAAAGGAGAAAAGTCACAGGCTAACAAGTCATCTGAGTTTTATGAGAGTCTTGAGGAAGATGCACAAAGGTCTTATCTAAGTCCTGTGAGGAAGGCGGTTGCTGGTGGTAAACCATTTCTCTGAACACAGAAGAGCAGTGGGATTTGAGAAAACAAAGGTTGGGGGTTCTCTTAACGATCACTGTTTTCCAGGAGCACAGGGCTTGAGTCAAGTTTAACATTGAACTTTAACACAAAAGGTTGGCCGACAGTGGAGGTGGAGGCCTGGGTACCCTGTAGCAGCGGCTTTGCCAAACGGGCTTTGAGCCACTGCCTGGTGAAGAACTCATCCTCAGCAAACAGAAATGCCCTTTGAGTCATTTCCCTGGGCATGTGACCTTGGACAAGCGAGAGATGGTATCCCACCTTACAGGATACTATATCAGTGACAGCATAAACAGTGTCACAAAGCAAAGCACCCAGAACATGGTAGGTGCTCAATTAACGTTACCTATCAGGGACTACAACTTTCTCAGAAAGTGTGGTGTCAGGATTTGCATTCAAGCTGCCTGGGTTCAGAGACTGCAAGCTTCCCACCAGGTACACGACCAGATTGCCATGTTTTGATTCAGTCCTCAGACTCCAAACACATCCCAAACCTGTGTCCCTGGCACCGGGTGTCCCGAGAAGTAAAGGAACAGACCCTGGGCAGTTCACCCAGTGAGGCAGGCCAGCCCTGAATGGACGATAGCACAAAAGCCACGGTGGCAGAAGAGCTCAGGGGAAGCACCAAACCAGGGTTTAAGGACAGTTTGGGGCGGGGGTGGGGGGGGGGGGCGNTCTCTCTCTGACCCTCCCCTGCTTACGCTGTCTCTCTGTCCCAGAAATAAATAAAACATTAAAAAAAAATTTTTTTTAAAGGACAGTTTGGGGATCCTGGAGATTGTGACCCAAATGTCCACAAACCCATTGAAACAGAGGAGCAGCTGCCCCCAGCCCCCAGTCCCTCCAGACTCCTCGAGAAGTGGCTTCCAGGATGGATGCACCTCCTGGCACCGACTGGTGGTGACTCCTGAGTCCTGGTTCTCTGACCCAATGCCCGGGCCTGTGCCTGGGTCCCAGGCAGGATCAGGGGATTAGGGAGGGAGCCCTTGAGGGCAGCAGGAGCCAGGCTTGCAGGAACGAAGAGGCAGGGTTACAACGGAACCAAGATTTATGGGCCCCTCATCATAATGATGGAAGAAAGAAAGAAAAAAGGGACGCGTGTTCGGCGATGCCCAGGGACCAGGACGGCTGCCCTGTTACCAAAAATGTCGAAGCTCTCGACTCTGCAAATTAGCATAAAACATGCTGTTTTGCATCGATTTGCATGTCATTTGCATGCTAATGACCCAACGCCACAATGCACCCAGTCCCCTAAGCAGCTTCTGGTCCTTGCTTTTCTCCTAGCCCCTGCCCCTTGTCTTGTGCTGTTGAAAACCAGAAAATCTGGGTTCTAAGCTAGGCTGGGCGACTCACTCCCTGTGGGGCCTAGGCTAGGCCCTGCCTCTCTCTTTAGTCTCAGTTTCCCTGACTGTGAACCGAAGGAGACAAACTGAGCAAGGGTTTTCAAATTATGCTCCAGTAGCCCCCTTGGGGGCTGCAGACACAGAGACGGACGGGGGAGCAGGTGGGGCAGGCGGCCCCCCTCCCATCCCTTTCGAACAGCTGGGGCTCTGAGTAAAATTTCTCTTCAGCAATGCAGAGCTTCCCCGTTCAAAACAAAGACGAAAAGTTTACAAACAAACGGACTCAGTTACCTCCAGCAAGTCTTTGTAGCACAACCTTCTCTAAAGGCCTGAATAGCAGGAACCTTCAGAGTTAAAACATATCCCACTTATCACGTGGCAGATCCTGTTCCAAACAACAGATACACGTAACTCTGGCTTGGCACAGCCCTGGAAATAAATACTAATACTATATCCCCCATCTTATGGGTGGGTAAATTGAGGCACCAAAAGGGTGAGTAACTTAGCTAAGTTCAAACGGTCACTAGATGGAAGAGTGAAGAGTCTGTCTGGCTCTAGAATTTACACCAGGGGTTTAGCCAGCTCAACTCTGCCATTACACAGATGAAACTGAGACTCAGAGGGGCAGACAGCGTTTCTAAGCATAGCGAGTAAACTAGTACTTGAAGCTTGCTTCCCGCCTGAGCCCCAGGCTCTCTGTCAGGGGGAAGGACGGCCAGAGAATGGCAGTCTGGGATTTCAGAGGTGCTCAAGGCACTTCTCTCTTGATCCCGTGGACTTGCCAGGATGAAGGGTGCTCTCCTCCCTGGCCATCCCCAGAGTCTGCTTCCTCCTCGCCAGCCACCCCAGTACCAGCTGGTAGACTTGGGGGAATCGTTCCCAGCACCAGCCAGGACGAGCCCCTAAATCAAGGCAGCCGGCAGGCTAGTGAGAGCACCAGGTGTGCCAGTCAGAGCCAGCACACAGTGCCCTGGCCGGCTGTGCAGGTGGAGGCGGCGCTGCCGAGGGGGGCTCCACTGCAGGGGGCTGGGGGGCTTTATCTCTGCAGAGACAGGCGTGCCAGCCAGCAGGTCCTCCGCCCCCACCCTTCAGGGATCTGGCTGGGCAACCCCCAGGTGCAGAGATGAGTGGCCTCCCAGAGCAGTGCCCCGCAGGGGGCTAGTCATCCCTCTCTCTATTCAGTGCCCCTCGATGGCACCCTGGCCTTTCTCAAGCCCCTTCCCTCCTGCCAGCCCCTCCCTCTGAACTGCCCCACCCCACCCTGCTTTAATCACCCAGCCTTCGCGCAGCTCCTCCCACGCCCCAAGCTCTGCCCTACCTCTGCACCTCTGCACGCGCTGTTCCCTCTCCCTGGAACACCCTGCTTGGCCCCTTCGCACCCTTCAGGTCTCAGCTCGAGAGCCACTTCCTCGATCACCCCATCTACCACTGCCTCCCCTGCCCCTCTCTCCCTGGCAACCTTCGTTTCTTCTCGGCCACCACGTCGATCCGAATGTGTCTTGTTTATTTACGTGCCTCCTCATGTAGTGCCTGTCTCCACCGTTAGACTCTCACTCCAGGTCCTTCAGGACTGTGTCTGTCTTATAGAAACAAGTTCCTGGGACGCCTGGGTAGCTCAGTTGGTTGAGCGTCTGACTTGGGCTCAGGTCGTGATCTCACGGTTCGTGGGTTCGAGCCCCGCATCAGGCTCTGTGCTGACAGCTCAGAACCTGGAGCCTGTCTTTGGATTCTGTGTCTCTCTCTTTCTCGGACCCTCCCCTGCTCGCGCTGTCTCTCTGTCTCTCTCAAAAATAAATAAAACATTTTTTTTTAAATTAAAAAAAAAAAAGAAACATAGTTCCGAGTAAATAGTTGTTGAAGGAATGAGAAAGGAGGGAAACTGGTGGCTGCTGCCGATTTATTCAGTTTGTGTTGGCCTCGCCCTCCCCCATCCCTGCCCCAGAATGTCAGCTCCCCGAGAGGCAGGGATGTAGGTGTGTTCTCTTCATGGCTGTGATCCCAGAAGTTAACACAGTGCCTGGTACCCAGCTCAATAAATACCTGTTGCAGGAACAAGCAAGTGCGCAGGGGTCTCAAGCCTCCCAGTGCAGAGATGGGGTGCCGCCGATGGGGTGTAGGACCCTGGGCAAGTTCCTTCCCTCCAGGGACTTCTGTTTCCCCATCTGAAAGCTGGACTTGGGAATCCTTGCCACCTTCACCAGGACTGTGGAGGGTTGGGCATGGCCCGCTTCAGTCCCCAGGGGAGGCAGATGGAGCGGACACCAGGGGACAAGGGACAGGCAAACGAGTTCTAACCAAAACACGGCTACCACCTGACTGTGTGATCTTGGGGAAGTCACTGTCCCTCTCTGAGCCCCCATTTCGTCATCTGCAAAAGGGGCACAGCATAGCTGTGAGGACTGCCTGAGACAATGGAAGGCAAAGTGCTGAGCCACCAGTAAAGCACCCTGCCCACGGAAGTCATTTCTCATCAGCAGGGCAGTGCTGCAAAGCCGTCTCTACATGGCCCCACCCAGAGGATCCTTTGTTTCTTTATCTGTAAAGGGGGCTCGCAATAGCACTGGCCTCTCCAGGGCTGCTGCGAGGATTGAAGTGAGAAAATGTATGTTACGTACCTGGCACACAGTAGGGGCTTTATAACCACAGCCCTAGAGTCATTAACTGCCTCTGTAGCTACTCCTGTCTGGTTATCTGGATTTCCCCAATAACCAGAGCACAAGGGAAACCCAGGGTAGGGGTGGGGATGGGCATGGGCATGGTTTGAGTTCACAATGGGGAGCAGATTGGGGAAGAGGCTTGAGAGGTGGATCGGGGCCAGCCCTGGGAACTCAATGGAGATTTGTACCTTTATCTTGGAACCAGAGGGAGCTACAGAATAGTTTTAAGCAGCAAAGTAAAATGATCCAGTCTGATTTTCAAAACACTCGCTCTGGCTGCCAGGTTGCCAGGTATGGCGGGGAGTTCCCCATGCACATTACCTCCCTTTCCCTTGGTATTAGAACCCCTCTGCGGAGCCGGACATGCGGACACCCGGAATAGAGAGCGTGGTTCTGAGGTTCTCGCAGGTGGGTATAGCTGTGTGTCTCCATCCCAGCCAAGAGGCGGTAAGAAGACTCCCACCTGCAATTTCTGGGAGGCATCCTCGAGGAGGGAGGGAACATTCTTTGCCTTCTTCCTCCTTCCCTTTGGCTGGAATGTGGACATGATAGCTGGAGAATGTGCAGCCACTTTGGGCCATGAGGTGTTGAGGCTGGTGGAACAAGACAGAAGAAGCCTGGGCCCCTGGGGGTTGAGGACCCATCTTGTCAGCCTAGGGCTGCCTGCCTGCTCCTAAAAAAGAGAAATCAGTGTCTGTCTCCTTTAAGTCACTCTTTTTGTGTCCTCTCTGAGCCAATCCCAAAGCAAACAGGTCCGGTTAGCATAACGGAGCTCTGTGGCCTACCTCGGGGCGGGGGTGTATGGGGGAGAGGACTCTGCTGGTCTTCTTTTTTTAATGTTTATTTATTTATTTTGAGAGAGAGAGCGAGCAAGCAAGGGAGGGGCAGAGAGAAGGAGGGAGAGAGAATCCCAAGCAGGCTCCACACTGTCAGTGCAGAGCCCGATGTGGGGCTCGAACTCACAAGCCGCAAGATCATGACCTGAACTGAAGTTGGACGCTTAACCGACTGAGGACCCAGACGCCCCTCTGCTGGCCTTCCAGGCCCCGCTCACACTAGCCCTGAGGCTCCCGGCCCAGGCGGCCTGGATTGGCCCCACTGACAGGCATCCCGGCTGGAACTAGGTCTGACAGGTGCAGAGCTCCTACGGGCCCGAGACCAGGGCTTCCACTGCTTTCTTCGCAGCTTTGAGGGGCAGGGCAGAGAGGACAGGGGCCGCAGCAGGATGGCATTGCCCGTTCTTGCGGGCCACTCCGGCCCCTCGTTACCCACCCTCCCACAACACCCAAGAGAGCTCTTAAAGAAGCTTTTTTGTTGTTGTTTTTTGAGACAGAGAGGGCACGAGCAGGGGAGGGGCAGAGAGAGGGAGAGCGAGAATCCCAAGCCAGGCCCGGTACTGTCAGCATGGAGCCGGACACGAGGCTCAAACTCACGAACCGCGAGATCATGACCTGAGCCAGGATCAAGAGTCGGACACTTAACCGATGAGCCACCCAGGCGCCCCGACCCAAGAGAGCCTCTTAGCGTCACTTCTCCATCTCCCAAGTCACCTCAGTGCCTTCCCACGGTCCCCAAGGACCCTCTAGATGACATCCAGTCCCCTCTGGCCCACCAGGTTTTGAAGGACACGGCGTGATTCTTCAGGACACGGTTTCCAAGTCAGACCCACACACACGCACCCCAGCCCTGCCTCTTAAGAGCTCTGCGACTTCGGGCCACTTGCTGAGACATTCGGGGTCTTCATTCCCTCATTACGAAATGGAGGTCATCAGAACAACTTCCTGTTGTCGAAGAGCTTCTGCGAGGCAGGGTGGAGGGTCCTGTCATTCACTGCTGCGTGACAACCCCACACAGTGGCGTCAAAAGTTTCTCACGCTCACAGATTCTCAGGGGTCAGGAACTCACACAGAGCACCCGGGAGATGATTTCCTTCTGTTCTACAGTAGCCGGGGCCTCAGGGGACAGAGGTGCCGGCCCGGGGCGGGTTTCATCCAGACGTGTCTTCCCTGAAATGCATGGTGATCGAGACTAGTTCAGCTGAAGCTCTTGGTCAGAGCACCACATGTGGCCACCCCTTGAGTCCTGAGCATCCTCACGGTGTGGCCGCTGGGTTCCAAAAGGGAGGGGCCCCTGAGCTGCAAGCGGAAGTGACGCGGCCCCTTCCCACCACGGGAAGAGCAGACCCCACTTCTTGACAAGAGGAATATCGAGGCGTCTGGAACCATGGTTGAAAATGGAACATGCCACGCCTGACTCATCATAAGCACTCGTTAAATGTTAACTGGGAGGGACAGCAGTAAGAACACCCAGGCTCGGTGCTGTTTGCGTATAAAACGGTCATATCAGGTAACTCCGGGCATAAAGGGGTTAATGCTGGAGGCACAGGGAGAGGCCTCTGGAGCCTCACAGCCCCACTGGGCCGGGACAGGCACTGAAAGATAAAGCTTGGCTAATAAGAGCTGACATGTCCTGGGTGCTTACTAGATGCCAGGCACTGAGCCAAGCACTTCCCACGCGTGATCTCATATAATCCCCAAAGCAACACAAGAGGTAGTTCCCAGCACTGTGCCCGTTTACTGATGAGGAGTCGGAGGCTCAGAGAGGCAAAGGGTCTTGCCCTGGGCCACACAGCTAGGAAGAGGCACCAGTGGGATTTGAACTCAGGCAGTGTGTGGTCAGAGCCAGTGTTCACTTCCCAAGACTAAGCTGGGCAGAGGCCAGCCCGCCAGGTGGAACAGGCCGTCCTGACTGTTTGGTGACAGACAGGGAGGGCTTGTACTGCTGGACGGAGAGCCAGGACCAGGAGGTGTGTCAGCTGCAAGCCCACAATCACAGGCTGGGGGAATGAGGCCAAGACCTCCGTCTGGAGAGATGGAGGCGGGAGGGAGGGAAGAGAACCCAAAGAGCAAGGCAGAGCCCCCCTCCAGAGGCAGAGAGCACTGAGGGATGGAGATAAAGGCCCGGAGTCCCTGGAGCTCAGCCCCAGGATCACGTGGGGCCCTGACCTCTGCTCCCTGGAGCCCCCATCAGGCCATCACTGGTCCCCCACCTGGAGCAGAGCTCAGCCAGTTCCTGAAGGTCAGGAGGCCTCAGCTGTAGGGGGAGGAGCAGGAGGGCGGGGAGGGGGACCACTCACTACAACAGCCAAGAAAGGTCACAGAGGGGACCCCCAGCAGCGCCGGGTCTGTAATAGCAACCAGCACACCTGCAGTGGCTCCAGACGGCTCTGCCTCGCGCCCTCTGGCCTTGACTTTTCTTCTCTATTCTTGACTGCTCTCCTTCCCTCCCTTCCCTCCGTATTTCCGTCCAGCCCCCACTTCCATTTGTCCTTCCTTGCGTTCCATGCCTGCCTCCATCCCTTTCCTTCCCTCCCTTCTTCACACTTTTCCTTCTCCTTCCTCCTCCCCTTCCTTCCATTCCTTCCCCATTACGAAATCTCACAGGGAGAAGCCTGGTCTGAACAGAGTCATGACCGTGGACTTCACCACGACTCCTAAGCCATCACACAACCTGTCCCAACGATGCCATGTGTCTGGGACAAAGTCTGTGATGACCTCCTTCATCGCTCCCAAAATCAGAGGTGAGGGATGTCAGCTCATCTCTGCCCCAAAGTCAGAGCCTGTGTCCCTGAGCACCTGAGTAGCCTGAGTGCTACGGGGAGGTGACTTCAGGGGACACTCGATTATGAGCTGGTTCACCTTGAACGAATTGCCAGCCCCTCTGAGCCTTGGTTTTCTTGGCCAGAGCAACTTCATGGGTTGAGAAGAGCATTCGACAGGACGACACGCATTGTACTCCGCCTTGCGCGGTCCCTTGCTGGCACAGGCCTCTGACCTTTCTCCCAGGCCCGTGGGGCAGAGCCAACTGCCAGCTGATGTTGGCAGGCGGCTGGGAGGGTGGACCGACAGCCTGTCAGGGCCGGCCTGGTGCCCAGAGAACCTTCTGTGTCACTGTTCCTCGGCCAGGCAGGCCCAGCCCACCGCCACTTCCCGCGCCCCAGGCAGGACAGGGCTAGGCTCCTCCTCTCCTGCATCTCGCTCAGCTGACCCAGGCGGCCACCTTCCTCCCCCCCTCCCACCCCAGACAGAAGTCTCCAATATAAATGCAAATTCACTGAGGTCCCCAGTCTCAGGCTGGCCGCTCCAGCATGTGCCGCAGGCTGGGGGACTGGAGCTGATGCTGGCCCAGAGGAGATAAGGCACTTCTGGGTCACCCCCGCCCCTGGCCCTGCCCACTCCTCTGCCTGTCTGCACCACAAACACCCCAGGGAGCCCCAGCCCCTCCTCTCTGCTGCCCCCTAAGGCCTGTATGCAAAGCCTCCCCCCCCCCACCATGCTGCAATCAAGAAGGGCCACCGCCATCCTCAAATGGTGACAGTGTTCCACCCTCCTGCCCTCTCGGGAAGCAGACTGGAGACAAGGCACGTGACATGGGGGCTAATTTCTAGCACCATCCTCCGGTGGGCTCAGGGCCACCACTAGCCCATAGCATTCCTTGCTGTGCATCAGAAGCAGGTGGCCCTTCCTCCTGGTGCAAGGCAACCCCTCCACAGGGCTCCAGGCAGCCCCCGAGCCCCCCAGCTGGGCACCCTTGAGCCCTGCACAACTGTAAAGCCATAGCACGGGGTGCCTGGGGGGCTCGGCTGGTTAAGCATCCCACTCTTGGTCTCAGCTCAGGTCATAATCTCACAGTTTGGGAGTTCGAGCGGGCTCTGCACTGACAGCGCGGAGCCTGCTTGGGATTCTCTGTCTCCCTCTCTCTGCCCCTCCCCCACTCGCTCTCGATCTCTTTCTCTCAAAATAAATAAATATTAAAAAAAAAAAAAAAAAGACAAGCAGAAGGTAAGCCACAGCTCTTAGCAGGACCCATCTCCTCTTCGGGACTTTGTTTGCAGGGAATCACCAAGGGAGACCTCGGAGCATCGCCTAAACCCACTTAGATTGAGCCCCTGGAATTAGACAGGCTGGTTCCTTGGGTGAGACCTCTTCCGGCTCCAATATCCTATCATCCTTCCGTTCCTACATCCGAGACATTCCGGCCCATAAGCCACAACGTCAAGAATGCTTAACAAAGGAGTAAGGGGTCTCTGGCGGGAACATTGTAGGCTTGGAGTCATGAGCAGGGAATCCACTACATTCTGGCTTCAGCTCTAATGTCACCTCCTCAGAGGAGCCCTCCGCTAATGGCCTCATATGGGGCAATTCCTTCCCTAGCTCCAGAGACTATCTATTTCCTGTTGGTTTTCTTCACGGCGTCCATGGTCATGTGAAATTATCTCATTCATGTACGCCTTCCATGGTTACTTTCTGCCTCTCCCCTCTCCCTTATTAGAATTCAAGTTTCTACAAGAGCAGCGGCTGTGAACAGTAACTCCCTCCTCATCACCTTCTGGGGAATAATGACAGACCCCCAGACCCAGGGTTCGTGTAAGGCATTCATCAAGACAGCCGAAGGTGCTTAGCAGAGAGCCAGCAGCCAGTAAGCGCTCAATAAATGCTAATGGCTGTTGTCATCATTATCATGAAAGCGCTGTGGGTGTCCTGGTCCTGAAGGTCCAAGTCCTGACACTCCCTCCCACAAACCCCAAACTGAGCACTGGGGCCAAGTCCTCCTCCCCATTTACTCACCCCATGACCACAAATTTCCCTCTGTAATGTGATGTTTCGTTGCCAGAAACTTCACCAAGTTGCCCTGAGTGTCAAGTGACATCAAGAGGGAAGCACATGTTTCAGTCTCTAAATATGATTTCAAGGCTACAAAGAACTCTGCATGCTTCTCCGGATGACCCAGCCTCA
>NW_027530508.1:3857815-3868540 GCF_008692635.1 Crocuta crocuta
GAGGTTCCATTAAGGCAGAGCTTCTCAGTTTCCACAGAACCATACCACCTTCCCAGCCCCCACTGGCATTCTGTCTGTATCACAGGCACCTTCCTAACAATTTTTCTTTGAGTTGCCTCATTAAAAAAAATAAATAAAAAAAACCCAGTTCACGCTAATGAGAAACTATAGAGCGCTGCCATTAAAAATTAGCATCCTAATATGTGACTTAGTTGGCTAAGCATCTGACTCTTGATCTCAGCTCAGGTCTTGATCTCAGGCTGTTGTGTTCAAGTCCCCTGTTGGGCTCTGCACTGGGCATGAAGTCTACTTAAATGAATGAATGAATGAATGAATGAATGAGGGAATGAATAATGTTAGCATTGATTATTATAAGAAGATATACATTGATAATCGCTAAAATAAACGCTTACGTATTAAAAGTTTGATACTTCCAGCAAGATGGGAGATTCGATCTAAGGTTTTCAAGTTCTCAAGCTGAGAGTTCTCTGGTTCTTTTCTTTTTCTTTTTCTTTTTTTTTTTTTTTATCCCTTTGGTCACTGGACAACCATTTCCTGAGAACCATTATGTACCCGGCCCAGGGGCGACAGCCTTATGAGAGAGCATGTCCAGCCACCAACACACGGAGGGCTACTTGAGGCAGCAACTTACACCCTTCCAAATACAATTAATTAGCAGGAAATCATCACCCCCGCTGGCCTCACTGGGCACTTCCTGGCTGTCTTCTCTCAGCACCGCCTAATAAAGGTGCCTCGCCTGTGGACCTGCGGGCAGGAAGAGGGTGAGTGAAGTCTGTGTTTGCCAAGGTGACCGTCCCCGCGCACGCCATTGCAGCCGAACATGCCCGCTGACTACTCCTGCTCAAAACAGGCTCCAGCTTCACTCACATGAGGACTTAAAACAGGGGAACATCAGGGAAGGGAAGCACAAATAATATAAAAACGGGGAGGGGGACCAAACCTAAGAGACTCTTAAATATGGAGAACGAACAGAGGGTTGCTGGAGGGGCTGTGGGAGGGGGGCGGGCTGAATGGGAAGGGGCATTAAGGAATCTATTCCTGAAAACCATTGTTGCCCTCTATGCTAACAATATGCTATATTTCTTGGACGTAAATTTAAAAAATAAATAAATCTAAAAACAAACAGACTCCAGGACCCCCTACAGAGTTCCACCCATTGATTCTGCAGATTCTACACATTTGGGAAGGGCAATTTCACACAGAGGCTTATTGTTTCCAGGAACAGACTCAGAAGGGAGACCTCTGGCAAATTTGGTAAATGTATCCTTTAATTGGCTGAGCAATTTCCATCTTCGGACTTTATCTGGAAGAAATCATCATGCACGTGGACCACCACAGCAGCTGTGGGATGTTCTCGGCAGCACTGTTGATAAGAGTGAAAGGTTGCAAAAAGCCTGAATGTTCATCAATAGGGGATTCAGTAAAGTGATGGTAGAGTCCACAGGATGTGCACCGATGCAACCATTTACTAGCGATGCTGCAAAATATTTAGACATGGAAGATGCTCATGCTATGTTATTAGGTAGAAAAGTAGCTACAAAAGAGAATGTACAAGAGGTCCCTTTTAAAACATATATATATATGCATTGTAGAAAGATTGGGATGGAGGGGGGCCTAGTTGGTTCAGTCGGTTGAGCATCTGACTTCGGCTCAGGTCATGATCTTATAGTTTGTGGGTTCAAGCCCCATGTCAGGCTCTGTGCTGACAGCTCAGATCCTGGAGCCTGCTTCAGATTCTGTGTCTCCCTCTCCGCTCCTCTCCTGCTCTGCTCTCTCTCTCTCAAAAATAAATAAAGACTAAAAAAATAAAAATAAAATAAATAAAATAAAGATTGGGATGGATTTGGGTTACTGAGGACTTCTTAAACAGGAAACAAAAAGTGCACACCATAAAGGCAAATATCCCTTTAAAAACAGTTTTTTTAATGCTGTATTTATGCCTGGGGGTTGGTGGGGGGGGGCAGACAGAGCACAAGCAGGGGAGGGGCAGAGCGAGAGAGGGACACAGAATCCGACACAGGCTCCAAGCTCCAAGCTGTCAGCACAGAGCCCGATGCAGGGCTCGAACTCACAAGCTGTGGGATCATGACCTGAGCCAAAGTTGGATGCTTTACTGACTGAGCCACCCAGGAGCCCCAAGGCAAATATTTCTTCAATGTTTGTTTGTTTATCATTTATTTGTTTGTTTGTTTTGAGAAAGAGCGAGCTCACGCACACACGTGAGAGCACAGGAGGGGCAGAGAGAGGGGGAGAGAGAGAATCCCAAACAGTGCAGAGCCTGACTCAGGGCTCAGTCTCACAAACCGTGAGATCATGACCTGAGCCAAAATCAAGAGTGTGACGTTTAACCAACTAAGCCACCCAGGCGCCCCATAAAGGCAAATATTAATAAATTAAGCTCTGTGAGAATCAATACCCTGTTCAAAATTCACAATAAAACAGTGAAACGATAAGCCACGAGCCGGGGAAAGTTTGTAATAGTCTGACAGACAACGATTGGTATCCAAAATATGTAATGAGCTCCTACAAGTCAATAAGACAAAGGCAATCAAAAAGAAAAACAGACTAAAGATTTGAACAGAAAACGTGAACAGCCAAGAAACATATAAAAAGATGCTCAACCTCTTAGTAATTAGCAAAATCCAAATTAACCGTTTGCGTTCTGTCTACTGGATTGGCAAAACTTCCCAAGCTGGACAAATTCCAGTTCGATCCCTTAGGTGGAGCAAGGAGGATTCCATGACACGGGTGATTAAGGAGTCGATTAGTACCACCACTTTGAAGAACGACCGGGAGTTATTTTGCACTTACTCTACAACTCGGCCATCCCATTCCAGAGAAACTTGTATGTGTGCGCAGGAGATGTGAGCAACGATGTTCAAACTGGCAAGACTGCGCACCTCCCTCTGCCCCCTGTATAAATTCTGCGCCTGATAAATTCTTCTTCCTTCCACCCTGCCTTCTGACTTTCTTTGGACAGTGGTGGGTGACAGTGGACGACGTGCGCTCTAGGGCCGAGGCTTTAACCCTCCCACACTCCTGGGCGGTGTGACCCAGCCCTGTTGGCCAGTCACTGGGCAACCCAGACCCCATGCTCATCGTCTGAGTAGAAGCAGGAAGATAGCGGGAGCTACCAAGACTGTCATGGGGACCAGGGAGAAGCCAAGAGCACTCAAGGTGTCAAAAAAAGAGGTGGCGGGGGGGACAGTTCATCCACATAACAGACTCCTCTGTTACAACACAAAAAGGCAGGCAGCTCCATGTGAACCAAGCGGCAGCATTTGAGACACATCGCCAAGGGGTTAAAAGCAGGCAGACCAGGCTACCGTTGTGTAAAGGGGGGAGTAAGGTGGAAATATACACATCATCACTTGTATGTGCATAAAACACTTCTGAGGACGGGAGATTGTTCCTGGGGGAGGGGGAGGGGCGGCGAGGGGCCAGGGGTGGCGCGAAGCCTCGCTACATCCCCTTTTATACGTTTTTATTTCCTACATTGCGTGTGATACTATGGAAGACAGTGAAAACGAGACACCAAATGCAAGCAAGTGAAACGTAACGCACACATGACTACTACGAGACTTGAACTAGCTGGTGATCACCATGCTTCCAGGCGATTCAATTATATTGCTCTCTCGACTTCAGCGAAGGTGTGTTGTTTTTTATTTCAAAAATTTTTTCCAGCCAACTTTTTTCTGGTTTCAGACTTTCCCACAGACCCTGGAAGACCCTGTGGCTTTCCTGCACTGTGCCTGCTGGGCCACAGGCATGGAGTGGATCCATTCATCACCCACGCCCAGCGGCCCACCAGCCCCTCAAGGGCTACCAGTAGGTACCAACTCCTTTGACTTAAATCAGGGTCCCACCCTGAGGCTGCTCTTCGGTTCCAGTGAGTCCAAGGGGGTATTGGCATGACCCTCCCCTTCCTCAGGAGCCCAAATGCACAAGGTCACTTTCTGGACCTCAGTTTCTCATTGGGTCACACAGTGTGTATGTCTCTTTCTACCTAAGACACCTGTTTTCACCCCCTTCCTTGCGCACCCTCCTCCAGCCTGATTCCTCGTCCTTCCAACCCCACTCTCTGTAGGCAGAATTCCAAGATGTCCCCCAACATTCTCAGCCCTACCCCCAAACCCCCGCAGATGTACATGTCCAGCATAAATGCCCTGGACTGGGCGCGTGACGGCATTTACTCCCGTGGTTCGGTTTCGGTATATGACGCAGGTAGTGAGACTTGTGACTTACCGAACTGTGAGCTACATGGGTACTGCCTTAAGCCACTACGTTTATGGAAATTTGTTACATGATAATAGAAATTAATACACATATCAGCCTGGCTCCACCCTAGCCTTTCGTCCGTTGGGTCCCTCAGCCTGGAAGGCTCTCCCCACAGATATTCACAGGGCTGCCTCCCTCCCTTCACCCAGGTCTCTGTTCAAACGTCCTCTCCCAGAGAGGCCTGCCTGACCACACCATTTAGAGAACCACCTTCCTTTTATTTGCTATTCCCCCTCCCGCTTTGTTTTTCTGCACGCCACTGACCGCTACCTGACGTTATATGGTTTCGGCGTCATCTGAATAACTTTTTTTTTTTTAATTTTTTTATTTGGAAATAATTTAAAACTTGCACAACAGCTGCACACATTGTGCAAAGAATTCTCGCATGGCCTTCACCCAGAACGTCCAAATGCCCACACTGAAGCATGTTTGCTTTATCATTCTCTTTGTGTACAGATATTTTTTTCTGAACCAGTTGAGAGTAAGTTGATGACCTGATTCTCTGTTGCCCCCAAATACTTTAGTCTGTGGTTCCTAGAAACAAGGAAATTCTCCCGCATAAGCACAGCAACGTCGTAAAAATCAGGAGTTTGATGTGGATACATTACCACCATCTAATGTTCAGACCCCAATCAAATACTGTCAATTGTCCCAAAAATAACATTTTATTTTTTTAAATCTTTTTATTTATTTCTGAGAGAGAGAGAGACAATGTGAGCAGGGGAGGGTCAGAGAGAGAGGGAGACACAGAATCTAAAGGAGGCTCCAGGCTCTGAGGTAGCTGTCAGAATGGAGCCCGACGCGGGGCTCGAACCCACGACCCGTGAGATCATGACCTGAACCGAAGCTGGACCCTTAACCGACTGAGCCACCCAGGCGCCCCCCAAGAATAACATTTTTAAGAAATGTTTATTTATTCTTGAGAGAAAGAGAAACAGAGCTTGAGTGAGAGAGGGACAGAGAGAGAGGGAGACACGGAATCTGAAGCAGGCTCCAGTCTCCGAGCTGTCAGCACAGAGCCCGACGCAGGGACCAAACTCACAAACCGTGAGATCATGACCTGAGCTCAAGTCGGACACTTAACTGACTGTGCCACCCAGACGTCCCAAGAATAACATTTTTTTAAAGTTTTATTTATTTGGAGGTAAAGAGAGAGAACGGGGTGGTGAGGGGGAGAGAATCTGCACCGTCAGCACAGAGCCTAACGCGGGGCTTGAACTCACAAACCGGGAGGTCATGACCTGAGCTGAAGTCAGACGCTTAACAGACTGAGCCACCCAGACACCCCCAGAATAACATTTTTTATGATAAGCAAAAAGATTCGTCTAGAAATACTCACTGTATTTCATTATCTTATCTCTTTCATCTCCTTTCAGTCCCTCAGGTTTTCCTTCCCTTTCATTATCTTGACACTTAACCAAGATTACAGGCCCATTATTTTCTAGAAGTTTCCTCAGCTGGAGTTTATCCGATGGTTCCTCCCGATCAGATGTAGGTGTTGCATCTTCGGCAGGAACATCACAGAAGTGACATGATGCTCTTGTCTGTGCATGTCACCTGGAGGCACACGACAGTGTGTCTGAAACAGGTGATGCTAACCTGCTAAGCTTTGATTGCTTGATGAAGGTACTATCTCACCTGTTTCCCACCGTAAAGTTACCCTCCTTCTCTCTGTAAGTAATGGCTTATCTCGGGGGGCGGTATTTTAAGACTACGTATATACTCTGTCCCCAACAACGTTTCACAGAGTAGTTGTCATTTTAGCACCCGGCAATGATTCTGCCAGTCAGTTATTACCATAATATTTCCATCCTTCCTTCTACGTTTGTCATGAGATATTCTACTATGAGAAAGTGCTTTCTCCTCCTTCACGCATGTGCATGCACCTATGTATGTGTGCATATGTTACCAGTATGGATTCGCTATTTTTATTCAATGGATTATCATCTGTTACGGTCATTATTTCGGTTCTCAAATTGTCCCAGATCTGGCCGGTAGCTCCTATGCTCTTTTGACAGCTTCCCAGCATCACTTGAGCCCTTCTAGATGTTTCAGGCTCCCTGTGTACTTTCCAGGCCCCAGGCCTCAAATCAGCCTTCTCCCCAAGGAGCCCTGGGTCCTTGCAGTGGAAGATGCTATATTAAGACACCAAGATCTGGTGGGGGGCTGACGGGGGGGCGCCTGGGTGGCTGAGTCGATTAAGCATCCGCTTCGGCTCAGGTCGTGATCTCACAGTTCGTGGCTTCAAACCCCGCGGCGGGCTCTGCTTGGAATTCAGCGTCTCCCTCTCTGTCCGCCCCTCCCGCACTTGTGCTCTGTCTCTCTCTTGTAAAAATAAATAAACATTTTTAAAAAAAATTTCAAGACACCCAGATCGGGGAGCTAGGAGTGCTCATTGCTACATGGGTATGAACCCTCTCGGGCTCTCCTTGTGGACAGAGCTGGGAGACACATGTATTGCACGCACGCACGTCATGCACGTGGGAGCACACAGGCGTCTCTGCTCCTCTGCCTCTACTTTTCGGACCCAGGAGTCTACCCTGGTGGCTCCAACTCCATTCCAGCACCGCAGAGGTCACCCTCCCCCTGGCTGTCACCACATTTGTAACTCCCGTCTCCGACAGTGAGAAACCTAGCTCTCATTTTCCTCAATATATTAATTCGTCCAACAACCCCCCTCCCACAGAGCCATGGCCTCACTCACCACTCCCCTGCTCAGCCCCACAGCCCACCCTTCACCTCCAACAAATATTGGGAGACAGAAGGAAGGAGGAGGAAAGAAGAAGCTTACTTTGTTTTGACCTAGTAGTACATTCACTTGATACAAAAGAAAAACGATAGAAAAGCATACCATGAAAAGTCTCTCTGCCCACCCTGTCGCTCATTCCCATCTTCCTCTTCCCCACAGGTGACCAGTATGATTGGTTTGTTATCTGCACAAGCCAATATAATGATATTTTTCATTTCCCGTCTTTCCCACGAAATATTCCTCAGACTCCTGGTATCTGTCAACACTTCTTGGAGTCAACACTTCTTTCTACCTTCGCGCATGAAAAGTGGTCTCATCCTTTTGCGGCTGCACAGTATTCTCTTGGCCACTCTGTTTATTTAATCAGTTCACCAACAATAGACATTTAGATTGCACCTAAGATTTTGTGAGACCAAACAAGACCACAACAAATGAACCTGGATGTATTCACATCACCTGTGTCCGAATGCATCCATAAAACAAATTTTCAGGGGCGCCTGGGTGGCTTAGTTGGTTAAGCGTCCGACTTTCGCTTAGGTCATGATCTCACGGTTCTTGGGTTTGAGCCCCGCGTCGGGGTCTGTGCTGACTGCCAGCTCAGAGCCTGGAGCCTATTTCAGAGTCTGTGTCTCCCTATCTCTCTGACCCTCCCCTGCTCGCTCTGTCTGTCTCTCTCTCTCTCCTAGAAATAAATAAAAATATTTAAAAAAAAAAAAAACAAATTTTCAGAAGTCGGATCGTTGATGTGATCTTACATGTTTGTGTTTAACGATCAAAGTCTGTCTTTGAAGAGGAAAGGGCCTCTGTTCGAGGGACTGCTATTTTCCCAGGGCGAGGAACTGCTAGACTACGGTAGGCGCGCAATAAATAACGTGTTCAATAAATGAACGGATGACCAACGCCCTCAGGTTCTGGAAGTGACCGTCTCTGGAATGTACGGAGGCCTCGCCGTGTGCCCGGTGCTGCGCGTCCTTGTGCCGATCTTCCAAACTTCCCCATGGGGAAGGGGCTGTTTTGACAGCCCCACTTTACAGATGAGAGCGCTGAGGCCCAGAGAGGGAGCACAGCTAAGCTGATGTCACACAGCTAGTCAATAGCAAAGCCATGGTTCCCACCCAGCGAGCCACTAACAACCTCACCTACTGCTCTCAACACATCTCTTCTCCCTCCACACTGAGCTCAGTCCTCCAGGCCCACCTGGCCCCCTCACCTTGCCTCACGCACTTCCCTGGACCTCTCTGCCTCTCAGCCTCACCCCCAGCCAGTGGCGTCTGCTCCGCACCCTCCGCCAACACAGGACAGGACCAAGGAGAAGAGCTGTCATTTCCATACAGCTGTCCCCGGGAGCCAGGCCTTGCCTAAGCCCCCCCATTTTCCCTGAAAAGGCTGAATTGTCTTGGCCGTTTGGGGGGCACCTCTCGGCACAGGCCGGGCTGCCTGGGCAGGGCCTGGCTGGGCTATTATCCTACATTATCTCACTCCCCTGCTCCTGAAAAGAGCCAGTGACTGCTCGCCCCCCCTCAGCCCTCCCCTGCTCGCTCCTGTCTTTTACACTTAATTACCTCACTCATTACCCCGCAGCCTGCAGAGGCCGGACCACAACTGGGGCGTGAGTAATCCCCGCATCACACACCCAGCCAGCCGGCCAGCAAGGAGCAAATTGCTCACACAGCCCATAAATAAAGGAACAGGGCCCACTCAGGCCTTCGGAGCAGAAGGACCTCGTGGTGGCTGCCGTGAGTGGCAGCAGTGGCCCCAGCTTCCCAGTTGGCCATTGCTGGCCCTGGTGAGATGGTCTCCACCTCCCCCACCCCAGACGGTGACCTTGAACTTCCCCAGGCCATTGAAGTCATAGCTCAGTGCCTCTGACAGATGAGACAGCAGGGGCCCACACCCCTTCCTCGTCGCAGCCAGGAAACTGACCAGGCACGTCTTCCCGGCTTCCTACACGACCCCTCCAGCCATGCCTGGGCACCCCCACCCCTGGCAGTGGGGACCCCGCAAGCCCCCTGTGTCCTCTTTCTCCCGCAGCTCCTTTGCACACGCTGCCGCTCCTGCTCTCCGAACACCTTTCCTGAGCACCCAAGGGCCTGCATAATTCCTACTCACTTGAAAGGTCACCGCCTCCCAGAGCTTTCTCTGATCCCTCTAAGTTGGGTCAGGGACCTGAGGGACTCTCTCCCATCAAAGCATCAAGCCACTGCATTGTCACTGTCTTTTCGCTTGTGTCCTTTGAAGGAAGAACAGAGTCCTCTCCATCTCTTTGACTAGTGCCCAGCCCAAGTCCTGGCACACGACTGGCCCATTTACTAGGCACTAAGTCAAGGTGAGTGAGTGAATGAATGAATAAGTGAATGAATGAATAAGTGAATGAATGAATAAGTGAATGAACGAGGAGACCAAGGGTAAGGGATGGATGACCACAGGACCTCTCTGGGGCTGAAATTCTCTTCCTGTAGGAGGTCAGGCTCAGACTCCTTCCCTAGGATCACCTTGGGAAACACCAGCTTCTTGACTCTGGCACGAGATAGTCCAGCCTTGGCCCAGAAGTAGCCTGCACAACCTTTTCTCCATCAACTGAAAGGCTTCTGCTGATTCACCACCTCCCACATTACCCCAGGGAGGCTGTGAGCCGGCTGTGTGGTAGCCTTCTCTTGCCTGGACGACTTCACCTCACCCTCCTGCCTCCCTCTCAGAGCCAGCACAAGGAAGGGAGCTTGGGAAGGTAGTGGGGAGGGAGTTCCCAAAACGTGCGACCAGAGCTCATATCAAACCCTTTGATATCTGCTAAATCCTAGGGACCCCTTCTCAGAACAATGTCTTCAAATAATTGAAATAAGGGGCGCCTGAGTGGCTCAGTCGGTTGGGCGTCTGAATGCAGCTCAGGTCATGATCTCACGGTTCGTGGGTTTGAGCCCCGCGTTGGGCTCTGTGCTGACAGCTGGCTCAGAGCCTGGAGCCTGCTTCGGATTCTGTGTCTCCTTCTCTCTTTGCCCCTCCCCCACTCACGCTCTATCTTACTCTGTCTCTCAAAAATAAATAAATGTAAAAAAAATATTTTTAAATAAATAAAATAAATTAATGAAATAAAATACATAGTATTACAAAAGAAACCAATTATGCTGAAACAGTTACCAAATATTAAAAAACAAGTTTGCATTGCAGTAATACATGTACTTATTTACTACACAGCTATAACGCAAGGTCTGACAAATCACTATTGTAATATCCCAGTCATGGTGAACGTAAATGATATTTCGAGATCCCTGGAACAGCTGTAATGTGATAAAACGTCTATGATTTCTATCAGTGACAAAGTCACTGGTCCCACTAATGCCACTGTGGTCCGTTGCCTGCTCCCATCACCAGAGGAATGAGAAGTTTCCAGTAAAGGCTAGTGGAATTAAAGACATGATACTTTTCCGCTCCAAGTTAACGACGGACCCGCTGAGCTCTTTCTGTGGGGCTCCTGTGACGGCAAGTGTCAAGGGCGTCAGGAACGTGCCAGCACTTCCCTTCCTGTATCTCGGCAGACATCCTCAATCAATTTCAGCAGTTTTCCCACTAACCCCGAGCTCAGTCCCAGAACTTGCTGCAACACCAGACCCCGAGCAACAGCTCCCAACCAGTCAAAGTGAGCTCTTGATCTGTAATCAGCTGGTCACTCTTGCTGGGGC
>NW_027530508.1:3868661-3878726 GCF_008692635.1 Crocuta crocuta
CGTGCTCTGAGAGGGAAGGGGGAGGTAACGCGAGGTTACCATGTATTTGTTCATGTCAGGAAGGTGCACTGAGACTTTTCACTGAGCCACATTGTGCACGGAGCCGGGGACACAAATGCGCACCATCCCAGACCCCCACCCTCAGAGTGAGGGCGAGGGGCCAGAACGGAGTGTCTGCATATCCCCATGGGGCCATCCTGGGCCGGAAGGATGGAGCCTGTGGGACTGCACTCCACCTGAGAAAAACATTACTTCAGGAGTTTCGGGGTGGGGGCCCTGAGGCCAGAGCCCACGGATGCTGACACTCAGACCTTTGTCCCTGCTGCTTTCGGACACTCAATGCAAAGGCTGCCACACTCTAGCCAGAGTGGTGAGGGGCTAGCCTGGGCCACGTGACTCCCGTGGCTACAGAGGAAGCAGGGACGTCCAGGAGGGCCTCCACTAGTGGAAGGAGGGGACTCAAGGGAGTTGGAAGGTGCTGGGTGGTGAAAAGGAAGGTCACCTGTCCACTCCAGCTAGCCGAGGATCAGGTGCTTCCGGTGTGCCCGGCTCTGTGCTCAGGACTTTCTCTGGAGTGTCTGTTAATCATCTCAGCTCTCTGGTGTCTATCAATACCCATTTCACAGAGGAGAACAGTGGTGTTTGCAGGATCTCAGTCACTTACCCCATCCTTTTTTTTTTTTTTAATTTTTTAATGTTTTATTTATTTCTAGGAGAGAGAGAGAGAGACAGCGTGAGCAGGGGAGGGTCAGAGAGAGAGGGAATCACAGACTCTGAAACAGGCTCCAGGCTCTGAGCTGGCAGTCAGCACAGAGCCTGACGCGGGGCTCGAACCCACGAACTGCGAGATCATGACCTAAGCGAAAGTCGGATGCTTAACCGACTAAGCCACCCAGGCGCCCCTACCCCATCCTTTTAACTGTTCCACAGAAGTGGACCAGCTGGCATAGAAGGAAGTCATTCCCCGCTTTGAAGCTGACCTGGGCCACTGAGCTCTAGATGCCACCGGTCCCTGGGATCTGTAGGATCCAGACTAAAGCTGCCACAGCAACGCTAGATGATCCCCGGCATCCCGAGTGAGCACCTGTTGCATTCTGGACTCTACACGGAAGTCAGCTCCTCAGAGACGTCTTCCTCGACCGCCCCTTAAAGAGCCCTAACCCCACTTATCTTTGCCCCATGTCACTTATCTCCTTAGCAATTTGTAGGCAGGAAGCTGGCATACCTACGCCCTTGTGCATTCTCTGTCAGCGCAGTGGGGTGTGAGCTGCAGGAAAGCGGGTCTGTCTTGTTCACCGCTATGTCTTCCTCAGCCCTTAGCACAGTGCCTGGCACACAGCAGGTGCTCAGCAAACCTCTGCAGACTCACTAGCTGTGAGCCCTCGAGCCATTTCTCAACCTCTCTGTGCCCAATGTCCTCCTATATAAAATGTGTATAAGCAGGGGCGCCCAGGTGGCTCAGTCGGTTAAGTGTCTGACTTCGGCTCAGGTCGTGATCTCATGGTTCATGGGTTCGAGCCCCGCATCGGACTCTGTGCTGAGAGCTCAGAGCCTGGAGCCTACTTTGGATTCTGTGTCTCCCTCTCTTCTCTGTCCCTCCCCCACTCATGCTCTGTCTCTCTCTGTCTCAATAATAAATAAACATTAAAAAATTTTTCTTAATGTGTGTAAACATACTACGTACCTCCAAAAGTGGTTGTGAGGGTTCCGTAAGTTCACGCGGCATCACGGCCAAGCAGACCTTTTAAGCAGACCCCTGCCGTGTACCAGGCCCACAGGATTTTACTGCAAGGCCTTGACTGTTAGAGCCACGGGAGTCAGGCAGGAGCTGCTCCTTGGGGCTGAAATGTTCAAGAGGTCAACGGGCAGAGAATGGACCGGGCATGTGTAACGGCTAACATTACCAGCACCAAATGCGTGCAAACTGGCATCCTAAACACCTCCCTCATCTCCCACGCACTCTGTGAGGTAGGTCCCCGTAGTAGCAACATCCCCATTTGACAGTCGGAGAAGCTGAGGGACAGAGCAGATAGGTAGGGTCAGGGTAGATAACTTGCAATAATGTGGGATTTGAACCCAGGCCATTCATGCTTTTAAGCCCCCGGCTCTCCAGCCCTTCCACGGCTGGGAGGGATGGAGGCGAGGCTGGGAAGGTGTGTGCTGGGGGCACGTGGGTGTTCTGACGCCTTGAGAGTCTGTCCCTCCCCGCCCCCCCCCATTAAGTCTGGGGTCAGGCATGGGTCAATATTGAAAGTCCCCTGCCTTTGCACACCCGGGCCACCTCCTGGCCTTCTCCAGAAGCTGATGGGTCCCAGCTGGTGTATGAGCAGAGGCAGAGAGCAGGAAGGCAGCACGGGGGGGGGGGGGGGGGGGNGAGCCTGGAAATGCCAACTCGGCAGCTCCAACAACAGCAGCCTCAACATCTGCCAGGAATGGTTCTGGGATCGGCAGCCGGGGAAGAGAGGGAGGCAGGAGACGCCACTGTAGGGTGGGGGACGCAGCCCTGATCTGGCAGGCAGGAGCCTAAAAAGTCCCAGAAAAGGACTTTCCCTGTCCCGTGCCTCAGTTTTCCCAACTGTTAAATGGGGGTGGCAGTGAGGGGATCATGCTGATATCCCGAAGGCAATTCAAGGAGAGCTTCCAGTCACGCTCCAGGCCTCATACCACCCTATCTAATAGGGGCCATCATTGGCCCCAGTTTACGGAGGTGAAATAGAGGCACAGAGAGGCAAAGCGACTTGCCCTATGTAACACAGCTTGAAGAAACAGCTGGGATTAAAGCTTGGCTCCAGGTGACCAGACCCAGAGGTGGTTCTGGTGACCTGAGCCATTTCACTTGCTTGAAGGTGGGGCTCTGGTGTAAGAGTCTATTAGCCACTCTACCACCACTCCAATGCATGCACGCTGGGGGGCTGTCTCAAGTCCCCTGACCTCGCAGGGAGCCTGGTGATCAGATTCCAGCAACCAGGTCTTTCTAGAGGTTTCAGGGAGCTACTTCAGGTGTGACTTTGTCAGGCACAGAGGTAGGTAGCATATGCAAGACCATCTCCAACTTTGAAGGCAAGACACTTTAATGGGGGAATGTCAAGGTCTATGATGGTCAGGATAGGGACTCAATCATCCCCAGAGGCAGAAGGAAACCTTGAGAGCAGACAAATCAACCCAAACTCAGGCCAAAGAGGACTAAGGGGAATGGGGATCACAAGGAGGTTTTCCACTCAACAGTTTCTTCTTTCATCCAAGACATCTAGCCACTGAGCACTTACTGTTTGCCCAGCACTGTGTAGGTGATAGGGTGTGGCAGTAAATGGAGCAGATCTGGGCTCCCAGTTGAGGGGCCCTGGCACAGGGAGGAGGATGGAGAACCCCCTTGGAGGGCCCTCCCCTGCCTCCCCCAACCCAGCATTAGCACCTTTGCCCCCCTTAGGGGGAAGGAGTCTATGGTTTAAAATCGTGGCTTTGCAGCCCTATCAGCCTGGTTTGAATCCTAACCCAGCTAGGTCTCCTTGGGCAAGTCATTTTTCCTCTCTGAGCCTTGGTTTCTCGTCTGTAAAATGGGGCTATCAGTAGGCCCCACTTGGTGGGCATTTTTTTTGTTGTTTATTTATTTATTTTGAGGGAGAGAGAGAGAGAGAGTGTGTGTGTGTGTGTGTGTGCGCGTGTGTGCAAGAAAGAAAGTCAGAAAGCAGAGAGGCAGAAAGAAAGAGAGACAGAATCCAAAGCAAGCTTCACACCATCAGCACAGACGCCTGGGGTGGGGCTCGAACTCACAAACCGTGAGATCATGACCCTGAACCAAGATCAAGAGCCAGACACTTAACCGCCTGCGCCACCCAGGCACCCCTTGGCAGGCTGTTTTGCTGGTTAAGCTACACAAAGGGTTGGTTTTGACTCCCGGCACATGGTAAGTGCTCAATAAATATCAGCTAGCATTACTGTCATCTGAAACTCTGAAACACACTCCTTCCACCACCTATCATCTCTCAAGCAGGAGGTAGGGAAGGGAGTATAGGGGGCAGGAACAGGATTGCAAAGGCCTTGAGGTGGGAGGCGTGGAGGGAATACAGTAGAAGCTTCAGGAAGGTCTATCACCCTGCCACGCTCCTGACCCCTCCAGCTGGCCCCTTCCTGGAGTCCGCTGAGGCTCTGAGCCAATGAGGAACGGAAATGGCAGGCTGGGGAACGGGTCCTTTGCAGCTGGAGAGGAGGTGGCATCCCAAAGTTGTCAGACGGTCTAGGTTGGAGCCACGGCTCACCGCCTGCTGCCTGTGAGACCTTGGACAAGCTATTTAACCCGTCTGGGCTCAGTTTCCTCCTCCAGAAAATGGGGCGAACGATACCGTCTGGCCTGAAAAGGCAAGTGTGAGGAGGAAGGAATTAAGGTAATGTTTGGAAAGTGGGCAGATCAGTACTGGGCACATGGCCCGGAGCCGTAAGTGTTTATTAAGTGAATCAAGAAAAACATGCGCAGCCACGGTGAGGTACCTGCCACCGGGCCCTCGCCTGGGCTGCAGTCACGGAGAGCCTCCAGATGCAGCACCCTCAATCTGCCTCTGTGTTTGAGCTGAGGCCACACTGCCCCTCCTGTACAGCCCCCTCTGATGACAGGGCACAGCAAGGAACCAGGGCCATCCAGCACGGGGCTCCTGGGCAGAATGTCCGCACTGGAATTCCCTGAGGGCTGGTCACACTTCCTGGGACCCGCACCACTGCCTGCCGCTCCTGTTCCCCGCTCTTCCTTTGTCCCACCTCTGCCTTCACAGGCACCAGATCTGCCCCCTGGCCGACGGCACCCCTCCTTTCCCCCGTGGTGTTATCTCCCATACGTTTCCTTTTAAAATTTTTAAATGCTTTTTTTATTTATTTCTGAGAGAGAGAGAGAGAGACAGCATGAGCAGGGGAGGGTCAGAGAGAGAGGCAGATACAGAATCTGAAACAGGATCCAAGCTCTGAGCTGTCGGCACAGAGCCCGATGCGGGGCTTGAACCCACAAACTGTGAGATCATGACCTGAGCCGAAGCTGGACGCTCAACCAACTGAGCCACCCAGGCGCCCCTATCTCCCCATACATTTCTGCCCTTGGTTTTCACATCTGCTTCCCAGAAAACCAAAGTAGGCCAACAGAGAACCCGCACGTAGCAAATTCCAGAGAACCCACGGTGTGCCCTTAGGCAAGTCGCCTCTGTGAGTCTTGATGTCCAGAGCTTCCTCCTTCTCCAGTCTTCTCCCCTTTGGCCCAGAGGAGGAGGGCCCGGATAAAACACGCTGGAGACACAGGGCAGCGTAAGTGAGGCTTACCAGAAAAAGAGCCCCATCAGCGTGGAGTGGATGCATTCATTTGTGGCCACTCTCCTCCTTGGAATTCATACAGAATTCCATTATCAGCTCTGGACAGCAGCTCAGGGACCATCTTCTCCCATGCCCATTTGACAGACGAGAAAGCTGGAGCCCAGAAGGAGGCGCAGAGGGAACAGAGGGAGCAGAGCAGGCACTAGAATTGAGCTCCTGACTGCTCCTTCCTAACCGTAGGCGGTAAACCCTGCAAATACGATGCCTCGTCCCCTCCACGCAAGTGCAGAGTGAGGAGGGCAGTTCTGCCAGCCACCTGGGTCACACAGCACTGAGATCCCCACCCTGACACTCGTAGCTGACCTCCTTCCTGACGGCAGAGCAAGGTTGAAATCGGGAAGATACCAGGGGCAGACCGAGGAGGGCGGGGCCCGCAGTCCCCACTATGGGGAGACCTGTTGTATCGAGGCTCTGGGGGGAGGCAGGCCCTGTGAACGCCCCCATTTTACAGATGAGGAAATGGAGGCACAGAGACCCACACAGCTGGGAAATGGCAGCACGTGGATTTGAACCGAAAGCAGGTGAACTCTGAGTCCTTCTCGCTAGAGCCCCTGGCAAGGCCAGCCTCTGTGGAGGGTAAGTGTTTCCAACAGTGCCAGGCGCGCAGAGCTGCTCAGTGCTGCTGCTGTTGATAGAACAATAATTATTATTGTCGCTGGGGAAACTTGCCACCAGCATTGCTCTCTTCCCAAACATCAGAAGAATGAGTATCCTGACACCTTTTACAAAATCTATCAGTTCCTCGCTTTGGAAGTAAGGGAGTAGTTAGCAAGTGCTCAAGAGCAATGCCTGTCGAATTGCAACATTTTATGGTTTTTTTAGAAAACACGGAAAGGATGGGGGAGAGGAAAAGCCACAGACCTTCCGTCCGTTCCATTTCCGTGTTTGTTTTTATTTTGGTTCATAGTTGTGAACATGCTATGAGAGATTTCAGGATGCTGCAACCTTCACTTAACAGAATTCCATGAGCTTTTCTCTTGGATGATAATTTTCAATGACTATAGAATATTCCATCGAGCAGGTGTCTCCTTCATAGCCCCCTCCCCATTTTCCCCAGTCTGGGGTTTTTATTCCAGTGTCGGACACCGCAGCCAGCATCCCTAAGATTAAAGCTCTTGACTTATCTGATGGTGACTTGGAGAAATGAGTTTCTCATAGCAGACTTTCTGGAACCAGGAAGCCAATGTTAGGAGAGGTTTAGGGGACAGAAGACCCTTTTCGGTGCCCTAGTGATGAAACCATGCCACCTACTGTGTATGTCATCCATGATCCAGGCCTCCCCACACTGTGGGATTTTTTTTCTAATTTCTTAAATTCATTTTTATTTATTTTTGACAGAGAGCATGAGCAGGGGAGGGGCAGAGAGAGAGAAGGAGACACAGAATCCGAAGCAGGCTCCAGGCTCTGAGTTGTCAGCACAGAGCTTGATGCAGGGCTCCAACCCATGAACCCTGAGCTCATGACCTGAGCCGAAGTCGGATGTTTAACTGACTGACTCACCCAGGCGCCCCTAACACTGTAGGTATATTTGAACCTCACTTTCTGGGCTGAAGGTTTCTTCTTTTTTCTTCTTCTTTTTTAAGCTTATTTATTTATTTATTTATTTATTTATTTATTTATTTTATAAGAGAGCAAGCACAAGTGAGGGGAGGAGCAGAGAGAGAGAGAGAGAGAGAGAGAAAGGAGAGAGAGAATTCCAGGCAGACTCCGCGCTGTCAGTGCAGAGGCCAACACGGGGGCTCCAATTCATAAGCTGAACCATGAGATCATGATTTGAACCGAGATCAAGAGCTGGAAAAATGCCAGGCAACTGAACCACCCAGATGCCCAGAGACCTGGGGATCTTATACTCAACCTGACACTAGTGCTCTACAGGACCTTGAATATGTCACTTTTGGGTGGATTGCCTCCCCATCCTGCCCAGTGAGAAGACCTGATGAGAGAAAGCCCAGTTCCAGCTCAGTCCCTAAGCCACCAGGAACGCTCAGTGTCTTGGGAAGCTCTCTGGGCTCTGTTTCACTGGCTCTTTGTAGAAGATCAGAATGGGGGGAACCACCAGGCAGGCAGAGGTGAGTTCATGGACACCCACTTGTCCTACGTACCCCACTGGACTAAGCATCCATAGAAGACAGAGATCCCAGAAGCCAGCACAAACTCAAAACTTTGGCTACACCACAAATCGCCATCAACAAATTCCTCCGTGCTGTCTCAGAGCCTTTGAACTTGGGAAGCCTCTGCCTAGAGTGCCCTCTCCTTGGCTCCTCCCACAGCCAGCTCCATCTCATCACTCACGTCTCCGCTCTGATGTCCCCTCTTCCAGGAGACCCTTACTCATCACCTCACCCAGTTTCATGTTCCTTACAGCACTGAGCCACTATTTGAAAGGATACTGTTGATATCAGTGTTTCCTTCTTAGGTGTCCATCCACTGCCCCTTGAATGTCACCTCCAAGAGAGCAGGGACTAGGATTGTCACCACTTATTCCACAGAACCCCACAAACATGTGGGTGCTCCAGGTACAACTGTGCATATAAAAGCCACATGTATTGAGCACCTACTATAGGCCAGGCACCAGTCCAAGCCTTTTAGATATAGCAATTCTTGTAACGCTCGCAAGCCCCTGAGCCAACAGCAACTATTATTCCTTTTTTATAAAGGGGGAAACTGAGGCACAGAGCAATTGAATAACTTGCCCACCATTCCACAGCTAATAAATAAGACAGCTGGGATGCCCTACTGCACACTGTAAGAGTATGCTGAGCCACACACGGGACAGCATCCCTGTCCCCATGACATTCAGGGGCTAACGGGCTAGCTGACCTAGTCTACAATACAGGAAGTCAGGGATACTTAGTCACTTCCCCTAGAGGAAGCAATCCCTCAGCTAAGTCCTGAGGACATGTAGGAATGTGTTAGGATGAAGTGGAGGGAAGGACAATCTAAGGGAGGAAACACTGTGGAGGCCAAGAGATAAGCCACTGGGCACCAAGCCTGAAGAACTAGAAGTGGCTTGTATGGCTGGAATAGGGAACACAGGGGTATGCCACGTGTCAAGGGATATGAGCATCTCAACCCTCAGTGACTGAGATTTTTTTTAAAGTCCCGGGGGGAATATGAGGCAACATGGCTGGGAAGATGGGCACCACTCCCCCAGGTCATGCAGGATCTTGGCAAGCTCAAGGGTCCATATTTTATTTCAAGGTTCTATGTCACATCTCCAAGACTTGTGGAAGCCCCTCAGCCAGTGGTGCCCAAAGGCCCTACAAGGGTCTCTGGAAATTTCTGCTGACTCACTGTGGGACCTCAGACACCTCTATACTCTCTCTGGGTCTTGGTCTCCCAACTGGTATTGAATGACCCAGTGTCAAAAGCACATCTCCACTCCATCAACCTGGCATCCCATAAACAGAATGCTGTCGACCAATGAGATTCTGACATTCCTGGAGTCCGATTCTGGGACTCTCGTGCACCGGCCGGCCCAATACTTGCTGAGGCCAGCCCACCACCATGGCACTTTGCCAAGCAAGTCTCTGGGCAGGGGGTTGAGTTCTCCTGTTCCTCGTTCCTCCAAGATATAGAGGCTCCCCCAGGTTTTGGCAGGATGGGGGGGGGGGGTCTGCTCGGATCCTCCTGGAGACAAAGGAGCTGACCTGCAAAGAGTTCCAGCCGGAGCCCCGCTCCCCCTCCCTTCCCCCCTCTCCCTTCCCAGTCCACGTGTCTCTATTGTCTGCTCCCCGCTTCAGGGAAAGACACAGCCTCGGATGTGTCAAAACCACCACCCCCCGGCAGCAGGGAAATTAATTACTGGACGATTTTCACTTCCTCTTGCAGCGCCTGCCTGAGCGAGGCACCGGAACAGGACCGGCAGAGAGGGGCCGGCATCGGCATGGGGGACTTGCTGCCCCCACCAGTTCTGGGAGAAGAAAGTTGAACCCCAAACCCAATAGGGGCTTCAGTGGGAGGCCAGGCTGGGGCGGGGATGACGACTTCCTCTAGTTAAAGCTGAGGGTCCACACTGGCCACTTCTGAACTGGGGGAAAGGGAGAGGACTGGAGGCAGGAGGGTCGCGGCTGGAGAGCTCACACTCTTTTCTTTGCATCCCCTTCCCTGTGTCCCCATGTGCCTGAACCCCGCCTGCTCGGACCACTCTCTGTCCTCTCCCCTGGGCTTCTCCCTTTATCTTACACTTTTCTTTCCCTTTCTTTGCATCCTCGGGGCAGGGAGGGCTTTCTTTCTGTGTGTCTGGGTCTCTTTTTTCCCCCATGGGTGTGTGAGCGGGTGTTGCTACTTCTTTCCATCTCTGTTTTCCTTCTCTGTTTTTCTCTCTCGTGTCTTTTTGTCCTTATCTCGGTCTCTATTCCTACCTCTTTCAGTGTATGTCTCTTTCCGCCTTTCTCTGTGTATCTCCTCTCTCCTCTCTCTGCCTCCCACCCCCACCCCCCCCACTCCTCTTTCTCCGTCTCTCTGTATCTCTGCGCCTTTCTCGCCCTCACTTTCTCCCCTCCTGCCTGCCCGCTGCTCCCTGCGCCTGGCCTGCCCCCACCGCTGCCGGTTCAGGGGAACGTGTGCGGAGCGATTGTCCTGGGGGACATTTGATGGATTAGAGCGCTGAACAGTTCCATTGCTAGGGGACCACCTGATCTCCTCCAGCCTGCGTCCCATATAAAGCCGGCAGGCAGCCGGAGTGCTGAGCACAGCTCCAGCCATGGCCTGTCT
>NW_027530508.1:3878828-3881460 GCF_008692635.1 Crocuta crocuta
GGGTGCGGGGGGCAGGGAACCCCGGGAGGAGATTTCCCTGGCTGTGTGCGCCTCCCGGGCTTCCCGAGGGCCCGGCGGGCGGGGCAGGGGCTAGGTCCCTACAAAGGGAAAGTCGCAGGGTCGATCCATCCCACAGCCATGCGCCAGCCCGGACTTAGAAAGTTGTGGCCCTAAACGGGGCTGGAGTAAGGGGTGGTGAGAGAATGGAAAGAGAGAGAGGCACCCACGAAGGGCTAATGCTGGGGAGGGGGCTGATGCACAAGGCAGTCTGTGGGTCCCCTCTCCCCGGTGGAGGGAAGGAGGCTGGCTGGCTGAGTGTACTGCCCTCGTGGAGAAGATAAGCGGGTCTGGACTAACAGTCCCTGGAGAGATAGGGTTGGCTCCTTGGGTGTAGCGGGGGGGGGGGGGGGGCTCCCTCCTTCCCTTCAAGCCTGCTCCCCCTGGCGATGCCAGACAAGTGTTCTCAGGTCCCCTCTCTCAGCAACTCTTTTGTTACCCTCAGCCACATGCCTGCCAAAGGCTGGGCCCCTCCTGGGGACTGCAAGGAAGAGGGAATTTTTAGGAGGGGTTCCCCCAAAGTGGAGCCTGGTCCCATGGGCTGCACTCCCTCCCCACTCCAGCTTCTCAACCCCCTCCAGAGCCAGCCCTGCTGTTCCTTATAAGTCCCCCACCCCCAACACACTCCATCTCTTCTCGGAGCAAGTTCCTACAGGGACAAGGATTTGAGGGACAAGAGAGGTCATTGAGGCTCAGAAGGGGGTGGTGTCTGAAGGGTGTAGGGAAGAATCTGAGACTGCCTCCGTAGATCCCATCCCCCATCAAGGGGATCACAAAAGGGTTCTCCTCTGATGGCCCACACCAGGGCAGCTGTCTGGAGAAGAGGCATCCCTTTGGCAATAAGAAATCTGACATCACACGTGGCATCAGCTTTGGGGTGTGTGGGGAGGGGGAGATGAGGGAGAAGAGGGGAGGAGTGAAAAAGAAGAGAAGAAAGGGCTGAGACTGGGGGGTGGGCCGAGGTGGTGAAGGCAGGAGCCAGGGAGGGTGGGAGTTCCACCTTAGGGATTTCCAAGCACTTCACTCACATTCCATCACTCTGTCAAGCCAGGTAGCAAGAGGGCGCTGGGCAAAAGGCTCTGTGACCTCATCAAGGTCAAAGAAATTAGGGAGTGATCAGGGATACAGCTGCAGCCCCTCAGCCCCTGGCCTCCTCCAGTTCCCCAAAAGAACCAACCCCCATTTTCTTTGCCCATAGGCCTCTCATTCTACTGTCCTCTTTTCTTGACCTCAGGGCCTCTCTTGGGTCCGAGGACAGTGGCCCAGGGATATGGCCGGGCTTGTCAGAGTGCTGGCAGGACAGAGGGTGGGCCTGGGACCATGCCAGGGCTGGGGAGCGTGTGTGCTAGGATCTGGGTAGACATGCCTGCAAGACTGGTATAGGGATCCCTTGGGGGACTGACACAAAACCCTGGGCTCCTACCCCCCGAGGCCCCTGTGGCCCTGTCCCCAGACCAGTTGAGGAAACCCAGAGAAGCCTAGAGAATTTCTCATGCACAGTCCAAACTGCAAACTATTCCTCAGGAGGAAGGCAGGAGTGCCTTGCTTTGAATTCAGGCCAAAAAAAAAAAAAAAAAAAGCTTTGAAAGGAGCTCCTGAGCAAATGGTGGGCTCAGGGCAAAAGTGGGGGCAAAGCTATCAGCAGAGGTGTGCCTATAGGGGTTCCACCAGGTTTGACACCCTAGAACTCCCGTCTTCTGCCTTTTCCCCAAAAGGCTGTAGACCAGCTCCCTAGCCTCCAGAGAAGCCGGAGGCTGCCCGGACAGTCTGATATCTGGCCTGGAACCCTGAGAGACTAGAGCTCTAGGTCTCTGACTCGCTATGTGACCTTGGGCAAGTGTCTTCCCTTCTCTGGTCCTCTGCCTCCCCAGCAGTGAAAGAGTTTGGATGGCTGAACTGAGTAGCCTTCCAACTTTGACAAGCTCAGCTTTTGTGAAGGTCAAGTGTGGGATGGGAGGCTTTGGAGATGCCTGGCGGAGGGTCTCACGGAATGCAGGGGGCCATTGTCGGGGTTTCTGTAGGACTCTGTTTGCCATCCACTGCCTGGCTGAGGGTGGCAGAGTTTCTGAGACCCGGTATTTCTTGGCTTCATTCTCTGCAGGCTGCCCCACAGTGAGGACAGTCACCCTGGCTTCGCTGCTTTGGCAGTGTCTGCAGGACAGGGTTAGTGACAGAGACCAGAGGGTGACCCTTCAAGCCTGGGTATGGCCAGGAAACACCGGGTCTGCCTCATCCTGTTTGCAGGGGCCTCTCCTATCCCTGGGGTGTGGCTAGACTGGACAGTGAAGGCTCCCTCATCCCACGGGTGGGTAGGGTGGTGGGGGTCCTCAGAGAGCCTACTGGCTCCTAGTGGCCCGTTGTCTCCGCTCTGCCGGAAATAACCTTGCTGAGCGTTTGAGGGAAGTGTGAAAAATTGCTGAGCCGACGTTTTTCTCTCCCAGCGTGTGTAAGTGTGCTGGGTAAACAAGGAGAAAGAGAGGAGGAGGGGAGGTGAGGAGATGGAGGGAGGAAAGGAGGGAGGGAGGAGAAGGAGGGGGAAGGGGGAAGGGGGGAAGGGCCTGGGGCTGGAAATAGT
>NW_027530508.1:3881472-3900604 GCF_008692635.1 Crocuta crocuta
CCTCTTACAACATTCCTGCAGCAGCGGCTACAGGGTCAGGATGAGGCTGGTGGGAGGGGGAGCTGAGGAGGGCTGCAGGGAGGGGGCCTGTGAATGTGGAGGTCAGGAGAATCGCCAGCTCCTAAGTGATGAAGATGCAGGGCCCCAAATTAAAGAGGTGTATACTCCCAGCTCAGGGAATGCCTGGGAGTGCTGAGGATTCCTGGAGGACTCCTCCTACACACACACACACACACACACACACACACACACACACACACGCACGCACGCAATGTTCTTCTTTGCCTCCCTACTCCCTCCCTTTTCTGCCTCTACAGACTGGGCAAAAGGTGCAGGTGCATCTGGGCTCCAGGCCTCCCCCGCCCCAGCCCAAAGAGCCCCCTAAACAGGGAAGGGGAAGCTTCCCAAATGGAAAAAATCTCCAGGCCTTTCCGCAGAACTCCCCAAAGAAGGCAGACCAGATTTAATTCCACCATCCTGTCCAATACAATGCCTTCATTTCTCCCCCTCCCTCTCCTCTTGCTCTTCCACTGTTTTCTGCCTCAGTGCAGCCTCTCCTTCCCCTCCTCTCCCCTGAGTGATTCTGAACACAGATTCACTCTTGTGAGATGCCAACTCACATCCTCCTGACCCTCTCAGAACCTCGCCCTCCAACTCCACCAAGACCACCCCTTCGCAGCCCGGGGAGATGCTGGGGGCTCTTAGCCATCCCAGAGCAGGCTGCGGCATCTATCTGCATGGCAGCAGTCTCCGTGGATCCCAGCCCATCTTCCCTGCCTACCTCCATCGCACCCTCACACCCCAACTCCAAACTCCAGCTGGGCTCCCTGTCCCCCCTCTTCTGCACCCCCACCCCGGTCCTGCCCCCGTGCTGCTTCGGAGTGCATCTGACCCAGGCAGATGAGGGATCAATGCCAATCCAATAACACAGTTGTCTGCCCTCCACAGCTACATTAAGCCTCCCCAGCAGGCTGAAGAAGCACTCCTACTCTTGCCCATGGGCTTATCTAGTTGACCACATTATACCAGCGCCCACTTCCTCTCCCTCCCTCGGATGGCGCCAGGGAGTCGCTCCAGGCCAGGCCTGGAAGCCTGGCTCAAAGTCCCCAACACATCCACCCCACACCTCAGAAAGTCCATATGGGGATCAGGGACGCAATAGGGCTGCCCCAATTCCTTGGCAGAGGGAGCCCAGAGAAGGCTGGGGAGGTGCTCAAGGACACACAGCAGGCCCATCTGGCTCTTAACTACCACTTCCCCTGGCATCTCAGTCTGGGTCTAGGCCCAAGATCCAGGTTAGAGACACATCAGAGGTCCAGGTTCAAAGTCCAGGTCCAATGTCCAGTATAATGTCCAGGTCCAGATCTGAAATCCGGGCCCAACATCCATGCCCAAACTTAAGTCTAGGACAGGGTCCAAGGTCAATGTCCGAGGTTAGTCTAGTCCAAGAATCAGAACAAATTCATGTCCAAGTTCAAGTTTCCGTGTCCGAGATCAGGTCCAGGTCAATGTTCGGGGTCCGGGATTAAGATCCAGGTCAAATTTCTAGCTCAAGGTCATGTCCAGGTCCATTCTCAAGGCTTGCCAGGTTGAAGTCTTAGACTCACCATTCCCTTTCTATACGGCCTTGGACTAGTCCCCCCTACCTCAACCTTAGTTTCCCTCTCATGAATTCAAACAGTTGAACTTGATCTCTTTCAGCTCTGACTTTCTAGGGACCCAGAAATCTGATTTTCCTAAGAATTAGTCAGTGGGAGTGTGGTATAATGGGGCCCATGTGGAATATGGAATCTGGGGCCCACAGTCCCCTCTAAGCCTGGGATCATAAGGGGCACAGAGCTGAGCATCAACTCTTTGAGCAGTCTCAGTTTGTGGCTCCTGAGGGAGAGCAGAAGAGAACATCAAGTCGCTATGCCAGCACAGCAGTTTATATCATCCCCAAAACTCCCCACACCCCCATTCTCCCGACACACACACTGTAGGCAAAGGGCAGTGAGCACAGGGGAGGATTAGCTCCAACCCACAAAGGCGAATGAGGCCAGGGAGGCCCATGACTTGCATGAGGTCACAGGGCATTAATGGTGCACCCTGTCATGCCTCCCTGGAGAGAGCTTCATCTACATGTTCTAGGGACCTCCAACCCTGGAGGCCCTCTGGGAGGCATGGCAAGACACTTGCTGAGAGAGATGAGGCCCCCGGAGTTCCTGGCCTCCCTCCTGGCTGTAGTGTCCGGCTGCCAGCCTTTGGGTAGGAAGGGAGGGTGGAATGGGCCCTCTGACTGCACCCTTCTGGAGCACAAAGAGGGGAGGGCAGAAAGCAGGAGGCTTGGAGAGCCTGCATGCATTGTGCAGGGGCCGAGACTCCCCCAAGGGGGCGGGAGGCTGCTCCACCAGCCAGTGCTAGTGCTGGGCAATTCAAGACCCTTAGCCACCCACTCCTATCTCCACAACCCCTTGAAAAATCTTTCCTATTGATTCCTGCAGAGCTGTGGACCTCCCTATGGGCCACGGGAATTGGGTCACAGGAGAAAACAGAATATGTGGGATTTCTTGGGGCAGGGGGGCTGGTATCCTCTAGACACTCCCTGGGCCTGGGTCAGTAGGCGTCAGCCCCACACCCTACAGCCATGGTCATATGGGGCCAGCCTTGCTCTGTTCCCTGCTCATCTGGACTCCCAGGGACCCCCTCCCCAGTGGGCAGGTGTACCAGCTGCTAGGCCCTTGGAGGAGGTGGGTGTCATTTCTGGTCCGGTGCCCAGGGAACAGCTAACAAAGATGCTATAATAAGGGGAGGGGGAGGCACCAGCCCCTTTGCCCGGCTCTGTGAGCAGACAGGAGAAACTATTTTTATCCTGCTTTGCTGCTGACAGACCTGGCTTTCTGCTCAGCTGGCTGGAGCTGATTCTCGAGGCCCGAGGCCCTGGCACAGCAAGTAGCAGCTCTAAATATACCCATGCAGCAGCCCCTCCAGCTCCCACCACCAACCGGGGCTGGGCCCTCCTCAGGAAAGTGGGCCACCTGCAAAGCTGGCCCACTACCAGGCCCCTCTCTCTTTCTGCCCATCTCAAGGCAGGGCAGTGGGACGGGGGCTGAAAATTCCCTGGAGGAACTCTGGGACCCTGGGAATCTGGGAGGGGCTGGGAAAAGGGGTCCAGAACTGAGAGGCAGGAGGCTGGCCCAACCCCGGCTGTTGAGCCTGCTTTGTGACCTGAGGCAGGTTGAGGAAGTGACTATCCCATTCCCTTAGAAAGGAAGTAATGGGCATAGAGCACTGAGCAGGGTGCCTTGTACACAGTGAGTGCTCAGGAAGAGTCAATCATTATCATTACTTTTATTATTTTTATTTGCAAAAAATTTACGAGGGGCTGGAATGCTTTCTCAAACAGCTTCTCTCCACCCCCAACACCCCACCATCCTATCAGACACGGGCAGACTGGGTGATGTTACCTGAGAGAGAAACCCATTGCCCCTCTCCCCCACCAACTGAAAACTTCCCACCCCAGCAGTCTCCATCTAGCTAGGGTGTTCTGGAAAAAGGCACAGACTTTGGAGGGTTAAAAAACCTGGCTTCTCCCCCAGTGACCTTGGGCAAATCCTCTCGCCTCTCCGGACCTCTGGGCTTAGCACACCCTGAGGGGAGACTCAATGGAAGCAGTGGTACTGGCAGTGGTACTTAGCAGAAATGCCGGCCCTCACCCCAAGGGGCCAGTTGGCTGAGACCGCGTCTGTAGAGCACCCAGCACCTTAGTCTTCGTAAAGTCCCTTCCCACCATTCCTCTGGGTACAAGATTTTTCATTTTTAATGGATTGTGGACCTTCCATCTAAAGTATCAAGACTCTTAGGCAGAGAACACTAAAAGTCATCCTCAGGTGATATGTGCGTGCTGTCTCCAAAGTGTTTCTGAGCCTTCCCCAGGTGGCAGGGGTGCCTCTAGTCCCTAGCCCTCAAATGGGGGATTCAAGCCCAGAGAGGCCGTGTGACTTGCCCCTGATCGCCCAGCTAGGATATGAGTAAAAGAACCAGAATGAGAGCCAGGTCTCTGCTCTCTGGGTCCCTGGCCATTCCTGCCTCTACGGTGACCCAAGTGAGAGCCCTGTCTCTGTCAGATGGGGGACAAGTAGCTCAGCCATCTGTGGTCACCTGTGGAGCAGAGGAAAGCAGCTAAAACCCATCAGGGTTCCATGCACAGTGTCAGAGCACAACGTAGTGTCCTAAAGGATTCTCCAGGGTCGAGGCCCAGGGCGGTGAGGTGGTTTGCCCAAGATCATAGAGCAGCCGGAGACACCCATGTGTGTCCCCTTCTACTCCTGGTAGATGAGAAGGATGTCACCAGGAAGTGTAGGGATTATAATGGTAATAATAATAGCAGCTCGGCAGTCTATTGTGCGCCAAGCATTGTACTAAGCCCTTTATATGCATTAATTCATTCAATGCTTTTACAAGCTCCCTTATACATGTGTGGCACAAAAAGCTTAAATAACTTGCCAAGGTCACATAGACAAGGAGAGGTCCTGGGTGGCTGTGGTGGAGGGACAGGAAAATGGATATAACTGAGGATCTAATCCAGAAAGGGCCATGTTGGGGCGCATGGGTGGCTCAGTTGGTTAAGCGCCGACTTCAGCTCAGGTCATGATCTCACGGTTTGTGGGTTCAAGCCCCACGTCGGGCTCTGTGCTGACAGCCAGCTCAGAGCCTGGAGCCTGTTTCGGATTCTGTGTCTCCCTCTCTCTCTGACCCCCTCCTGCTCATGCTCATTCTCTCTCAGAAATAAATAAAACATTAAAAAAAAAAAAAGATCAGAAAGGGTCACAATGCAGAATGGGTCTTTAAAGCATCCCAGTCCTTCTTCTTCCGTACAGACCAAGTCCAGAGAGGTTAAGTAACTAACCTGGCCAAGATCACAAAGCAAGTTAGAACCACCTCTTCCTAATATGGCCATGAAAACTCTCTTGCGAGCCCACGACTCTAGCCCACCCCCACCCCCACAACCCATGGCGAGCTTCACAGCTGCTGGAAATCCGGTCTGGTCGGCAATGCCTGTCCTGAAGGCAATTCTGCATCCATCTCTAGGCTGACAGCAGCCTTTGTTTACGGCGCCCCTACTTCTATGTAAAGAGCCCCCCAGCGACAGGAATAATTGCTGCAGTGCTACAGGCTGCCACCAGAGGGCACCACAGGCAGGGAGCCCAATTTGAGTAAGGACTCCCGCTACCCACCAAAAGTTCTCTCACCACAACACGAAGCAGAATGACACATTCTGAGGAAAGAGAGGTCCAGAGAGGAAATTGGAGATATGTCTCAGCAGATGCCAACAACACTGCAGCACAGACCTGTTTCTTTACTCGCAGACTCCCTACTGCCACTGTCTGCAGGCTTCCATCATCCCCCATTTTACAGCTGGGGAAACGGAGGCACAGGGAGGCCAAGCAGTTTGTCCAAGGTCACACAGCTGGGAACAGTGCAGTCAGAACTCGATCCAGGCAGGGCGGCGCCAAGGTTGTGCTCTTAACCAGTATGCCATCCTTATTCAATAACAGGACGTGCGCTGGCCACATGATCAGTGATCCCCTGACACACGGATCCTATACTGTCTATCCCCTGAGGCAGGTGCATGACTTGCTCAAGGTCATCCAGAATCGGTGCCAGGGATCAAGTTGCCCAAAGACCAAGCAGACAGCTGAGGTGGGGAGTGAGGTTGGCCTGGCAAATCTTCATTGCCACGTATCACCCATTGCACAAGTGCTCGTGGAGCACCCACTAGGTGGGGCACTGGGGATGGGAGGTGAACCACCCAGCCGTAGCCCCTTCCTCAGGGGCCTCTGGGCATGTGGAAAACAAGGGAGCAACGAAAACAAGTGGGCTCCGATCCTTGCTCCACCCCATGCGAGCACCATTACCGCTCCAGACTTTAGTTTCTTTACCTGTAGTGAAAGCGTTTCTGTGATGATTCAGTCAGGTGATGGCATGTAGTAGGTGCTCAATAAATATTTGCTACTATTATCACTATTCTCAGGAGTCACAGTGGGAACACCAAAGAGGAGGTCTGGGAGTGCCAGGCAGGCATTTAACTCAGTCTGAAACAATCCTCCCTGAACGGTTTGGGGCCTGATTCCTGGAGAGGGAGGTGAGGGAGCCCTCGGACCAAAGGCAGACAGGAGGGGAGGAATGCGGTGCTGAGGGGCTGGGCAACCCTCGTTCCCCAATTTAAAAAACTGCCAGCCCCACCACCATCTCTACAACCCCAGCCCCTCCCTAGTGAGTCATCCACCCCCATAATCCCCAATCCCTCTGTGTGCAGACGGTCTTGTGCCAACAGCTGAAGGGAAAGGGGAAAAAGAGAGAGAGAGAGAGAGAGAGAGAGAGAGAGAGCATGCCCTCGTCTTCGGGGCTGGGGGACAGTCTGCAGAGACTTTACTCTGTCACCATCCGGAATTCCAGATGAGAGGAAAGGGTACAGAGGCTGGGTCAGGCAGGCTGTTTCAAGTAAGGAAAAGCTCTGAACCAGGTCCCTGCTGACAAAGATCTCTTCCACCTGCTTTCTTGAGTAGGGGAGGCTGGAGGTGGAGAATGGCTCTCAAGGTCAGAAGGAGGGTCAAACCTCCTGCTTTGCCACTCCCCAGCTTGAAACCTCAGAAAGGGGCCTAACCTTCATTGTTCTCCCAGAATCGGAAGACAATGGAAACACTTTGTGTTTGGTGCCCGGTTGGTGAGTTTTGCGCACATCTGCCAGACATTCTCCTGAGAGCCCAGACCCCTGGTCTGAGGAGGATGCCAAGGCCACGCTGGGCCCCGGGAAGGTGGCCCCGGCACTTGAGAAGCCTCTTGTGGAATCCCCTGGGAGAATCTCAGCTGCCTACCCACCAATCACACAAATCCAAGGTAGACAGGATTTCTGGTACAAGTCCAAAGAGGAGAGGAGGAGAGGGGAAAGTGAATTCTCACAAGAAGACTCCAGAATGCTTCTAGTGAAGCTGGGCGCAAAACAGGCTCAGGAGGGAGCAAGTACGAGAAAGTCCCATTCCTGAAGCACCTAGTACCTGCCACGCACTTGACCTCTTAAGTCCTCTGGCGCCCCTGGGAGATGGGCCTAACAGGGTTGTAATTCATTTATGCAACATCTATTCATGGCACACCTTTTTTTTTTTTTTTTTTTTTTAAGCCAGGCACATGCTGGGCACACAAAATCCAAGCCCTCGGAAGCTCACAGCCTGGTGGGGGAGGCAGACAATTAAATAACCTTCAGTGAAGTCACTTATTCAAGCAAGTAAAAAGCATAATTATAATCGCTAACATTTATATAGCAATTACTGTGTCCTTCTTCTCTCCCTCTCTCTGTATTTCCTTACACGGAAAACGGGGATGATAACGGTACCACTTTGGAGAGCCTGGAAGCACTGAATGAGTTAACCTGTACAGAGCAGGGCCCGTGCACGCTTCAAACGCGCTTCTTTTCATCACTTAACTCTGCCCTTCCAAAGACCCTGAGAGGGAGTGCCCAATATAAGCTCCATTTTGTAGATGAGGAAACAGGTTCAGAGAAGGTACGGCACGGGAACGGCAGAACGCTGTTAGATAAAGACAGCATTGGTCTTTCTTTGGCCGTCAACCTGCTAAGGTCTGAATCTCGGCTCCATCACTTACTAGCTCGGAGGCTCTTTATGTCTCTATCTGTAAAGTGGGTGCGAAAAAACTGTAAGGCCTTCACTGCGTGGTTGTGAGCACGTAAGATGGTAGTGAACACACAGCCAGTGGAACCGTGGCGGGCACCGTGCTCCAACAGGATGGCGTAGCGCGTTCTTTCCATCGTGGCCCGGATCGGAAGGATGTGAACACGGGCAGCGCGGAGGTGCTGGACAGCGACCACCGTCTTCCGAGCGCCAACAGTTCCCAAGGGCGAGTCCGGGACGCCGCGCTCGCTCGGAGGGCGCGGGACGTGGCCTGTCCCCCGCGGCGCCTCACCTACGTCCCCGCTCCCTTCCCGCCCCTGCAGGTTACGCCCCGCACTGCCTGCCCCCCAGCAGCTACGATGCGGACCAGAAGCCCGGCCACGAGCTGGCNCACCGCAGCCTGGACAGCCAGCTGGCGCGCAAGTGCCCGACGTGCGGCAAGGCGTACGTGTCCATGCCCGCCCTGGCCATGCACGTGCTCACGCACAACCTACGCCACAAGTGCGGCGTGTGCGGCAAGGCCTTCTCGCGGCCCTGGCTGCTGCAGGGCCACATGCGCTCGCACACCGGCGAGAAGCCGTTCGGCTGCGCGCACTGCGGCAAGGCCTTCGCCGACCGCTCCAACCTGCGTGCGCATATGCAGACGCATTCGGCCTTCAAGCACTTCCAGTGCAAGCGCTGCAAGAAGAGNTCAGGCACCAGGTCCGCCCCTCTCCCCGGCCCCACAGCCCGAATTTTCTTCCGCCCTGACCCTGCACCTGTCCCCTACTTTCAGACTTTTCTTCTCACTTCTCAGCTGAGTCTCTCCTACCATGCCTCTATCCGAACCCCGATCTGAAGCCCAAACCTTTGCCTCTCCACGTCTGTTCTGGTTTCCTCATCCAGTACGCAGGCCCCGCAGCTCCCAGACCACAGTCCCAGCCCAGACCGTCCTTCTGGCCTCTGCCGAGTCTCTCTGTAGCTGTGTCCGTCTAAGGAGCCCATCCTCACCCCTCTTGGAGTCCACGGTCTGTCCCTGATCCCCTCCATACCCTGGCCTTAGGTCCAGCCATTCACAGCGCCCCCGCCCCCCACACACACTGTCCCCCACCCCGGTACCATGCTCGTACCATGCTCGCATACATCTCCCACCCTCTTCGGTCCCAGGGCCTTCTCAACCGCTCCCACCCCCTCCTCTCTCCAGGCCCCCTCATCCCTCCAAGCAGTTCTCACCCCCTTTGTGTTCGCCTGACCTGGGGCAGACTTGCGGGGCAGTTCGGGCCCTGCCCCCTAATGTCCTCCTCTTAACCCCAGGACAGCCCCTCCCTGGGCCTCCAGCCTCCAGCTGCCCGCTCCCCAGATTCTCTGAGCACTTTCCCCCGCCCCCAGGACTACAGGTGCCCCTCCTTATTTATTGGGGGGAGTCTGGGGCACCTCACAAATGCCCTTCCCGCTGTCTGGCTGGGCCTCTCCAGTTACTTATTTGTGTATTTATTTATTTATCTATTTATTGTTATATTTCATCTCTTGGCCTCACCCAGGGATGGTCTGGCTTCCCCAGCTGGACTGGGAGGTCAGGGAGCCAGGCAAGGAGAGGGACAGCAACCGCCATAGAAAGCTGTCCCACCCCCACCCCACCCGCAACCCCCTCTTGGGGAGTGCCGGAGAAGCCTCACCTTCATCAAAGCCTGATCTCTGGGGAGGGGGCACGAGAATGGGAGGGATAGCCTGCTGACCCTCAACTGGGGTGGGGGGGAGCGTGTGAGGGATATCAGGAGGTCCGGTCATGGGGCAGGTCCCCACCCTCCTGAGCCTTCCACTCCCACTCCAGGGAGACCGGAGAGGGGAGCCTCCTCGATTTGTTTCCTATTTATTCCTCTTCTCGAGGGACCCCAGGTTCCAGGGACCGACTGAGCCCCGGACCCCGCTGGGGACCCCCCCTGGCCTGCTCCGCTCCCGGGAGGAGCGCTCCCTCCCGGCCACGTCTATGCAACTCTCCCGGGCAGAGGGGCCGGGGCTGCCAGCCGCCCCACGTTGGCCGCCACTACCTCCCCCGCCGCGCTTTTGCTTGCCCGGGCGAGGACCGAAGCACACGCCTCCACGCTCACGGGCCCTGGCCCCCTCTGCTTTAAGCACACGCCTCTGCCCCATCACTAGGCGCCCAGCCATGGGGGCAGGAGTCCTGGACTCTCTGACCCTCCCTCTTTCCTCCCAGCTACAGAGGAGGGTGGAGACTGGAGGGGCCCTTGGAGCAGGGGCACTCCTCTAGGGCTTCCCAGCTCCAAGGCCCACCTGGGACCGGAGGCAGCAGGGATGGGGGGAGGGAGAGGGGTCGCCGAAGCAATTACGGAGGGTGTTGACCCTGTAAATAGGAACTTCTGACAGCAATAATTTTCCATGCATGCTAAGCCTTTTGGCCATATTTTGTATGAGCGCTTGGCGCTCCCCCTCCCTCCTCCTCACCCATCTCACCCCAGACCCCCTTCCCTTCCTCACCTCCAGCAGTATTACTACTTGTAACGCAATTCAGGGATATTAAAGGGACTTTGGCCACTCACCAGCGCCTCTAGACCTTGTGATTGGGGTGGGGTGTGGGCAGAAAACGCATCTGAGAGGCAGCTGGATTTTTTTTTTCTGTTTACATTTTTTTTACATAGTAATCTTGTTTGTTTCATATTAATCTTGTTTATTGCAGCCGGATCTTTTGCACTCCATTTCCCTCCCCTTAGCCTGACCACCCTGAAGCTGCCACAGTGGGGGAGGGGGGGTCCCACACCCCAGGGGTCCTTTGACATCCCCAAGGTCCCAAGCATCCTCAGTCCTAAATATTCCTGGGGTCCAAAACTCAAAAGGTTTCAAGAGCCAGATCGGTAGCATGAAAGAAACAGGTCTCTCTGATACATTAGGGAATATGGGAGCCCAAGACTCACCAGAAAAATAACATCTCACCTTAAAGAATTGCAATTCAAGTTAACTATACCTGCCAAACCAATACAACGGTGAGCCCAATTTCTGTCTCTCTTTTTTTTTTTTTAATGTTTTTTATTTATTTCTGAGAGAGGCAGTGCGAGCAGGGGAGGGTCAGAGAGAGAGGGAGACACAGAATCAGAAGACAGGCTCCAGGCTCTGTGCTGACAGCTCAGAACCTGACGCGGGGCTCAAACCCACGAACCGTGAGATCATGACCTGAGCCTAAGTCGGACACTTAGCCACCGAGGAGCCCGATTTCTCTCTTGATGGCCAGTTTACAACCCCTATACATTTCCCCACTTCATCCCCTGCTGCTTTGGCCGAGTATCTGGCCAGCCCTACTGATCACACCGGAGCAAGTACAGGCGTGCAACAAGGTCGAACTTGGACTCAGGAAGCCGAGTTATCTCAGGATTGTAAACTGCCCCTGGAGCCAGTGAGCTGTCATCAAGAGTGTTCAGGAATGTGGTGAACAGCCAATCCCTTGTCCTTGCCAGCCAGCTGCCTTGGTGAGCTTTCAAACTACAAGCATGTCCTCACCTGACCAGAAACTTTGCTGGGGACCACCACACCACACCGCCTAACTCGAACCCCCAACAGGTACTCACAGAGAGGCAAGGTCATGTGCTTTGAGGGCTGGATGCCAGGCTGCAGGGTGGACCTCCCTCTCCCCTGGGGCCAGCTTTTGGGATTCCTCCTTTTGTGGGCAGTACACTCAACGTTTAGTACTGGTGCCTGTCTGCCCTTCCCTTCACATACCTCTGGACAAGTGGCTATAATCTGAGCAGTGTGTCTCCAGCCATGAGAACAGTTTGGGCCCCCTAAAAAATCTCCAATGGGGCTTTGAGGGGCCCAGGCACCTGCTGCTTTCCCTAACCAGCCACACACATCCCTCTGTGGCTACACACTGCTTCTTTCTCTTTTAAATGTCTATTTTTGAGAGAGACAGAGCACAAGCGGGGGAGGGGCAGAGAGAGAGAGACAGAGAGACAGAATCCGAAGCAGGCTTCAGGCCCTGAGCTGAGCACAGAGCCCGAGGCGGGGCTCAAACCCATGAACCGTGAGATCGTGACCTGAGCCTAAGTCAGGCGCTCAACCGACTGAGCCACCCAGTCGCCCCCTACCCTGCTGCTAACCTGAGGTTGTGCCAGTTACATTTATTTCAGACCCCAGGAATAAAATCCACTCTATACCCACATTTTACAAACATCTCATTCCCTGTATTTAATCCCCTTGAAGCAGAAAGTAGTGAACACAGGGAATTGCTGCTGACAAAACTGGAAGGACCAAAGGGCAGAGCCTTCATCCGGACCCCCTAGAACATCTCCTCCAAAATCAGACGGGGCATCAGGAGGCTCACTGGAACTACCAAGTTCAGGAACACAGCACTATCGGTGTGACCCGAGGATCAGGAGGCCGCGGCCACCGCCTTTAAACCTGTCTCCTGGGGGCGCCTGGGTGGCTTAGTCGGTTAAGCATCTGACTTTCGCTTAGGTCATGATCTCGCGGTTCGTGGGTTCGAGCCCCGCGTCGGGCTCTGTGCTGACTGCCAGCTCAGAGCCTGGAGCCTGTTTCAGTCTGTGACTCCCTCTCTCTCTGACCCTCCCCTGCTCACGCTGTCTCTCTCTCTCTCTCTCCTAGAAATAAATAAAACATTAAAAAATTAAAAAAAAAAAACCTGTCTCCTGTCTCCCACTGTGCTGGTGGCTCGATGCTGGAACACGGTTACAGAACACTTGGTGTCTCCTTGCCTGCAGCAAGAGACAAGGCAATGAGAAAATGGCCCCTGCCCGCTTCTGCCCTCCCAGTTCCACAGGAGTGCATGTAACTGGCGGAACCTAATTCACTGTTATTATCCCGGCTGCAAGGAAGTCTGAGAGTGTAGTTTTTAACTCTCTAACATGCAATACAGAAGGCACCCTAGAGAGGGATGGGAATGGATGCGGGTACCCACTCCCTGTATCCCACCGTTCCCTCCTTGATTGGCGGCCATGCAATTTGGGACCTGAACCTCAGCTTAAGGGGTGGGTGGTCCTGACCAGTTGAAAAGTAATCCTGTCCCCTATGGGCTGATAAATGGGTATGTGGCTCAATGCTGGCCAGTGCAACTTAAGGAGAGGTTGGTTCACCGGAAGCTTTCGGGAAAGTTTGCTTTTCCCTCTCCTGTAAGAGAAAGGAAGCCACGTCTCTCTTCTCCCTGAACATGAACGAGGAAGCATATCGTCTTGTGACCATGAAGGGAACTGGCCTTAGCGTGAAGCCCACCCCCACTGGATGGTGAAGCAGGGAGATAAAAAAAAAAAAAAAAAAAGCTTGGGGCACCTGGATGGCTCAGTCAGTTAAGCGTCTGGCTTCAGCTCAGGTCATGATCTCACGGTTCGTGGGTTCGAGCCCCGCATCGGGCTCTGTGCTGACAGCTAGCTCAGAGCCTGGAGGCTGCTTCAGATTCTGTGTCTCCCTCTCTCTCTGAGCCTCCCCTGTTCACGCTGTCTCTCTCTCAGAAATTTAAAAAAACAAAAATAAAAACAAAAACAAACAAACAAAAAAGCTCAAATCCCTGATGCCATCAGGGAGCGGCTGGAAAAAACCTCCCCCGGAGGACAACCCCATCGCAGCCTCAGCCGTGTGACCCAAGTGTCTTCCTGTTCCTGCTTGGAAGGTTTGTGTCGCTCAGGGTCCTCCTAGACTCTCCTCCTCTCACTGTGCCCCTGGGGGGGAAATGAGCTCATGACACCCATGGCTTCACTGTCCACCCACGAGCAGATCTGCAGATTTACATTTTCAATTGCAGCCTCCTCTCTGAGCTGCAAATCCATATCTGCCTGCAGGCCACCTCCACTCCCGACATGCCAGCAGCGCAGACCAGCCCACGGCTGAGGCTGCGATGGGGTTCTCCTCCAGGGCTCCCCACCTCCGCGGACGGCACCAGCACCCATCCCGTCTCGCGGCCAAAAACCCCACAAGTCCTCTCTCTCCCACCTCTGTCTCCCCTGCCCTGGCATCCAATCTAACACCAGCTTCTGGTGTTCTTCCTCTCCATCCTCACCCTCGTCCATAGCGGCCATCAACGCTTACCAGCCCTCTCACTGGTCTCCCTGGATCCATTCTGCCCCTCCCCCCACCTCCCTTTCTCTCCTCACAGCAGCCAGAAGGACCTTTTGTGATCATATCACTACCACTCTCCCCTTCTCTATTTAAAACACTTGCATGGCATCCTGGGTAGGGGAGTGGGACATGCTCAGGGTGACTTCTGAAGCCTTACCTGGTCTGGCTCTTCCCGTCATTCTAGCTGAATCTTCAACCATGTGGCCAGCTGCCTCTCTGCAGCAGTTTCGCTCTCTCCCACCACAGGGCCTTTGCATAAACTGTTCTCACCACTAGTAATGTACTCCATCTGAAATGCTGTCACTACCACTCTCAGGAGTCAAGCCCTTTTCATCCTTCATCTCCCAGCTGCATCATCACGTCCTCAGGGGCCACATGCTGTTCGTTTACAGCACCTACCATCAGTGTACACTTTTCCATTAATCAGTGATTATTCGGTCATTATCAGTCTCCTCTACTAGACCATAAACTTCATGAGTCTGAGAATGAAGTGTCTCTTTGCCCATCATAATATCCCCCAGGTCTAGCACCATGCCTAGCCAACAGCAGATGAATGACCAGTAATTATTTTTTAATCAACTACATACATTTAAGTCATAACCAATAATGGCAGCTTCTGCTTTAAAAAAAAAAAAAAAGTCTCTGTCCTTTGTGGCCATAGCTGATTGGTTCAAGTGTGGGCATCTGAGGAGAATTTGGAAATTTCCTCTCTCTGCCTCTCTGAGTCATAAGACCGGCTAGCTACTTATCGTCATCCCTTCTCTCTTTCCTTAGTAAGAGAGCTCCAATTTTAGCTGAGCGCACTGCCACACTGGATGCAGACTACATATCCCAGCTGCCCTTGGGGCCGGCAGTGACCATGACCAAACACACGCATGGGAACGTGTTATATGGAAGTTCTGACCCAGCCCTCTAAAAAGGAGGGGGTCATGACCTTCTGCCTTTGCACCTCTCTACCCCCTTCCAGGCTGGCATTTCAGCATCAATCTTAATCCAGAAGGTGACTCTGAGAATAAAAACCCTGCTCTAAAAAATGAATAGACAGATAGCAAAGGTCTGTGCCCCTAGGGACCGGGGAGCCACTACCCCAGCCCCAGATTTCCTATTTCCAGACTCTTCCGCGCAATTACACTTTTTGGCTGTTTGAAACCTCTCTTGTCAGCCTTCTCTTACTAAAAGGTGGAGGTAATCCCTCTGCCAAGTGAGAGACAGAGAAAACATCTCTGAATCCACTTTCCCCTGAGGCCCGGCTTCACCCCACAGTCAAAGAGGCCACGTGTCCCCATTTCCATTAAGCTAATTCACACTGGCTTTCATCGCTTGCAAACAAGAATCTTGGCTAATACACAGAGGCTAGTCTGGAAGCGCAAAAGCACGGAGAGACCTTCAGGATCTATTATTAATTTAAAATGTAATCACCCAGCTCATATTTATTGAGCACTTACAGTGTGTTGAGCTTTGCCCACATCCTCTCTCTTCATTCTTCCAAGAGCCCTACGAAATAGGTGCCATAGTTATGGCCATTTTGCAGGTTAGGAAACTGAGGCACAGAAAGGTGACCGGCCCAAGGTCACACATCTAGTAAGAGATGTGTAATTTTTACCCAGGCAACAGGAAGAACTATTGGGGATGACCTATGAAATTGCCCCTTTGTCCTAGTTTTGCGCCCCTCCCCCCGCCAGTAGCGGAGCCCGAGATTCGAGTGCAGGTAGTATCTTTGGGAGGTGATCCCAGGAGCCAGGAGTAGGGAGGCAAGAAGAATAAGACTGAAGGTGTGTTAGTAAGGTCACTGCTACAGCAACAGGGCTGGGTACTGCTGGTCTCTGAAAAGGGTCTGGAGAGTTCCAAATGCTCTGGAACACCTCTCACTATTGTCCCCCCCCATCACAGTGGAAGACTGGCTGTCACTCCCCAGCGCCTGTCCCCATCAGTGAACACCCTGACATCTCTGTGGTATGCTTGTGAATGAGCAACGCCACCGCAAGGATGGAAAATGTGGACCACACAGCGAGCGTGGGGAGGAAGCCAGCCACGCTGGGTGAGTGCCGGCTTGCACAGAGCTCCCCCCCACAACTTCAGCTGAAATCCATGGTGGCCCAAAAGGACCCAACATGGGGGCTCAGGCCTTCACTTTCCCCCCCGCCTCATCAACAAACCTCACATCTGTCCAGACATCCACCCATCACTGAGCCCCTCTGAGGGGCTCAAAGGAGGCTGACCTCGGGGGGTGGCTGACTGGTCTCCTCTGAGCCAGTCACAGTCACACCAGTGGGTGACAGGCTCCAGCACCCGTGCTTACACACCTCCCACATGGCACATCTCTGGGGAACGCTATGAATCCAGACTCACGCTGGCCGAATCAGACCAAAGAGAAAAGCTTTAACCCATCATCGCTGGGGGAGTTTTCTCTCTCTTCTGGATGTGAACTACTGTGGACTGAATTGGTGTCCCCCCAAAATTCATATGTGCGTGCCTAATCTTCAGTGTGATGGCATGTGGAGGTGGGGTTTTGGGGGAGGCAGAGCTCTCATGAATGTGATCTGCGCCCTTAAGGGCAGAGGCTCAGACAGCTCCCTCGCCCAGAACACGGCAAGAAGACAGCTAGCTGTCTGTGAACTAGGAAGAGGTTCACCCCTCCTTGATCTTGGACTTCCAGCCCCCAGAACTGTGGGAAACAAGTGTTTATTGTTGAAGCCACCCAGTCTATGGTACTTGGGTACAGCAGCTAAGTGGGAGTTGAGCTAAGACATAAGCGAAGAGGGAGGCTGCCCCCACTGGCACCGGCAGCCATTCTGTGACTATGAGAAGCCGTCTCAAGACCCCAAGGAGATGCCCCACAGGCACTGAAGCTGCAAGAGACAGAGGCCAACTTCTTGCCTAAAACAAGAACAGGCAACAGCTGGTAGAAATGACACAGAGAAGACGGAGGAAAACAGAGAGAACGAGACCAAAGCAACATGGCAGGATCCCGTACGTAGAGGTGGACAAGCACATTTCGGGGGGGGGGGGGGGAGTCTAAACTTTAACGTTCCTTTCACCTTCCCCAACATTCAGGAAAGTCCTCTGCATACCCAAATGCCTGGTGTACGAGATTCTTTATCAAAAATGAGAGAGAAGGGGAAGAGTAGGGAGCTCAGGAAGATGATGGGGTGCACAGGTGATCAGAGCCTTAGGTTGAAGACAGCCAACATGGACTCTGGCTAGTTTGGACAGAAGCGGAGTTTATTGATGTCCTGCCCCAAATGCCCTTGACCATCCCTGAGGTCACACTGTAAGGAGGCAGCTTCACCCTCTGAGGGCCCAGATGCTTGGTCTGTATGAGTACAGAGCAGCCCAGAAATGGCAGAAATTTCACATTCTTAGGCCACCCTCCACCAGCGAGGGACAGGAGTCAGTGAGTAGATACTCAGCCCCCTGTCCCTCACAGGGACAGTTCTGATGCACGATGCAGAGTGTCCCGAGCAGGAGTGAGCCCTAATTGCCCACCCAGTTAACCTGCTCGTCAGCATATACCCTTTATTGGCATTTCTCCCCTCCCCACTACCTTCTGGCACCGTCTCCTACAGTAGATGTGTGTTCCAAAGATGGCCACAACACCTCCCACCCACAAGCGCTTTTAGAAGCTTGCTATTCCTTCCATCAAGAGACAGAGCCGCTGTCCCCTTCCCTTCCCTCGAGCGGGGGGAGCAGGAGGACACTTGCGACAGCTCCTGCAAATAGAACACTGCAGAAATAATGCTCTGGGACTTCCAAAAGTAGACTGGAAAAGGCCATGAAGTTTCTGCCAGGTTCGCTTAGGACACTCACTCTTAGAAACTGGCTATGGGGCGGGGCGCCTGGGTGGCTTAGTCGGTTAAGCGTCCGACTTTCGCTTAGGTCATGATCTCACGGTTCGTGGGTTCGAGCCCCGCGTCGGGCCCTGTGCTGACTGCCAGCCCAGAGCCTGGAGCCTGTTTCAGAGTCTGTGACTCCCTCTCTCTCTGATCCTCCCTGCTCACGCTGTCTCTCTCTCTCTCCTAGAAATAAATAAAAACATTAAAAATTAAAAAAAAAGAAAGAAAGAAAGAAAGAAAAAGAAACTTGCTATGGGGAAGCCCGGGCCCCCACGGGGAGGCCACGGGGAGGTTTTCCGGCTGACAGGCAACACCGTCCAACTGATGTGTTAACCGAGTCACCCCCAGATGGTTCCAGCTCGAGCCATCAAGTCACTCCCCGCTGTCGAGTCACCCAACCGATGGCCCAGACATCGTAGAGAAGAGACGAGCAGTGCCCACCATGCCCTGTCTGAATTCTCAACCCACAGACTCTGGGAGGATGGCGGCGAAGGGGTTATTTTATGCCACTAAATTTTGGAGTGGTTTGTTTTGCAGCGGTAGTAACTAGACCATTCCCCAAATAAACTACCTGCGCACAGTCCTTGTCTCAGCATCTACTTTTGGGAAAATCCAAACTGAAGCACAAAGATACCATGTAGATGCCGGAACCTCGCGAACGTCCGGTTCCAGGCTTGCTTTTGCCTCCGTGGAAGGTAATTCATCTCCCTTCCACCAAGAGGCTTGTCTTAGTCTCACTGGTTTAAGGACCGATGGGCCAATACCATGGGATTGCTGACCCGGCGGGTGTGGTCAGGTCCTCTCTCCTCCATCCACCCCCATCACGGGGTCTGCTCCCCAACACAGTCCTGAGAGCAGGGGAAAAAGGTTTCGCACAGGAAAACTAGGTTACAGTTAGTTCTGTTCAGCAGTCAGGGGCCCATGAACTTGAGGGGATGGAAGACCCTCTTGAGCCCAGAGGGGAATGCCAGTTAAGCTAAGCCGATCATGGTCATTCTACTCCCCTTGCCAAGGACTGGATTGGGCATGTGATATAATTCTTGCCAGTACGATAGGAGGAAAAGGCTCCCAGGCAGGGAAGACCAGTAAGGAAGGGAGAGTAAAGCTTTCTCCGCTCTTAAAAAGCAGCACAAAGGGATGTCCTAAGTTCCACCTTTGAAAGCTGTTGTGTCGTGATGTGACAATGACGCTTTGAGCTAAGCAGCCACTTTAGGACTGTGAGGGGCAAGCTCAAGGACTAAAGCCCAGAACGCAGAGGATGAACAAGGAAGAACAATGGCAAAATGGGGCCCAGGACACTTAAGTGAATTCTCACAATTCACACTCATAACAGCTTTGAGTGATGGGCTGTGAATGAGTTCAGGTCAGTAACCAGCCCCTGCAGCAGCCTCCCCTCCCCACAGTGGGCACCGTCTCTGGTTCTCTCCGGTTAAGAGGGTGACTATGCATTGCCCCATGCAGTTCCCCATGGAGGTGCCGACCAGGGCGAGGACTCCAGAGCCTATCCCCTACCTAAACCATCACCTGCTTCTTCCCTCTCCAAGACCAAGCCATTTTCCAGTTTGAAGTGCCTCTGGC
>NW_027530508.1:3900683-3901723 GCF_008692635.1 Crocuta crocuta
CACACACACACACACACACACACACACACACACACACACACACACACACCCCGCCCTCCATCAGCCATTATCTCTAACTGTTCCCACAGTCTCCTCACAACCATTGAAAAAGGAGAGAACGCTGAGACACAGAGAGGTGAAGCAACTTGCCTGAGACCACACAGCTAGGTAGTGGGCAATTGGGATCCAAACCCAAGCAACTCTGGGCCAAAATCCTACAGTTGCCATAGATGCTGATAAACACCTGGAATTGAAACCAGGAGCCTCTGCTTACCTCCCCCTGCCTCCCTCTCACACCCCCTCAGGAGAACACTGGGTGCTGAATCTGGGCCAGAGGGGAGAGAGGGCTTTGAATGGGAGAGAGTGGGGCTGGCACTCAGCATACCTGGACCCGGGCCATCACCACCACCCTCTGCAGCCTGGTGTCCACAACTGTAAGCAGGTGTTGGTGGTTAAGTGGCCCTGGGCTGCAGGCTCAGATGACGTTCATTTCCAGCTGCCCCATACCTTGGAAAAGCAGTTCAATAATCCTGGCCCTAACACCTACATCGGCGTGGTGCTGTGAGGATGCGACGAGACAGTCTGCATGTCTGGGGCAGTGCCCACACATTGTCAGCAGCCTTCCAGAAGGCTCCTTGGGACAGTTCCTTTTGCTACACAGAGGCAGCCAGCAGTGAAGTACAAATAGTACTCTGGAGAGAGACAGTCTGGACCCGGCTCAGCCACTTACTAGCTCCATGACCCTGGGCAAATCACTTAAGCTCGCTGTGCCTCAGTCTACTAATCTGTAAAAGGGGAACAAGGATCAAACCTATCTTGCAGGGTTGTGTGGAGGTTTAAATACGTTAATATACACGCAGAGTGTTCAGAACAGAGTCCGCCGGCCCCAGATTCGTACTTTCACTCCTGTCGGTATGAGTATCCCCTCCTCGGCCCTTCCGGCAAAGGCTCCCACCGCGGGGCCGGGACAGCCGAGCACGCCGGGTTTTGCCGACTCATCCTGGCTCGGCGGGTCCGGCCACCCCCTCGCCCCCACCCTC
>NW_027530508.1:3901807-3902384 GCF_008692635.1 Crocuta crocuta
ATCCACTCCGGCTGCATCGCCGCGGTGCACAACGTCCCTATGAGCGTGCTTATCCGGCCCTTGCCGTCCGTGCTGGACCCGGCCAAGGTGCAGAGCCTCGTGGACACGATCCGGGTGAGGCCCCTGGGAGCCCGGCCGGAGGGAGGGTTCCGCGGGAGGGGGGTCGTCCTGGACTGGCGGAGCTCAGCGTTTGCTGTGTGACCTTGAGCAAGGGGCTGGGCCTCTCTGGGCCTCTGTTTCCTCACTTGCGCAAGCGGCAGATTGGACGGGATCATTCAAATAACGATCGCTAACTCTGTTCATAAAGATAGCACTTGCAGTCCCCGGGAGCTGTTTCTAGTGCCTGAGCTCCGTGCAACCCTGTGAAGTAGATACTGTTCCGCTTTTACAGACGAGGAAACTGAGGCACGGGAGGATTTTTTTTTCTTTTTTTCAGTACCTTGTCCAAGGTCAAGCTCTTCAAAAGTGGCACGGACTGGCCCCAGTGCCCAGCAGCGTGGCCCCCACACTCGCTGGCATTAAGTCGTGCGGTCACTTCCGGCTGTCACAGCCAGTGGCTGTGGGACTGGACCTGTCG
>NW_027530508.1:3902522-3910475 GCF_008692635.1 Crocuta crocuta
CAGGGGTGAGCCCCCCCCCCCAGTAGTGAGGGAGGGTGTTCAAGAATGGGGACGTGATCCTGGCAGGAACTTTAGACATTTGTTTGTGTTCTATCGGCTGTCTTCCCGACCTCATGCACAAGGGCACATGTCCTATCTTGACATGATATGGGCACACGTCCTATCTTGGCCGGTTCCTCAACACTGGCATGGGGCCTGGCTGTTTGTGAAGGATGTAGCCGTGTATGTGCTCTCCCACTCTGGGGCCTTCGCACAGGCTTTCATCCCTGCCGGGAACTCTTACATCTCTTCTTTTCTGTTTCTGACTCCTTCTTGCTCTTCTGGTCCCAGTGTCAGTGTCTGGTGCCCCCTGCTGGGTTAGTGGCCTCCTGTGGGCCTCCCAGACACCTGCATGCCCACCAGCATAACTCTGATCCCACTGGGTTTTAATGCCTGTTTAGACACCTGCCTTCCACGCTAGAGCCATATGCTCTGTGAGGGTAAGAACCAAGCCCGGCTTTGCTAACCACACTCCTTCCTTTTCTATGGCACCTGTAACAAGTTACCAGGAACTTAGTGGCTTAAAACAATACAAATTTATTATTTCATACTTCTGTAGTCTAAAAGCCCCAGATGTGGGGGAGGGGGGCTCCTGAGGGGCCCAATTGCTTAAGCGACTGGTTCGTTTCCACGCAAGTCGTGACCTCCTGGTTTGTGAGTTCGAGCTCCAAGTCGGGCTCCACGCAGACAGCATGGAATTCTCTCTCGCTCTCCCTCTCTCTCTGCTCCTCCCCTGTTCTCTCCTCCCCCAAAATAAATACATAAACTTAAAAATATAATAAAACATATATAAAAATCCAAAATGGGGTCTCGCAGGGCTAAAATCAAGGTGTCAGCAAGGCTGTATTCCTTCTGGAGGCTCTTGGGGAAAATCCCCCTCCTTGCCTTTCCCAGCTGCTGGAAGCCGCCCGCATGCTTTGGCTTGTGGCTTCTTTCCTCCGTCCTCAAAGCCAGCACCATCAGACCTCCCCTTTTGCCTTTCTCTTCCACTGTCAAGGACGCCAGTGATTACAGTCAGCCCACCTCCATACCCCAGAATAATCTCTCCATCTCCTTTAACTCTGTTCCACCTGCAAAGCCCTTCCGTCTTGTAAGGTAACATGTTCGCAGGCTCCAGGGGTTAGGACATGGACATCTCAGGGGACTGTGGTGCTGCCCACCCACCATCGTGCACCCAGCGCCCGGCCCGTCTAGCAAGTACAATGCCCCTCATTGGTGCCCCGCGCCTCGTGTACATCAGCTCTGTGACTCTCCGTCGGCAGCCCGATAGAGCGCCCACTCCCCTTTGACAGATGAGGCACGATGCCCAGGGAAGGCGAGGCTCCTTGCTCTGGGTCCCCTAGCTGCTCAGTGGAGGCGCCGAAATGCAAACCCCGGTTTTTCTTGGGCTCTGGAGCCCCTGCCACTCCTGGACATTACTGCTTATGAATCATTTCTGGAAGGAATGGAGACATGAATCTATCAAATAAGCATCATGAAAGAGCACCCGGGGGCCATGCCGAAGGTGGTCTCCCCACTGTCCCCTCTGCCCTCACCCTGCCCCAGGCACTCCCTGTTCATAGGACCACGTGGTCTGCACCGGGCTGCCCAGGGCCCTAAGAGAAAGTCAGAGAAGATTCTCTTGTTACATTCACCCCATCTCCTGGTCTCCTCAGATCTGCCACCATGTCCCAAACTTGTCCTCTCCCGGTCCAGCATCTTTTGCTGGATACCTGCTAAGGCCTTGCGTCGGTCTCCCCTGCTTTTGACTCTGTCCACCCCGCCGAGCCTGCTCTCAAGTGACAGCTTCCTACAATGGTCATCAGATCACGTCACCCTCTACTGTTTAAAACACCCCAGGGCCCAGCCACTCCTCTTAGAAACAAACCTGTCCGGTCTGGCTCCCTCTGACCTTTCTGACCAGCTGTACTCCTTGACCTCAAGTCCATTCTGATCACACTGGCCTCCTTGCCCGGGCCTCCAACACGGTGAACTTCTTCTGACCTCAGGCCCTTTGCATTTGTTGTTCCCTCTGCTTGGAACGCTCTTCCCGCCAGTAACCCAGAGCAGACCCTACTGAGCACTTCCCACGTGCCAAGCACTGTTCGCAGCTCATTTAACTCAACAGCCCTATGAGGTGGGTCTCTGGTCTTTGATAAGACGCCCCTATCTGGTAGATGGGACAGTTGAGGCACAGACGTTAATTGTCCGAGATCACATAGTGAAGTAGCGGAGCTGAGATTTGAGGCTGAGCCCCGGCAGTCAGGCTCTGATTCGAAACTCGTCACCCTCCTCCCAAGCTGGCTCCTCTGTGTTCGGCCTCTGCTCCCTCGTCACCTCAGCGGGGCCTCTGAGATACCCACCCCTGGCCCTGTCAACCTGTGTTCCTGTCCTCCTCGTGTTTGTCACTCCAACACTCACTTTTCCCTTCCACCCGCCCCATGAAGGCAGGGGCTGTGTCCATCCCGTTCCGGCTGAACCTTATTCCCAGAGTTTAGAACAGAGTCCAACCGATAGTGCGTCTGTGATTGTGGGAGAATAATAAACATGTTTAACAATCCGGTCTCTGGCAGGAGTGGGGCGGGGGGAGCCCTGACTTGTAGTGGCTGCTCGTTTCCCTGACATCAGTCACCGTGGCTGATTTTCAAGCTACCAAGCAGATGACAAGCAGCTCCCCAAAGCCCCGAGCATTTAACAGGCGCCTCTCCCCAGCCAGCATGCGCCCGCGTGAGGACCGCGTGAAGCTCGGTGCGGCTCACAGAGTCTCCTCTGCAAACCACCAGACGCTGGGCCTGCTAACTGACCCTGTACCCTCTTCTCCAGGAGGATCCCGACAGCGTCCCCCCTATCGACGTCCTCTGGATCAAAGGGGCCCAGGGTGGTGACTATTTCTACTCCTTTGGCGGCTGCCACCGCTACGCAGCCTACCGGCAGCTGCAGCGAGAGACCATCCCTGCCAAGCTCGTCCAGTCCACCCTCTCGGACCTCAGGGTGTACCTGGGTGCTTCCACACCGGACTTGCAGTAGCAGCCGCCTTGACACGTGCCACCCCTTCCCGAGGGCCCAGAAGACCCACGTGGCATCCAGCGGGCGGGGCCACTCAGAAGGTGGAGAGGTGCCTTCCCTGTGCCCGGGGGCGGGGCGAGGTCTGACTCTGAGCACCTGATCGCCAGCTGCCAGGCCTTGGACTCATTCCTGAATGGTGTGGGAGCCCCAGATCCTACTGCCGCGAAAATGGGGTCATATCTTTGATCTCGAGGTATTTTGGAGAGCATGCGATGGAAAAGGAGATGGGTTCGGAGAGCCCCAGACTGCTGGCTCGAGTCCCGAGGACACAGTTTTGTCTGTGTCTTTCCCAGTAGGCAGAATACATTCAGCTGCGAGGAAACGAGGCCTAAGTTACAGCGGCTTAAAAAGAGAGAAGTGTGTCCACATAGCAGGAATTCTGGAGGGAGGTGGTATTGGTTCGGCACCCTGGCAAAGGCAGAGCTCACAGCCCTGTGATTCCTTTTGGCCCCTCCCTCCTTCCTTGTTATTTCGTGGTCAAAGATCGCAGGTGTGCCTCCAGAATTCATGGCTGTGGTCAAGGGAGAAAGGTGCAGGGGAGGAGGAAGGGCCAAGCCTGCTGTCAACTTCTTTTATAAACTCTCACCTTTTTCAGAGGCCTATTTCCTGTTCCATCCCCCTGCATATTTCCGTTTGGTGTCCTTGGCCCAAACCGGCTACCATTCCCACTCCTGGCTGCAAAGAAAGTTAAGATGGCAGGGAGCAGAATTGTCATAAGTAGCAGACCCTTCATATCCCATCTCCTGGGACTGGCACACTGTTTCCTGAAATAAAATTGGAATCCCATTGCCAAGAGAGACATGAGGAGCTGTGTATCAGTTAGTCTTTGCTGTGTAACAAACCATCCCAGAACCTGACCGCTAAACGCACAGCATTCATTCGCCCGTAGTTCTGTGAGTTTGTAGTTTAGGCCGGGTGCATGTGGACAGTTCTGCTGGTCTCGCCCAAGGTCACCCCCAAGGCTGCATGCAGCCAGCTGGTACCCCGGAAGGGGCTGGATGGTCCAGGATAGCCCTACTCACTTGTCTAGCATTGGGCGGGCTGTTGCCGGGCTGACTTGGCCCTCCTCTACGCAGTCTCTCCAGCAGCTCAGCTCAGGCTTGTTCAGCTGGCTTCTTCTTGAGTTTTAGGCCCAGAATTGGCAAAACATCACCTCTGCGATATTCTTTTGGTTAGAGCAAATCATATGACTGGCCTGGATTTCAAGGGGTGGCAAAACAGACTTCAGCTCCTACTGGGAGACACTGCAAACGATTGGTGGCATTTGTCATGAGTCATAAGCAGCTGTGCATCGGCAAATACCCGTTTCTGCCTGATTGCACAGGGCCTTGATCTGCCCAAGCTGAGGTTGGTTACCAAGACATTGGCCTGGCCCCTAAATCTAGGGAATGAAGCGAAGGGGCAGGGGTGAATCTCCCAGGGCGGGGCCTGCTCTAGTACGGGCATCTCTCAGGGTCTGAGATGGTGGGATAGAGATAGGCCGGGTGAGACATTCCAAAGGGACTTCTGAAAATAAGAGTCTCAGGTGACAGGAAGAGGGACAGGAAGGGTGCCGAGTGAGACAGGCTTTGTTCTCATCGCCCTGCTAAGGAAACTTGGTCACAGGTGGTTTCCATCTCCCCAGCTCGGTAACAAAGATCACTGCTTTCCCACCCGTTCTCTCCCAGGCAAAGATGACTGAGGCGACCAATTTAAATTTAAAATGAATACAGTCCTAAATGCAGTGGGACATCCTAGAACCAAAAAAGGGCAGTGACAGAAACATTGGAGATCTGAATGAGGTCTGGGTTTTACTTAATAACCTACCAATGTCGGGCTCTTAGTTTTGGGAAATGTACGTGTAAAATGGGAGATGATGGGGGGTAGGCGGGGTGCAGAGTATACGGGAACTCGTTACTGTCTTTGCAACTTTTATGCAATTCAAAAACCATTCCCAAATAAAGGCTTATTTAATAAAAGCGAGGGGATATCATTACTCCCGACTGCCGCCTTAGGTTCTCCAACGGCTGGGCCCCACCCCCAGAGTTTCCGACTTGGTAGGTCTGGAGTGAGGCCTGTGGGTTTGCTTTTCTAGCAAATTCCCAGGTGCTGCTGCTGCTGCTATTCGGGAACCACAAGCTGAGACCCCTGATCTAGACTGAGGCAATTCTCTTCAAACACGGGGACAGCCCCTCCACGCACTTTGGGCTGGGTCCCAGGAGCCCGTGTTATGGGATCAGCTTGTACACCCATTCATCAGGTGACGTCGAACAAGCCCTTCCCTGGGGACTTCTTCCAAGCTGTCGAGTGGACTGTCTACCCCTAAGATCTGTACCAAGGGTCAGAAAGCCGGGGGCAGGTTGGGTAAACTGCTGTCCCGAGCTGCTGCACGGGCTCGCGGGAGTAGTCCCCTCCGGACCCACTGGTGGGTCTAGGGTACTGGAATGGTTGCCCCTTCCTGAAAAGGCTTTCCCTTCTTGCAGATAAGACCCAAGCCAGCAGCTTGGTCTAGACCTTGCCAGACACCGGGAGGGCGGTGAGGAACAGACTTGGAACAGGAGGAGGAGCAGGGTTTTGAAAACTGCCCTGCTTGGTTGCTCTCGGTGGAGGCTGCGAGCTGCGTTTTTCTCCTGCGCCAGCAGGTGGCGCTGCTTTCTGGCCCGGCAGAGCTGGGCGGGGCCTCTAGCCCGCGGAGCAGGGGTTGTGGGGAGAGGGTGGAGGGAGGGGCCTGGCTGCGACCGCGGTAGACCAGTTGCCCAGAGTTTCAGGTTCTATTTACTCGGTTCGCTCCTGTTCTGTGGTCTTGCACGCACCGTGGCCTCCCTAGTCTACCCTGGGGGTGCTGAGCCCCATGGTCTCAAGTTCAGCAAAGACGGCACCTCCTGCAGGAAGCTTCCGGATACTCCAGGCTGAGCCACATCCCTCTGCTGGGCTCCCCAGCCCAACGGTGTGTCCCCTCCCCAGACAAACCACGGCTCCCCAGGAACCTGGGTCCAGTGAACGTGTGTAGGGACCCCTTGATGCCCCGCGCTGCCTGGAACCTACCCCCTTCACCGTGGAAGATTTAAAATGGTTTTTGATTTCACAGGTTATGTGTGCCTATATTCAATCTTTGAGACGTTAAGGTATTAAAATGCTACATGATAAAAACTTAAAATATGAGAGGCAAGCTGAAGGCCACGTGAGTCCCAGCCCTGGCGGTCCCTTTGCCCTCCCCTCTTCTGGGACAGTTACCTTCATGAATTTAGCATGTGTCCAGACCTTTTTCTAACTTTGTGATAACGTCGTGTGTAAAGCGTGAGTAAGGCATGCTTTTCTTTTTCACATTTCGCAGATGGCATTTCTCCCCGGGCACGGTGCCAGGCCATCCCCCCCATTAACTGTCTTTGCTCTTCTCCAAGAGTCTCCCTTGTTCTGGCCACCTCCTCAGAAGGGCCTCCCCTGACCACTCTGTCTAAAACAGTCCCCCCCACCCCCCATCACTCTATCACCTTCCTCGCCTTTATTTTCTCTGTGGCATTTACCGCACTCCCTGAAATGATCTTCTACATCTGTGTCTGGCTCACCGGCTAGAAAACATTCTCCAAGCAAGGCTTGATCCGTTTTATCACTGCAGGTCCACTGGGGGAAATGGTGTCTGATACATAGTATCACTAAGTTCACTACATATTTGTTGGGTGAATAAATTTAGTGTAGGTCTAGCTCATTCTTTTACTTGCTCTGTGGCATTCCAGGGTCTGAACACACCATTTGCCAGTCATGTTCCTGTTAATGGACATCGAGCTTTCCAGTTATTTGCTGTCATGAGCAATTCCACTGTCACTCACTGTGCTCTCTCAATTGTCCCCATAGGAGAGGGACTGCCTGGCTGATACGCGGCTCAATTTCTAACTTCTCAGGTCCTAGCAGATGGCAGAGTGGTGGTTCCAAATGCCTTTTCCTCCAGCAAAGTTTCGGGGGCTGCTTTCCTTCCCTGCACCCCAAGCAGTGTTTCTTAACCTTTTCTGGGTCATGAACACGGTTGAGAATCAAAAAAAAAAAAAAAAAAAAGCCCTGAGCCCTTTCTCCAGCAACACACACAAATATTTTGGGCAATTTCTGGGGTTCCTTGGATTTGATGTCCCCCAGGGGCCCCTGTACTGAATGTTTAGAAGCCTAATTGTCTCATTGTATGGATGAGAACACTGAGGCACACCCGGATGGGGGCGTGAATGAATGAATAAATGGGGATGTCTTTTGGGAGGGATAGAGAAGAGCGTTCAGACCCAATCTGCCTTAGGTCAGAAAAACACCTGCAGCGAGTGGGGGTGGGAGGTTCCAGCCCCGCCCTCCCCTTTGGGGGATGGGCTCCGGGGGTCCCTGGATTTGAGTCTAGGCAGCTCCACCTGTCAGCCCTGGAGGAAAGGCAGGCCCTGTCCGGCGTCCGGGGTCAAAGTGGGGAACCGGGCAGAGGCTCTGACTCCGCTGGGCCAGGAGAAGCCGCCGGCCCTCCCATACACGTGCGTCTTTACACCCACATTCGCTTCCGCGCGACTCTGCCCACGGGGGCCGTTTCTGACTCTGGCACTCGCGTAGCGCGGGAAGGTAGGAAGGGCTCATCCCAGGGGGCCGTCGTCGCCAGCAGCGCCTCCGCCCCTGACGCAGGAGTCCCGACAGGTGGACAGGGCAGCTTTCTCTTCCGTGTCGGAGAGATGGGTAAACTGAGGCCGCAGCGGGGCGCCNCCCCTGCCGGCCATCCGCCGGCCCTCCCTCGCGGCCCCTTCCCGTCCCCGGGCCTGACCCCCGGCGCTGCCTGACAGATGACCTCAGCTGCCGCCAATCCATTGGTTCCAGCTCCCGGGGGGAGCGCAGAACAAAGCGTGCTTTGTGGCGGGGCCGTCCCCTCGCCCG
>NW_027530508.1:3910637-3918154 GCF_008692635.1 Crocuta crocuta
CCGCCGCCGGGACCCCCTCCGGAACTCTGAGCGACGCCCCCCGGCCGACAGCCGTGTAATGTCTTCCAGGCGCTGCGGCTCCTTCCAGAGCCCGAAGGCCTCGCTCGCCTCCCCCGGGGGGCTCCCCGGGCCGCCCAGGGCCCCCCAGGCCGCGGGAGCGGGGGCGCCCCCAGCGGGAGGTCGCGGTGGCCGCCAGCCCGTCCTTGCGCAGGGAGCCAGGGACAGGTGCCACCACCTGATGACCTTCCTCTCTAACCCTTGGGGCTCCCATATGGGGCGGAATGAATGGTGGTCATTACTATTACTATAATGGTCGTTGTTTTGTGTCTGCGAGGGTGAGTCACTTTAGACCCACGCAGACCTGGGTATGAACCTTGACTTTGCCACCTCCTGGCTGTGGATAAGTTCGCCTTGCAAAACACCAGCAGTAACGGCTGGCATTTCTTGCGCACCTACTGTGTGCCAGGCCCTACTAAGTACTTAAAGGCTTTGTTTAATTCCTTTAACCCTGGCAACAAGCTTAGGAGGGAGGAGGTATTACCCTCCTTTTGCAGAGGGAGGGAGCCGAGGCCCCAGGGGCCCGGAAGACACGTTCACCACCCTGAGCCTCAGTCTTCCTGTCTGTACAATACACCCTCAAGGGTCGCCCAGCCTCCTGGCTTTCCTCTTTCCAGATGAGAACACAGGCTGGGAGCAGGGTGACTGCGGAAATCCAGCATGTTCTGCCCCTAAGGCCCTCTGTCCTTTGAGGATGCTCGGAGGCTCCCCAGAGGCCCGGAGGGGAGAGACCCCATTTGCCTGCCGCTGGAACACTTTCCCCTGAGAGGCAAGCTTCTTGAGGGGTGAGGGGTGAGGGGCGACCGCAGGAAGAGAAGGAAACCGTGACCAGAGAGGGAACCAAAGGACAGGGCTCTCGGCCTTCCTGGCCCTTTGCACACCTCCCTGGACTTTCACCCTACACACTGGTGTCTGATACCCGTTGTGCACCAGGCAGTGTTCCAGGCTCTGGGCTCATCAGAGCACAAAACAGACGAAACCCCTGGCCCCTTGAGGTCCATTCAGGGGAGATGGGCAATAAGCACACAGGAAACACGTATCCGGTGTAACGTGGAGTACGCGGTAGGCAAAAGAATGAGATGGAAAATATTAATTTGATAAGGTAGTTGACCTCTGCGGGGGGGGAGGGGGGTTGGAGGGGCAATGATCCAAACAGAGAGGAGGGAAGCCCTTCAGAGGTCAGAGGGAAACATGTTCCAAGCAGAAGGAACAGCACATGCAAAAGCCCTGGGGTGGGAAACTGCTTGGAGCGTCCAAGAAACAGCAAGGAGGGCACTATGATGGAGGCAGCCAGGATGGGACAAAGGCCAAGGCTGGGTGGGTGACAAAGTTGAGAGAGACGGCCACCGTCCACTTGGGAGGGGCCTCAGAGATGGTGAGGACCTTGTTGGTTTTTTGTTTTTTTTTTTTTTTCCCTCCAAGTTATCTGGGAGCCATGTGGGGTTTTGGGCAGAGGAGAGACCTGATCTGGAGGCTCTGGCGGCTGAGAGCAGCAGGGATGGGAAGGAGGGGGAGGGGGAGTCTGCTGCTGTCCCCAGGGCCCACGAGGTGGTTGGTAGACTGGACCAGGTAGAGAGATCAGACCCCAGATGTAATATGAAGTCGGAGTCCCAGAATTTTCCAGTGGAGGGAACTGAAGCTGAGGGAGGAGAGAGGAAGGACCTCGGCGACCCCCAGATTTGGGGGTCCACCAGCCCTTTCCACAGTGTTCATGGACAGAGTCCCTGAGGTGAGCTCCCCTCTTCCACTGGTAACCCTGGTAGGCGTGGCCAAGCACAGAACTCGACGTAGGTCCTCTGGTCCCCCAGGGGCACAGTGAAGGGGTGAGGCTAGAACAACACCTCTCAGGGGGCGCCCGGGTGGCTCCGTCGGTTGAGTGTCCGACTTCCGCTCAGGTTATGGTCTCACAGGTATGAGTTCGAGCCCTGCGTCCAGCTCTGCGCTGACAGCTCAGAGCCTGGAGCCCACTTCGGATCCTGTGTCTCCCTCTCTCTCTGCCCCTCTCTCTAAAATAAATAAATATTAAAAGAAAAAAAAAATTGTAAAGAAAAACATCTCTTGAAACCCACCAACAGCCTCCCTTTACAATATGGACCACTTGGGAAGGCGGGCTTTGTATCACCTTCAGGGACCACTGCTTTTGAATGAGTGAATCTCTTTGCTTTTGTTTTACTTAAAAAAAATTTTTTTTCGGTTAAAGGAAACTTGAGATAGCCAGACTAAATGGAAAATGGGTAGCACGTGACATAAATAAATGTGGCTGTCAGTATGAACAGTGTAAACACGGCACTGTCTGACTTCTCTGGATCCGGCTGAGGTCGCTTCCTCTTTGTAGCAAGTGTCTGAAAGACCCCCTGCCCCCAACCCAGGGCTCTTGTCTTGCAGGAGAGTCAGAAATTGAGGAGATTGAAGAAAAAGGACTCATCATCTCGCTGTCGGCATCCTCACCTTGTTTTGTTTTGTTTTGTTTTGTTTTGTTTTGTTTGACAAACAGAAAGCGCTTATGGTTTTCTTTAAAAATTTTTAATGTTTTATTTATTCTGAGAGAGAGAGAGAGACAGCATGAGCAGGGGACGGTCAGAGAGAGAGGAGGATACAGAATCTGAAACAGGCTGCAGGCTCTGAGCTAGCCGTCAGCACAGGGCCTGACATGGAGCTCGAACCCACGGACCATGAGATCATGATCTGAGCCGCAGTCAGATGCTTAACCGACTGAGAAACCCAGGCACCCCAACTTATGGTTTTATTTAAATGCTTCCCAACTATGAAGTCATTTAATACAACAACCCCATAAGGTGGGTACACTTATTATCCCCACTTTGCAGATAAGGAAACTGAGGCTCAGAGAGATGAGGTCCCTGGCCCACAGTCACACAGTAGGGGGATGAGGCGGAGCCAAGATTCAAATGGGGTCAGGCCCATTGTGCAGGCCACTCATGTAATCGATCACCACTCAGTCTGTCTCTTGAAGGCATTTCATTATCACTTTGGAAGTGCCGAACTTCTGGATCTAGAAAAGACTTCAGTTAATTTTAATTCAGTAAGAGTGTCTACTAAATGTAAGGATATCAACCATATCACCCTTTGCTTGAAAGGGTTTGAGGATTTGGGACACCTGGGTGGCTCAGTCAGTTAAGCGTCCGACTTTGGCTCAGGTCATGATCTCATGGTTCATGGGTTCAAGCCCCACGTTGGGCTCTGTGCTGACAGCTTAGAGCCTGGAGCCTGCTTTGGATTCTGTATCTCATTCTCTCTCCGCCTCTCCCCTGCCTTGTGCTCTGTCTCTATCTGTCTCTCAAAAATGAATGTAAGAAAAAAAAATTTTTTAAGTGTTTGAGGACTGAATTTAAAAATAATCCCAGACCCCTCACCATCAATGCCCTGAATGAACTGCCTGTGCTCATTGCACTCCAGCCAGGCTGACTGCCCTGTAGTTCCCAATTGCTTTCTGACCTCAGGGCCTTTGCACTTGCTCTCAATTCAGTCTGGAATGCCCTTCTTCTGCTTCTTCAAGCTCCTTCACATCCTTCAGGACTCAGCTCAAATGCCGACTCCTTAGAAAGGCTTTCCCTGATTCCTCATCCTCCTCATGGTCTCCCCGATATTCTAACCCCTTATTTCCCTTCAGAGCTTGTAATTATTTGGTTTATTTGCCCATGTATTTGTTCTTTTTCTTGCTGCCCCACCATGAGGTAAGCCACATGCAAGCAGAATCTGGTGGGCAGAGAAGCTTAGCATCTGAGACAAAGAACTCAGAGTAGAGCAGACTGGTGGCATTTGCACTGTCCCCAGAGAGGGGAATAGATGTGTCTGTGAAGTGCAAAGAGCAGGGGCTCGCTAGGAAAATGAACTTCATATGAGGAAAATCCTTCACACAGTCCCAGTGAAAGGACGATGTCATAAGGTAGTGAGTGTCCCATCACCAGAGCTATGCAAGCTAAGATAGGATAACCCCTGACTGTGACCACCTGATACATGGGCACTGTGCAGAGGGACTCATTACCATAGATGAGGTAGATAATCATTCACTTGCTCATTTAGTCATTCATTCATTCATTCAGTCAGTCAGTCAGTCAGTCAGTCATTCAGTCTCCTATCTATCCACGTATTCATTGACTCCACATTTCCCAAACTTTACTGCGTCAGGAACAATCCTCACGACTTCAGCCACAGCCACAGGACATCTGCACTTAATATCTCACGCACAAAACATCTTCAGTCCACCTTGGGAGGTATACGTGTTCTTAAATGAGCCTTGTTGAGGTATAATGTGCCTACAACAGAATGCATTCATTTAAAGCGTACGGCGCCGTGCATTTTGACAGATTTGCACGCCCGCGTAGCCACCGCCTCAACCCAGACGCAGAGCGTCTCCACAGCCTCCACGCGTCCCCTCGTGGCCCTGTCGTCACGCTGGGCCCGCACCATCACTTGATCAGAAACTGCCAACCGCTTCGGGATTTCTCCAGGACCAGCTGGCACTGCCCTCGGCACGATCCAAACGGAAATGAAAACGCCAAATCCCTTACCACACATAGACAGGAACCGGGCCCAATGAATAAAACGGAAACAGAACGACATTCCCCGAGGCTAGCTGGCACCTTGGCCTGCAGAAACGCTGGGACAAGACAGCTTTCTCCAGGTTATAAAAAGAAAGAGGGCGGCAGACAGACAGACACCCACGGGTGTTGGAAAGGTGTTCCTGGCGTCTCGGAGACTTGCTGCTTGGCCTGTGGGAAGGCCTGGCAGCTACTGAAAAAAGAATGACTTTCTTGCCATCGATGTGATTGAAGACCTTGTCGCTGTCCCCCCCCCCACATCAGCTTCTGTCCACCCCCCACCTCACCACGGCGATGCAGGCTCCACGTTTGGGACACATGGCAGGTCCCCGTCTCCTCTTTCCTCCACCCACTCATTCATTTGCCCACATACCAAGTGTTTGGAGCTACAGAGAAAAGCTATATTCCAGGCACTGTGCCAGCCTGAACGTGGCACGGTGCCAGCACATAGTAGATGCTGAGCGAATCTGCCGAAAGGGTTGCTGTGAGATGAAAGACACAAATGCCCATCTTCCTTTTGATACGCTCAGCTGTTGCTCTAACAGAATCCTCACGGAGCAACCAAGGAGGACTTCCTCGAGGAGGCAGCCCTTGAGCCAAAAACTTGACCGCCTCCTTCCACTCGGTCTCCTTCCGCTCATTTGACAGGTGCAGAAGTGGGGAGACAATGAGGTAAAATGACTTGCTCGAGGCCACACAGGAAGAAGAGAAGGAAGAAGGCGGGATCCAGGCCTCAGGGCCCCAGCCCCCTGTTTCTCCCAAGCGCTGTGCTGGGTCCCAGCCCAGCAGACAGGACAGCCAGCCTGGGGAGGGAGCTTCGAGGCCCTGAGTCTGGAATCCATTTGCTCCGGCCCAGTAATGTTTTCCCAGGGAGAAGTGGGAGGCCCTGGCCCCGGCCCTCCCTGGACCCCCCCTCCCGCCATCTGCTCCCTGTTTATTTATTTATACTTAAGTCTCACCTCCCAACCCTGCCGGGGGCACCAAACATACCCGGCATCCCTGCAGAGAGGGGAATGGGGGGGGGGAGGCACCGTCAGCCCCCTCGGCCAGGGGAAGCCCAGGTCTGAGAGCTTCTCAGCCCTACAGCCTCTGCAGAGACCAGCCAAGATGACTGGGTTCAAATCCCAGCTAGTGGGGCTTCCCGGCTGTGTGACCGCTCCGTGATTCCACCTCCTCATCTGTGCAATGGGGTTAATCACAGCCATCACGTCGTGGGGTTGGTAGTGAGGATTCAGTGAAGCGTGTGCATGGGGTCTGGCACAGACCCTCACCAAGTGAGACCTTGAGTAACAGACAATCCCTTTCTGGCCTCTTCCCTCATCTCTGCAGTGGGCAGTGAGCCACAGCATCTCAGGGGCTCGGACACAACGTCCGAGGATATGTGGGGGCTTGTGAACCCCGTCCCCTCCCCGGAACCCGCACCCCTGGTGTTGGGATCATTGAGGCCGGCCCCTGCCTCCAGTGGATATCGCCCTCCAACCATCTCCTAATTTGCAGGGAAGGCGACCCAGCACCTTCCCCAGCCCCGCACGAGGCCAGGGAGGCACTTTCAGCAATCCAACTCTGCCCCTGCCCCCCCCCCCCCCCCCCCGAGGACCCCGCTTCTCCAAAGCTTTTCTTTCTGCCCNTGGCACCTTCTGGGAGGCTAGCACCACCACACAGGTGCTGATACGCCCACTGTGGTCCCAGGAAACTGCGCCCAGCTGCTCCGCAAGGACCATCTGCTCAGGGGCCGTGTGCTGGGAAGGAGCTGCTGGCCCAGGCCAGTCCCCCAGGACTGATGCCACCCTCCGTGGGACCGGCCTCCCCTCCTGCCCGAGCCACAGGAGGCTGGGTGCCGCCATCCCTTCTTCTGTCCCCCATTCCTCTATCTGAGCCTTTATCCCCCCAAATCCCCAGGTCCAGTCCCCTCCCTGAGTCCACAACCCTCGGTCTGAGCCCCACCCTCTCCCTGCTCTGCCCTCTCCGTCTCGTGCCCCCAGCCTCTCCCTGAGACCCTGTCACCCTCACCAAGGGCCTGCGTGTGCCACTGAATCTTGTTCCTGTCTCTGCTCACATGTCCTTGGAATGGCTTCTTGTCTCACTGAGCCCCCTCCTCTGCGCCCCACCCCCCTCTCTGAGCCCACAGCTCACCACCTCCATGCACAGCACACAGTGCTTGGATGCCCACTTGAGGTGCCATCTAAAGGTCTTTTGGGGGTCCCAGGGCATCTAGGCAGACTCCCCACTCTGGGGACCACACTGCCCTGAAGAAGCCACAGGGGGGCAGCTTTCTGCAAAGGAGAAAGGAGAGCCAACAGGCAGAGCGCAGGAGCCACCTCGCCAGGGAAAGGGCACCCAGCACAGCCCATGGCTGTGCCAGGGCTCTCCCAGCACGTGCAGCAGCCCCAGGCGCCACATTCCAGAAGCCCCATCGGGTCAGCAAGCCGGACCCCAGGAGCCGTGTTCCTTCTGGGGTGGGGAGAGTCAGGGAAGACGGCTCGAGGCTTCCATCACCAGAGAGGACCAAACAGTGGGAGTTTTGAGAGGCCAGTGAGGGGCCATGGAGACGTACACGGGCCATGCGCCGCTGCCTGCGACACCCGTGTGAAGCCCGTTTCTTCCTCACTGCCCGAAGGAAACTGAGGCTCGGGAAGAGGTATCGTCCACCTGACCCTCACAGGAGGCCCTGGGCCGCCGTCAAACCAAGCAGGGTGCATTTCATGTCTTCACTTCTCTCTGCTCCACCCCCGGCCTGGGGAAGGGAGAGGACGTGGATGAGCCCCACCCCATATGAGGGGAGTTGGGGGGGAGTCAAAGTTCTGAGGAGGGCGGGAATTGGGGGAGGGGAGACGAGGCAGGTGTCTGTGGGATCCTCTAGCCTCGCCTCCCTCAGTCCTCTCTCCCCCCCACCAAGCTGGC
>NW_027530508.1:3918471-3943189 GCF_008692635.1 Crocuta crocuta
CCCCCCCCCCCCACCACCCTGTTCTCATCTGGCATCCATGTGCTGGGCTCGCACCTGAGTACACACTCCCCAACGATCTGTCTTGGGCTGTCAGAGGATCAAGGGGGCTCCCAAGGCCCGGCCCAGCAGGGAGCTGGAGGGAAGTCCCTAACAAGAACTGAGGAGGGGACCCGGGCGGTTGAGGCGGCCGCGGGGAGAAGCCAGGCTGGGAACACAGGCATGAGCCTGGGTCTGCCAGGCCCCCCCGGAAGGCCCGGCTCCCCGGAGGTGAGACCTGTCAGCTCCCTTGCGCAGGGGTCCCGGGCTGCTTTCCAGGTCTGTTTGGCCTTCTGACTTTGGGGAGCTGGCCCTTCCTCACTCAGAGGCTCCATTCCCTTGTTTGCGAACATGAAGGGATTGCATCTCAGGTGGACGGAAGGTTCTAAAATCAAGAAGAGCTCTCTCCCGTGCCAAGAGAAAATGGCCTCCCAAATGCTAAGTGAAATATAGCAAGATGCGGAGCAACGTGTACATTCACCTACTTTCTATGTGCATCTAACTGTAAAAGAAGATACATGTGTGTATCAGCCTGCCTGTGCCTAGAACAATCTGGAAGGACGCAGGAAACAGCAGGAGAGGGTGGCTGGGGAGGGAGGAGGAGGGAGACTTGCCTTATACTTTTCTATACTGTTGAATTATTGGTCCGCGCTCATGTCTTCTTTGGTCGAATAATAATTACATTTAATGCAAAATATATCATCCTGCTAGAAAGTCTGCGAGTAGGAAGTATGAAGAGAACAGAATATTTGCATTGTCTCAATGCGTCTCCCCACAGATATTTAATAATTACAAAGAGAAAAATCGTGCCTTTATCATGGCAAAAACTGGCAGACAGCACCTTACACAAGTGGTCAAGGTGAATATCACTAGCAGCAGGGCAAATTGACACTATGTGCCCCCGGATAGGACAGACTGCGAAAGACACGGTATCACTGCTGTGGTGTTATTGCCAAGACCGCCTGACCTGAATCTAATCATAAGGAAATATCAGAAAAACACAACGAGAGGGACAGCTTACAAAACAATTGGTCTATGCCCATGAAACGATGTCAAGGTCCCAGAAGTAAAAACAAAACAAAACAAAACAAAACAACAGTAACAAAAAAAAAAAAAACAAAAACAAAAAAAACCCTTAGGAGCTATTCCAGATAAAAGGAAACTAAAGAGGCATCAAAACTAAATGCAACATGTATCCTGGATTGGATACTGGATCCGAAAAGAAGTTTGTTTTCTATGAAGGACATTAGTGGAATAATTAGCAACATTTCACCAAGTCTATAACATACACAATAGTTTGTAACAATGTTGATGTCCTGATTTTTGTATCTGTACTCTGGTGGTTTTAAGGATGTTCTATTTGGGGGCGCCTGGGTGGCTCAGTCAGCGAAGTGTCAGACTTCAGTTCAGGTCATGATCTCACAGTTTGTGAGTTCAAGCCCCGCGTCAGGCTCTGTGCTGACAGCTCAGAGCCTGGAGCCTGCTTTGGATTCTGTGTCTCCTTCTCTCTCTCTCTGTCCCTCACCAACTCATGCTTTGTCTTTCTCTTGCTCTCTCAAAATACATTAAACATCTTTTCAAAAAAATAACAGTCTTGTTTTTAGGAAATATACCTGGAATAATTTCGAGGTAAAGAGGCACCATGTCTGCAATTTACTCCTACACAGACTGAAACGTAAGCAGAGAGGGAATGATAGAGGAAGGGTAGTAAACTGTGAGCATTGGAGGAATCTGGGTGGAGGTATACAGGAATTCTTTGCACTATTTTTGCCACCTTTCTATAAGCCTGAAATTGTTTCAAAATAAGAAGTCCTGGTAGAGACATAGGTCACTGGCATTGCTAACATTTAGTGGGTCTACAGGATGTCCGGGGGCTGTCACAGACGAGGGGGTGAAATTTGACCATGTGTGCCAAGCACTCAGACACCACATCTGCCTACTAAGATGGTAGTACTGTATATTAACATAATGGAATATTAGATTATAATATACAGTGTATTACATTACAATACATGCAATATAGAATATTATGCTATTAATCTCATGAAATATTATACTAGTGAAAAAGAACTGCAGCTACTTGCCTCAACAGAGTGGATCTTCAAAGCATGTTGTGGAAGAAACAATGCAAGTAAGATAGGATCCATGTTATAAATAGAAATGTATATATTATATTATGGGCATTTCTATACTTCTGAGAATGAAATACAGTCCTTTATATTGTGTAAGAATTTATGTATATGTTGGAGCGCCTGGGTGGCTCAGTTGGTTAAGCGTCCGACTTCGGCTCAGGTCATGATCTCACAGTTTGTGGGTTCGAGCCCTGCGTTGGGCTCTATGCTGACAGCTAGCTCAGAGCCTGGAGCCTGCTTCAGATTCTGTATCTCCCTCTCTCTCTGACCCTCCCCTGCTCACACTGTCTCTCTCTCTCTCTCTCAGAAATAAATAAAAACATTAAAAAACTTTAAAAAATAAATAAAATTTTCTTTAAAAAAAGAACAACCCATAGTAATGAGCTCCCTGTGTTTTTCAGTGTGTGAGTATTCTTGAAGAGTACAGCATGTTTGTATGGGTATTGTAGCTTTCTGTGTATGCATTGTATTTTATTTTATTTTACTTTATCTTATTTTATTTTTGAGAGTGAGTGTGAGTGAGCACACAAGCAAGAGAGGGACAGAAGGAGAGAGAGAATCCCAAGCAGGCTCCACACTCAGCACAGAGCCCACAGTGGGGCTTCATCTCAAGACCACAAGATCATGACCTGAGCCAAAATCAAGAGTCGGTCACTTAACCAACTGAACCACTCAGGTGCCCTATGCACGCATTTTCATTTATTTTTGCTCTGATGCTTATTCCCTGTTTAACATCAGTTTGGGTTGCGGCTTGACTTAGGACTTCTAGTTGCGAACTGGGGCTCCTTGGTTTGCGCCCACATGTTTTCCTCTTTAACCCCCAGTAATGGGCATCTGGATAGTCCCTAAGTCCCTGTCACCACACAGCCACTACAGTGGCATATCCTTGTCAGGGCTCGCATGAGAATCTTATCTGGACAAAGACTCAGGTGCCCAATTGCTGGGTGGTAGGGTCTGTTTTTCCTTTGCACTACAATAAGTTACCCTTAATTCAGAGGCTTTACACAATGCTTTGCTTTATTCATAATTCTGTGGGGCGGGAATTCAGGAAGGGCTTGGCTGGGCCACTCACATCCAATCTGTGTGGTGTCACCGAGACAGCTAGGGCTGGAGGTTCCCTTCCAAGATGGCTGACTTCATCACTTAGGTCTGCAGCCTTGATGCACCTGGTCTTTCTCTATCCCTGGGTCCCTCTCACGGTGCCTCATCCTAGATGACACCTCTCCATAGCCAGCTAGACTTGCTCACAGCATGGCAGTCTCAGGGAGATTAGACTTCCTTCGTGGCAGCTGGCTTCTCCCCAAGTGGCCGCACCAAGAAAGAGGAAGTAGAAGCTGCTAGTCTTTTTCTTTTTCTTTTCTTTTCTTTTCTTTTCTTTTCTTTTCTTTTCTTTTCTTTTCTTTTCTTTTTAATATGGAACACTTTAGGAATTTGCATGTCATCCTTGCACAGAGGCCATGCTAATCTTCTCTGGATCGTTCCTATTTCAGCATCTGTGCCGCCAAAGTGAGCACAGAAGCTGCTAGTCTTTTAAGATCTGGGCCTAGAAGCTGTTACAGCTTCACTTCTGCCACAGTATTGGCCAGAGCAGTCATGGAGCAGCCCAGGTTCAGAGAGTAGGTGCACAGACTGCCCCTGGTGCTGGGAAGACTGTCAGAGAATTGGAGGTCATCTTCTACACCCTACACCCATTATGTAGTTAACGTCCCAGCTTGCCATCAAGATGGCAGTTCCTGTCCCCACAACCGCAACACTCCCTCCACCTCCCCTTGACCGCAACACTTCCTCCACCTCCCCACCCACGTTTGGCTCCATCCAGCCTGTTCCCCTTGTGCACGGCAGTCGGCATCCCTGCATCTGGGTCATCTCATACATGTGCAAATGTAAATGTGGGATAAAGCCCCAGAAGCAGATAGGCTAGGTGAATGGGTAGGTGCACTTGCAATTTGGCAGATACCACCCACTCGTCGGGAACCCCTAAGTCCATCTCTCCATGACAGATGAGCACTTCTCACCTTCTCGACCCACACCGTGCTGAACAAGTCACCCTCCATGGGCTCCCAGCTTTCGCCATGGACGTCATAGTCCATTCTCCATGTGCGGCCGGACGAGGTCCCCTTAAGACCCAAATCAGATACTGTCCCTCCTCTCCTGGGAAGCCTCTGATGCTCTCCCACATTACTCAGAGTAGAACATTCTTGAGATGGCTCTGAAGCTCTGCATGTCGGACCCCACGACCTCTCTCATCCGTTCCTTCTGCCTTCTGCTTCTCTGTCCCACCTGGGGCTCCAGGCAAGACTTTGAATTTGCCAGGCATGCTCCCATCTCGGGGTCTTCCCCTTAAAGTCCCTCCACCTAGAAAGTTCTCTCTGTGTGTCTCCACAGCTCATCCTCACTCCATCTGTGCCTCACACCAAGCATCGCCCCTCCCCACTCAGCCTCTCCCCCTCCCACCAGCCTGCAGTAGATCGAGTCTTATATCCATTTATTGTCCGCTTGTGGTCACACCGGAAGCACAGAGCTGAAGGATTTGATTGGGTTTGCTTGCTGCAAATCCTCCACAATAGCCCAGCACCTTCCATTCAGTGAGGTCTCTGCAAATAGATCTTGAATATTTATGGAATTCAATCACCGTGCCAATGCGCACCCCACCAGTGACGTCCAGACCCCAGCAACATGAATCAACCCAAATACACTGCCAGATACCTATCCCTTAAGCTCAGGCTTCCCCTGTTCAAGAGCCTTCAAGGATTTCCCATTACCTTGCTAGGACATCTCAAACTGGAACCTAAGTGTTCCAGGGCTTTTTAATACAGGGCTAAGTGTTTCCCCAGATTTCTGAGAAGTTCATGGGTGTGATTTTCTCAAGGTTCAGTTGTCCCCTTATCCATTTTTCTGACTTTATTCGTATGAACTTAACCCCACTTAACAACAACGAAAACCCACTAAGGAATAAAAGAAGACATCTCGCCAACAGTGAGTTTGCTGGTTGGGGTTTCTACTAGTGTCATGAAACTAATCCCAACTCAGGGCTGATACACATTACAACCGATAACCTGAACCGAGTTCTTTCTCCTGACGGAGCCTCAGTTTACCTATTGTTGGGATGAAGATAGTACCCTTCTTCCATATGATCTGCTTGCTAAGTACCAGGCCAAAGTGCCAGGCACTGCACACACTTTAACTCACTTAATCCTCACGGCCGCTGTAAGAGGCCAGAGCTATTATAATTCTCAGAAAAGGAAACTGAGGCATAGAGCAATCAGCATGTCTAAGTGACTACAGCTTGGAAGAGGTGGGGCCTGGATTTGAACTCCCCATACACCCGTTCCCAGGCTGGCTTCAAGACCAGAATTCACTCCTATGTTGTAGGGAATAAGTGTGCTCTTGGGTATGGCCTTGCTGGAGGCAATGGGCAGAGGTGACCCTGTGCATGGGAGGAAGTCTAGACCAAAGTGAAATGTACACAAAAGGCACAGGGCTGAAGTTGTGCTCTGTGAAGACCGCGGTCATGGTCCCCTCTGGGCTTCCAGATGGCTTCTCAGTAACATTTTATTCCCTACCATTATTAGAATAATGACCATTAAGAGATGCCTGGGTGGCTCAGTGGTTGAAGTGTCCAACTCTTGGTCCAGTTCATGGGATCGAGCCTCACGTTGGGCTCCATGCTGACAGTGCAGAGCCTGCTTCGGATTCTTTCTCTCCCTCTCTCTGCCTCTCCCCTGTTCATGCTCTCTCTCTCTCCAAGTAAATAAATAAACATTAAAAAAAAAAAAAAAAGAATTTGCATTAGGGCACCTGAGTAGCTCATTCAGTTAAGCGACTTCGACTCAGGTCATGATCTCAGGATTTGTGAGTTCAAACCCCATGTTGGGCTCTGTGCTGACAGCTCAGAGCCTGGAGCCTGCTTTGGATTCTGTGTCCCTCTCTCTCTGACCCTCCCCCACTCTCACTCTGTCTCTCTCTCTCTCAAAAAAAAAAAAAAAACATTAAAAAACTTTTAAAAAGCATTACCATGGGGCGCCTGGCTGGCTTAGTCAGTTAAGCGTCCGACTTTCGCTTAGGTCATGATCTCGCGGTTAGTGGGTTTGAGCCCCGCATCGGGCCCTGTGCTGACTGCCAGCTCAGAGCCTGGAGCCTATTTCAGAGTCTGTGTCTCCCTCTCTCTCTGACCCTCCCCTGCTCACGCTCTCTCTCTCTCTCTCTTAGAAATAAATAAAAATATTTTTTTTAAATTAAAAAAAAATAAAAAAGCATTACCATTAATACATGCAAACAACTATTGCATGTTTACTTAGTGCTAAGAATTTCCTTTGCATTTTGAATCTCTCAACAACCCTAGCACATGCAGCCCACTTTGCAGGCAACAAGACTAAGCTTGGCGGCAGAGCTAGGGTTTGTTCCTTGTGCCTTTACCCCCGAATGGGTCCATGGAGCACTTCCATCTACCAAGGGCTCTCATGCCATGATCTCATTCAGCTTCACAGCCATTCCTTGAAATCCATACTCCTATCATTCCCATTTTGCTGACCAGAAAACCAAGGTGCAGTGGGGCTGCTCAGGGCCACACAACAGTTCTTTGCAACCAATCTGCCCTGCCTCACCTCCTCCAACAGCGTCCAAGATGTCACAGATGGAAGAGGACTGATTTTATAGCACAGGAAGGAGTGAGTCAAGGTCTCTGGGGCAGTGGGCAGGGACCTCAGGCAGTTGCCCAGAGATCCGGAGGCACATAAGACAGAGAAGGCGGAAAGTCCCAGGAGACGCCCCCCACGTTTGCATCTTCAGTAAGGAGGGGGGAGAGGGAGCGGGCAGCAAGCTGCCTCTTTCATGGAATGTCCTTTAGCCCTGATACACTGGCTCAATCCAGCCTCTCCACTCCTGCTCTTTCTTGACCCCCATCTGCCCTCCGCACCTGGATGGCCCCAGTCTGGGCTCCTGCAGTTCATTCATTCTGCAAACCATCACTGAGTGTCAGATGCTATTTTAGACACTGGGGACACATTCAAGAATAAACAGTGATCCCTGCCCTGTAGCGTTGATATTTCAGCAACAGGGAAGAGACCATAAATATTAAATACACTAAGTAAAGTATATAAGGACGTTAGGCAGTTACAAGGGCCGTGGCAAACTAAAACAATACAGTAAGGCGGGTAGTTCGGGTGTGAGGAGAACGCATGGGGTGCAAGAGGGCAGGGCCTTCAGTGAGAAGGTGACATCTAAGCAGAGACTTGAACAAGATGAGGCAGTGAACCAAGCAATACCTAGAGGAAGAGTGCTCCAGGCATTGGAGTGCTGTCCACAGCAAGTGCAAGGGTCCTGGGGCAGAGTGGTGCATGAAGAACAACAAGACCAGTGTAGAGAGGAGTCAGTAAAGGAAGAGGGTGGGAGAGAGGACGGAGGAGGAAAAGGTGGGGGGAGCGGTGAGAAGGCACATCACATGTGGGTCATCATAAGGATCTGGCTTTTACTGAGTGAACAGAAAGCCAAGGGAGGGTTTTGTGTAGAACAGGGACACCATCTGATGTGTGCGTGACAGGCCGTGTTGGACTGCTGTGTCAAGAACACACCGCAGCAGAACCAGGGTGGGAAACGGAGAGATCAAGGAGCCCTACGAGGAGACCGCTGTGATAATCCTGGTTAGAAACGAAGGGGACTTTGCCCAGGGTGGTAGTTGTGTTGGTGAACATGATCACGAGCCCACCCAGACTCAAACGGAAGGTGCGTGGACCCCATCTCTCAATAGAGCCACGTTATAAAACAGCCACAAGAGGGGCACCTGGGTGGCTCAGTTGGTTAAGCGTCCGACTTCGGCTCAGGTCATGATCTCACGGTTCATGGGTTCGAGCCCCGCATCGGGCTCTGTGCTGACAGCTAGCTCAGAGCCTGGAGCCTGCTTCAGATTCTGTGACTCCCTCTCTCTCTGACCCTCCTCTGCTCACACTGTCTCTTTCTCTCTCTCTCTCAGAAATAAATAAAAGCATTTAATAAATAAATAAATAAATAAATAAATAAATAAATAACAGCCACAAGAATCTTCAAGGCAAATAGAAAGTTCCCTTGGTCGGCTGCCACCGGAGGCACAGGGAATAATTAGAAGTGGCACTGGTGGGGCTCCTGGGTGGCTCAGTCGGTTAAGCGTACGACTTCAGCTCAGGTCGTTATCTCACGGCTCGCGAGTTCGAGTCCCACGACAGGCTCTGTGTTGACAGCTCAGAGCCTGAAGCCTGCTTTGGATTCTGTGTCTCCCTGTCTCTCTACCCCTCCCTACTCTTGATCTCTCTCTTTCTCAAAAATGAATAAATATTTTTAAAAAAATTTTTTAAAGGCACCGGTCACCCAGGACTCACAGCCTAGTAACCAAAACGGTTACCTCTCAGGCACATGAGCAGCCAGAGAGGAGCCCTAATCTGGCTTGGCTAGTCAGGGCAGGCTTCCCAGAGGAGGGTAACATACGAGCTGGGTCTTAAAGAGTGAGAGATCAACCGAGAGAAATGGGAGAGGGCAACCGAGGTCAAGGAGAGTGGGGACTCCACATGGGGAGGCTGGAGAGGTGGGTTTGGGCGCGGATTGTCTGGGTTTAAACCCTGCCCTGCTCCTTCTCGCGGGCAGCATCGGGCAGGCCACCTTGCCTCTCTGAGCTTCAGTTTACTGTAAAACAGGAGTGATAATAATTGTACTGTCTTGGGGGGGAGGGAGGGGAGGAAATGTGTGCAAAGTGCCTGCTAGATAGAAAAACCCCTCAAACGGCCAGCCCTGCCTAGGAAATTACAGATGCCGGTCAGCTCGCGCAGGCACCCTAGGTTCTCCGAGGACACGGGCAGATTCGCCCAACGCCACCAAGTCTAGAAGGGGAGGGCCTGAATCACACCTATGGACCTGCCACAGACTGACCCGTCCCTGTCTACGCTCACTCCTCGTCCCCAAGTTCACGTGGGGGAGGAGGCGTCCTCCTTTGTACACACCCTCATCCAAGAAACCCTGTGAGGCCTCCAGAGGGGATCCCCGGACCCAGAGGTGGAGCCTTGAAGATGCAGTGGTCTCTGCCCTGATAAGGACTTCCCCTCCTCGCCCCTCCATCCCCCGCCCCTGCATTCTCCGTGTCCCTGTTCAGCAGGAATTCCTCAGTTCAGCATGGAGTTCCGGTAGATTTTATGAGCCAGCCACAGCAGACAAATGGAGAAGAAAAACATCCCTTTGGAGCTCTGCTCAGCTCTCAAAATCTGATTTCCGCTCAGCCGGAGGGAGGCCAGGCTGCTTTAACCCTCTGTGGGAGGGGACCACGGGGTCTGATTCAAGACCTTCCTGGCCCTGCCTTCCAGCAACACGGGCTCTTTCCTTCCCTAATGGCTCCTCCTCTGCCCCCCAGCCCTGCTCAGGGCTCACCCTCCCCTCTCCCTCTATAGAACTGCCTCAAAGATCCCAGATTCCAGTCTAGGATCTTCAGCAAAGCATCCACTTACTGGGAGCATCCTATACGCCAGGTTTCTACGCACGGGCTCTGGACTAGTCTGGAGCAGAGCGGGAAAGGACATGTGTGTGGGACTCGGACAGAAAGGGGTCCAGCTTCATCTGGTCTAGTTTGTAATATTTGGGGCGAAGTCCCTTGAGTTTCCTCATCTATAAAATGGGCTTAATAATGAGATCTATCTCATAAGGATGGTTGTGAGGAGTCAATGATAATAGGCACGTGGAGTGTTTAGCGTGCAGCCCTCATAAATGATAGTCCATGTTATTGCTGTGACTCCTTCCCTTCACAAACCCGACGGGATAGGCATCTTCACCCCCACGCCCCAAATGAGAAAAGCAAGGCTCTTGGGATACACCTTTATCTGCTCAGTGTCTTATTTCCTCCAGTTATAAGTAATCAGGACTGCAAGTCCTGAATGCATTAAATAATACTGTCAGTCCTTTTTTTTTTTTTAATTTTTTAATGTTTTTTATTTATTTCTAGGAGAGAGAGAGAGAGAGAGAGACAGCGTGAGCAGGGGAGGGTCAGAGAGAGAGGGAGTCACAGACTGAAGCAGGCTCCAGGCTCTGAGCTGGCAGTCAGCACAGAGCCCGACGCGGGGCTCGAACCCACGAACCGCGAGATCATGACCTAAGCGAAAGTCGGACGCTTAACCGACTAAGCCACCCAGGCTCCCCAGTCCTTTTTTTTTTTTTAAGTCTATTTATTTATTTTGAGAGAGCGAGGGAGAGTGTGCATGTTGGTGTGCGCACGTATGGGAGAGGCAGAGAGAGAGAAAGAGGGAGAGAGAGAGAAAGGGAGAGAGGGAATCCAAAGCAGGCTCTGCACTGACAGCACTGAGCCCCACATGGGGCTCGATCCCATGAACCATGATCTCATGACCTGAACTGAAGTCAAGAGTCAGTTGCCGGGGCACCTGGGTGGCTCAGTCAGTTGGGTGTCCAACTTCAGCTCAGGTCATGAACTCATGATCCGTGAGTTCGAGCCCCACGTCAGGCTCTGTGCTGACAGCTTGGAGTCTGGAGCCTGCTTCGGATTCTGTGTTTCTCTCTCTGTCCCTCTCCCACTTGCACTCTGTCTCTCTCCCACAAAAAATAAACAGCAAAAAATGTTTTAAAAAAAGAGTCGGTTGCTTAACTGACGGAGCCACCCAGACACCCCGCTGTCAGTCCTTATTATTCAAAGGCTCCACAGTAATGAATCTGCCGCCTGTCTGAAATGTACTTGTAACCTTCAGATGAGTGCGCACCATGGTCATTCCCACGCGAGTGCAGAGTGAAGAAGCATTGTAGTCCCTGGACACAAGCTGTCATCCTGCCTTGGTGTTCCCGCTCTCACACCGTAAACAAGTGTCCATTTTTGTGGTCGACTTACTGCCACGCTTTACACACCTGTGTGCTTTTTGTTGGTGATCTTGCCATCTGACACGGCCCCAAGCATAGTGCTGAAAACACTACCTCCTGTTCTGAAGCCCAGGAAGCTGTGATGTGCCTTGTGGAGAAAATACACGGTCAGGTAAGCTTTGTTCGGGCACCAGTTACTTGCTGTCCGCAGTTCAATGTTAGTGAATCCACAGTACATATATTTTTTAAAATATTTTATAAATTTTATTTATTTTTGAGAGAGAGAGAGAAAACATGAGCAGGGGAGGGGCAGAGAGAGAGGGAGACACAGAATCCAAAGCAGGTTCTAGACTCTGAGCTGTCATCACAGAGCCAGACGCGGGGCTGGATCCCACGAACCCTAAGATCATGACCTGAGCCAAAGTCAGACACTTAACCGACTAAGCCACCCAGGCGCCCTTCATAGTATATATTAAGCACGGTGTCCTTTAACAGAAACGCACAGAAAACGAGGTAGGTGTTAATCTGTTGGCAAAAATCTTCTGACCTGAGGCTCAAAGGACCCTTCCCCTATATTTCCCCCTAGAAGCTTTCATTCAGTTACCCCGAGTTCAGTGCTTGTGGTGACTTTACAGAATATACTGACAACAAATTAAAAAAAAAATCAATCGTATTTCCAGGCTTTTGGTACTTTGAAGTGTGAAGATATTTGGGAGGCACTGGAGTGAGCTACAGTCACCATTAGTATGGCTGTGGGACAAATTACCCCACAACTTGGTGTCTTTAAAACGACCATTTTCTTCTGCTTACAGATTCTGTAATTCAGGATTCATAATAATGGGCACAGCAGGGAAGGCTTGTCTCTGTTTCCCGATGCCTGAGGCTTCAACTGGGAAGGCTCAACAGCCGGGGCTGGAATCATTTGAAGGCATCTTTACTCATATATCTGTCCCCTGGGCTGGGGGGACCGGAAGCAGAGTACAAGCCATCAGAAGCCTCTCCACGTGGCCTGGGCTTCCTCACGGCATTTGAAATTGTTACACGGCAACTCGGAGCTCCAAGCAAGCGGGTTCCAGTGAACCAGGCAGAAGCCACATCACCTTTTCTGACCCAGCTTCAGAAGTCACAGGGGGTGCCTCCTGCCAAATTCAAGTGGTCTAAGCAGCCACAAGCCTGCGCAGACTCAATGAGGAAGGACATAGACCCCCTCCCACTGCCGCTTTTGAAGGAAAGAATGGAGGTCATGTTTTGTTTTGTTTTGTTATTTATTTCTAGGAGAGAGAGAGAGAGAGACAGCGTGAGCCGGGAGGGTCAGAGAGAGAGGGAGTCACAGACTGAAACAGGCTCCAGGCTCTGAGCTGGCAGTCAGCACAGAGCCCGACGCGGGACTCGAACCCACAAACCGCGAGATCATGACCTAAGCGAAAGTCGGACGCTTAACCGACTAAGCCACCCAGGCGCCCCCGGAGGTCATGTTTTTAAACCACTAGAGCTATTAATACAGACTTAAGAAAATTAGAGACTCGGGGCACCTGGGTGGCTCGGTCGCTTAAGTGTCCGACTTTGGCTCAGGTCGTGATCTCACGGTTCATGAGTTCGAGCCCCACATCGGGCTCTCTGCTGTCAGCACAGAGCCTGCTTTGAATCCTCTGCCTCCCCCCCAACCCCCAACCTCTGCTTCTCCCCTGCTCTTTCCTTTCTCTCTCAAAAATAAATAAACATTAAAAAAGAAAAGAAAATTAGAGATTCAGGTCCAAATCTTGACCTGTTACTCTCCTAGCTGGGCCATCTTGGGCAAATTGCTTAACTCTTCAGAGCCCTCATGTCCCTCCAGCTTCTAGGATGGTGAGGATGAAATTAGACAATGGGCACAGAGCAGTCAGGTCAATGCCTGGCACAGAGCGCACTATAGATGGTAGTGTTGATGGACATTATTCATGTTGAGATCTGGATGTATTGGTTATGTATTTGGCTGCATGTAACACAAACCCAATAGAGTGGCTTCACCAAATAAGAATTTTTTTTTTAATTTTTCAAGAGGTTAGGGACAAGAAATCATCAAGGACACAGCCACTCTGGATCTCCATTCCGCCATCCTTAGCATCCGACTTTTGTCCTCGTGGCACCAAGGCGGCTGCTATAGCTCCAGGAATTGCATCTCCATTCCAGGCAGCAAGAGGCTGAAGGTGAAGGGCAACCCTTCTTGGGAGACTCTGTGATTTCATTTGAAGAAATGCGCCTCTCCCCGGGAACTCCTATCTTTATCTCACTGGCCAAAATGAGCCACATGGCTGCCCCTAGCTACAAGGAAGGCTGAGAAAGGGAATATTTATAACTAGATCCACTGCTGTCCTGGACAAATCGGGGTTCTGTTGGTGGAGGCGGGGAGAGGGCTGGATATTGCAGAGGTGGATAGCAGTGTCTGCATGTCAATCTCAGAGAGCAACATGCAAATAGCTCTGTTGTCCGGCATCACCACTGACTACTGAGGAGAGACCAAAACACATCTTCATTATGGGATCTCTCATTTAAGGCAGCGGAGACCCCCGAACCTTGATCCAGGAAGCCTTTCCAGACACCTTTAGGTCCCTGATCTTCTCTGAAATCCTATTGTCTGGAATGGGGGGAGTATGATCTGCTGCTGTCAGAGTTCTCCAGGGCCCCTCCCCACCCTCCACTGCCCCNAATTGCCCAAGGACATCAGCAGCTGCTGAGTTCGGGATGGGCCCCTGCCCCTGACACCTGGGCCTGAGGACTTTCAGCAGGCCTCCTTGAATTTTCAAAAGGCTCCTTAAATCGTGGTTTCATGGAGCATCGTCTTGCTCTCCTACAGCATCTTGGTGACTGTCACCTGGTACAGGAGGTAGGGCCAACCTGAGCCCTGGGCAGGCTAAATTACCCAGCACTTCTTCAATGTCACAGTCTTTAAGCATCCGCCCAACATTTCTCTGGAGGGATGGAGCTAAAGAAGGGCACACATGGCTATACCAGCTTCCCTTCCGTAATTGAGCAACTCCATTCTGGCCCCAAACTCGCACCCCCTTACTCAACAAAACCAGAGTACATCAGCTTAACAGGCCTTTTCTCCCTAGAGCAGAGTTTTGTAAGCATCTAAGCTTCGACTACCCCAGAGTGGGGTTCTTCCCTCTTCATTCTTACCACAAGCAACTTATCAAATAATTCCTGTCCACTCCCTAGCTGTGTGACCTTAGGCAAGTTACTTGACCTCTCTGTTCCTTAATCTACTCCTCTGTAAAGTGGGAATATTAATAGTACTTAGTGGGGTGCCTGGGTGGCTCAGTCGGTGAAGCATTCGAGTCTTGATTTCGGCTCAGGTCATGATCTCACAGCCCATGCTGGGCTCCACGCTGGGTACAGAACCTGCTTAGGATTCTCTCTCTCCTTCCTTCTCTGCCCCTCCTCCACTCGCATACCTGGGTGCTCTCTCTCTCTCTCTCAAAATAAATAAATAAATAAATAAATAAATAGTACTTAACTCATGGGGCTGTTCTGAGGGTTAAATGAGAAAATGCACCCAAGTGCTTANTATTATTATTATTTCAATTTCATTGCACTTCCCCTCACAGGAGTACCAGGAAACACATTTTTTTTCTCCCAACATGTTACATTTCCAATGATACTTCAGTGTCCCTTGGACACTGGGACATTAGGACTCTGGGAAAAAGGCTGAAGTCCCCTTCTTTACCCAGCTCTGCCTGGTAACCAATGTCCCCTACTCACTCAGACACCCTCTCAAGAAAGAGTAGGATAATACCCACCCACACTGAGGCGGACATCACTGATGAGCAGCCTGGAGAAATGTCTGCTCAACTGTTTTCTCTATTAGGTAAGTGGTGCGGGGTGGGAGGAGGGGTTCGGGTGGGAGGGTCTATGATCAAATCAGCCTAGAAAATGCCGATTGGAATGAAGCCCGATGAGTTGATTTGCTGCAGGCTTTCTCAGAGCCTTTAACACGGGAAAGCGCTATAATTCTCTAGAAGGGGGACGCCAAACGCAGCTTCCCAGACTTTTAAATCATGGAAAGCTGGGCACCTTCCAGAACAATAGCCACCAGGAGTTCATTCTTGAAAATGATGGCCCGGAGGGTCCTTGAAGGACTGAGCTCCAGCAGTGGAAGCCAAGGGTCAGTGGAGCTTTCTCATTGGCCTGAACAGCACAGCAGAACAAAACAAAATCTGGCATTTCAGTGGAAGAGCAATCTAAATGTTTATTTAACACACTCAGTGGACAGACATTTCTGGATGCTTGCGACACGCTGAGTACTGACCTGGGTTTGGGGGGAAATTGCCATCAAGCCAGATTCTGCTTGCCTCACTGACTGATGGCATGACCTTGAGAAAACACCTCGTAAAGATGAAATAATGGCAACAGCGCTCGCACCACACATCCCGGGTGCCAGGGCTGCTACCCTTACTCCTCACAACCACCCTCTGCGGGCAGGCTCTGTGATGATCCCTGTTTTACAGATGAGGAAACTGAGGCACGGAGAAACTCGGTAAAATTTTCAAGACCATACAGCTGGTGAGTGGCAGAGGTAAACCCAGGTGCTCAGGCTCCCCCATCTGCAGACTGAACCATGCGACACTGTGCTAACTCGAGAGATAATACCCATGGCAGACTTTACTAGTTGTTACCCCACAGCTAGTCTTCTCTTCTTCGCCACTAATAGAACGCCCGTGTTCAGCCAGATGTGTGGCTACCTAAGGAAGACTACATTTCCCAGCCTCCTTTGCAGCAACGTACGGGCAAATAACAAGGTCTGGTCAATGGGACAAAAGCAGAAGTGAGGTTGTGATTCCTCAAAAGATGAAATGTGCCCTTCCTCCTTCCGCTTCTTTCTCCTTTTTTTCTGGTTGGAAAGCAGACAGAATGGCCCCTGCAGCCATTTGGGTCCATGAGGCAACTTAGAGAGTGGAAGCCACGTTCGATGGAGCAAAAAGATAGACAGAGCCTGGGTCCCTCTGGTTTAGTTGTCTGAGGTTGCATAACAACAGATGCTAAACTTAGGGACTTACAATGCCAATAATTATCATCTCTGCCTTTGTCTTTCTTTATCATCTTTGCTATTTTTCACAATTCCTTTAGCTCAAGAATTCAGGATCCACATCCAAGTAGGCTTACTCACACGGCTGGCGAATTGGTGCTGCCTATCGGCTGGGGACCTTGGTTCCTCCCTACATGGGCCTCTCCACAGGACAACCTGAACGTCCTCCTCACAAGGTGGCTGCTGTCCCCAGTGTGTGTGATTCAAGAGATCAAGGAGGAACCTCAATGCTCTTATCAGGTAGGTTCAGAAGGCACACACCATCACTTCTGCCAGGTTTTTGTGGTCACACAAGTCAGATGTGATTCAAGGAGGGAGGGTCTACACAAGGGGGTGAATACCAGGAGACTGGGATCGCTGGGGGCTATCTTAGGGGCTGGATACGGCAGCACAGAATGCCCGACCCACAAATGCCTTGACAAAGAGAGAGAAATATATTCTCATCTTGCCTAACTGAACTTCAGATGTTGAGTAATATATCTATGAGTTCTTGACACAAAGTAGGCCCTCAGTAAGTACGGTCTCTAGTCTTTTTCTCCAAGTACATTGATGTGTAGGACTTTGTCCCTTTTGTGTGTCCCTTCATCTACACACAAACATATATACACATGGCACTACCGTCTAGGTACAAAGTGGGTGTGGGAGGTTGCCTATCAGCCTTTTCATGCATCCATTCATTCAACAAGTGTTCATTGTTGCCCACAGTGTGCCAAGCTCTGGCCTAGGATGCCGGGATACCTCCGGTGCCCCGGAAAACTCACAGTCTAGTGGAATCTAATGGGATGGAAAACAACCCATTTCTCTGTCCCCAGAGAAATGCAGATTAAAACAAGAAATCGGATCATTTCAAGCGCCAGGGATGATGTAGGGAAGGTGGTCCCTCATGCCCACTGGCCGTGTGGAGTATAGCAACTAGATCGCATCCTAGAACACAGTCAGACAGTGCTTGTTCTCACCATGCGTATTCTCTGTCCCTGGAATCCTGCCCTTGGGTGAGTATCCCAGAGGGGCACACACAGGACTCCGTGAGAATCACGTACCGGAAGTCTATCACAGCTTTGCTGGGAGAAGCGGAAGTTGGAGGTAGCCATATTCTCCACCACTAAGGCGATGGAAAAGGCGCATGTACATGCACATACCCCATATATACTAAGCAGTGGTTAGAAGCTGAGGACTCGAGTTAGACTCAGCACACCGGGCACAGTGTCAAGTAAACAAAACAACTTAACAAACAGATCTAGCGAAACTACCATTTGTGTTCATTAATAACCTATTCATGGGGCGCCTGCCTGGCGCAGTTGGTTAAGCATCCGACTTCGGCTCAGGGCATGGTCTCACTGTTCGTGGGTTCGAGCCCTGTGTCAGGCTCTGTGCTGACAACTCAGAGCTGGAAGCCTGCTTCGAATTCTATGTCTCTCTCTCTCTTTGCCTCGCCTGCTTGTTCTCTGTCTCTCTCAAAAATAAATAAACATCAGGGGCACCTGGGTGGCTCAGTCGGTTGAGTGTCCAACTTCAGCTCAGGTCATGATCTCCCAGTTCGTGGGTTCAAGCCCCACATTGGGCTCTGTGCTGACAGCTAGTTCAGAGCCTGGAGCCTGCTTCGGATTCTGTGTCTCCCTCTCTCTCTGCTCCTCCCCCTTTTCATGCTCTGTCTCTCTCTGCCTCTCAAAAATATATAAAAGTGAAAAAATTTTAATAAAAAAGTAAACATTAAAACATTTTTAATAACCTATTCACACAAATCAGCACTGTATATATTCTGGGGATGCATGCCTATTCAATGACATGCATCAACAATATTTAGTGGACCCAGAATAGCCAACACAATAGTGAAGGAGAAAAACAAAGTTGGAGGACTGATGCTTCCCAACTTCTAGGCTTTGATAAAGCTGCAGTAATCAACACAGCATTTTAATGGCAGAGTACCAGACACACACACAAAAAGAGCAACAGAACAGAATAGAGAGCCCAGAAATAGACCCTCATAAATACACTTCACTGAACTCTGACCAGGAGTAAAGGCAATACAATGGAGTGACGATAGTCCCTTCAACAAATGTTTCTGGAATAATTGGGAGTCTGGATAACCACATGCAAAAACATGAATCTGGACCTTCCCATCCTTCACAAAATTTAACTCAAAATGGATCACAGACCTAAATGTAAAACACCTAAAGACAACATAGGAGAAAACCTAGATGACCTTGGATGTGGTGATGACTTTTTAGATCCAACCCCAAAGACATGATCCATCAAGGGAATAACTGATAAGCCAGACTTCATTAAAATCAAAACCTTCTTTTCTCTAGAAGACACTGTCAATGGGGTGCCTGGGTGGCTCAGTCGGTTGAGCATCCAACTCTTGATTTCAGTTCAGTTCTTGATCCCAGAGTCCTGGGATTGAGCCCCATGTCAGGCTCAATGCTGAGTGTGGAACCTGCTTAAGATTTTCTCTCTCTTTCTCTCTTTCTCTCTCCCCCCCTGCCCCTCTCCCCAACTCATGCTCTCTCTCAAAAAAGAAAGAAAGAAAGAAAGAAAGAAAGAAAGAAAGAAAGAAAGAAAGAAAGAAAGAAAGAAAGAAAGAAAGAGGAAAAAAGAAAAGAAAAGAAAAAAGAAAAGAAGAAGACACTGTCAAAAAAAATGACAAGACAAGCCACAGACTGGGAGAAAATATTTGCAAAAGGTACATTCCATAAAGGACTATTCTCCAAAATATACAAAGAATTCTTAAAATTCAACTATAAGAAAACAACCCAGTTTAAAAATGGGCCAAAGACCTTACCAGTCACCTCACAAAAGAAGACATACAGATGGAAACTAAGCATATAAAAAAAGTTCCACATCATAAGTCATTGGGAAAAAGCCAATTAAAACAAGAAACCACTACGCACCTATTGGAAGGGCCAAGATCCAGAACACTGACAACATCAAAAGCTGATGAGGACACAGAGCAGCAGGAGCTCTCATCTGTCGGGGTGGGATGCAAATGGCACACACACTTCGGAAGACGTTTGATGGTTTCTTATCAAACTAAGCACACTCTTATACAATCCAGCCCCTTGGTAGTTACCTAAAGGAGTTGAAAACTCACATTTACACAAACACCTGAGCACAATGCTCACAGCAGCCTTATTCATGATTGCCAAAGGTTGGAAACAACCAAGATGTCTTTGGGTAGATGGACAAGTAAGTTGTGATACATCCAGGCAATGGAATATTATTTGATGCTTAAAAAAATGTGTCATCCCCAACAGACACATGAAACGATGCTCAGCATCCCTCCTCATCAGGGAAATACAAATCAAAACCACAATGAGATACCACCTCACGCCTGTCAGAGTGGCTAAAATGAGCAAATCAGAGAACTCTAGATGCTGGCGAGGATGTGGAGAAATGGGCACCCTCCTACACTGTTGGTGGGCATGTAAACTGGTACAGCCCCTCTGGAAAACAGTGTGGAGGTTCCTCAGGAAACTAACAATAGAACTCCCCTGTGACGCAGCAATAGCACTGCTAGGAATTTACCCAAGGGATACAGAAATTCTGATGCATAGGAGCACGTGTACCCCAATGTTCATAGCAGCACTCTCCACAATAGCTAAAACATGGAAAGAGCCTAAGTGTCCATCACTGGACGAATGGATCAAGAAGATGTGGTTTATCTATACGATGGGATACTACATGGCAATGAGAAAGAATGAAATCTGGCCATGTGTAGCAACGTGGATGGACCTTGAGGGTGTTATGCTGAGCGAAATAAGTTAGGCAGAGAAGGACAGATACCATATGTTTGCACATATAGGAGGATTAGGAGGAACTTAACGGAGGACCGTGGGGGAGAAGAAGGGGGGAAACAGTGGAGGAGGGGGAGAGAGGCAAACCATGAGAGACTCTTGAATGCTGAGAACAAATTGAGGACTGATGGGTGTGGGGGCGAGGGGGGAGATGGGCATGGAGGAGGGCACGTGTGGAGATGAGCACTGGGTGTTACATGGAAACTAACTTGACAATAAACTATTTGTAAAAAAAAAAAAAAAGTGTCATCTGGCCATGAAAAGATACGGGAGGAACATAAATGGATATTTCTTTTTCTCTAAAATTTTTTATGTTTATTTATTATTGAGACAGAGAGAAACAGAGCATGAGTGGGGGAAGGGCAGAGAGAGAGGGAGACACAGAATCCGAAGCAGGCTCCAGGCTCTGAGCTGTCAGCACAGAGCCCGATGCGGGGCTCAAACCCACAAACCGTGGGATCACGACCTGAGCCGAAGTCAGATGCTTAACCAACTGAGCCACCCAAGTGCCCCCATAAATGGATATTCCTAAGTGAAGGAAGCCAATCTGAAAAGGCCACGTACTGTATAATTCCAACTAAAGGACATTATGGGAAAGGCAAAACTACGGAGACAATCAAAAGATCGGCGGTTGCAGGGACGGGGTGGAGATGAGTAGGCCGGGTATGGAGGATTTTTAGGGCAATGAAAATAGTCGGTCTGATACCATAATGCTGGTATGATAACGACATCATCATAAACATTTGTTCAAATCCACAGAACGCCAGGAGTGAATCCTGAGGTCAACAGCAGACTCTGGGTGATAATGAAGTGACCATCCATCGTACGAATGCACCACTCTGGTGAGCCGTGTTGACACTGGGGAGGCTGTTCAGGGGGTGGGGCAAAGGGAACACGGGAAATCTCTGTACCTTCTCAAGTCTGTTGCAAACCTAATACTTCTCTTAAAAAAAAAAAAAAAGGAGGTCTTTAAAAATATATATATTAGAGCAGGTGCCCTGTGCAGGGAGGGAAATGAGAAGGAGGAATCAGAGACAAAAGGGGAGAGAAATCAAAAGACAGTGTGATCAACATACCAGACCTGCACCAAGGTCGGGGAGGAACAGCAAGAAGCTGCCCTGAACTTTGGCAGAGGAGGAAGGTTATTGGCACCAGGGAAGGGCTGAGCACCGCAGGCAGGGAGAAGAGCCGCGCCAAAGGCAAAGGTAGTGCCTCAGAGAAACTCCAAGTATTTCAGGGGGACTGACGGCCAAGGTGGCCTGGCTGGCCAGCTCCCGTTCTCTCACCCCGTGAGACCCTCCCCTCCTACTTGATGGGCTCCTACTCAGCCCTCGCACGTCTCTGTGCTGCCAGATCGGCCCGGGGAAGGGGTCTGACTGGCCTGAGTTCCCCTACGGCGCACTGTGTGACCTCAGGCAAGTCACTTTCCACCCTCAGAACGTCAGTTTCTTCATCTGTAAATTGGGAATAATAATACCACCTACCTTGGAAGTGTGTGATAGAGAGGAAATGGGATGAGCAAAATGCAACATCCTTGCCCCTTGACACTTATATTCGAGTGGAAGGAGACAAATGTATTTCCCAAGAGCCAGAACTAGGCCTGGCACATAGTAGGTGCTCAGTTAATATTTGCAGCTGAATGAATGGAAGCAGTAACACATGCTATGGAAAGAAGGAAAGCAGGATACGGTGGACAGGGAGAGCCATAGGGGTGTTGGAGGGGTCAGTGGGGGGTGGGGGGTGGAGAGCCCTCCTGAGGGGGCTTCACTGAAATTTCAGTGAAGACTGGAAGGAAGTGAGGGATTAAGTGACAGAGATATCCACAGGTGGGCGCATACCAGGCAGAGGTGGGCTCCCCAGGCAGTGAGCAGGCCAGTATGGCTGAGCAGAGGACCAGGAGACAGAGGACCAAGGATGGGAGGGGCTGAGCCCCTTCTGCTGGTGAGCTGAGAACGTGGCAAGAGCGCCCCATCCCTGCTCCGGCCATGCAGGTCCTGGGCTGCTCTTCTACCTGGGGCCAGCCCCCAACAACCTAGCAACCTCAGCGCAAAGTCCTCTCCTGTGTCGAGTGCCCAGCATGTGCCAGGCCCTGGCTTTAGCGGCACGAACTCGGAAGCACTACCCAGCCCACGGAATGGGTGCTATTATTAATCGCCAGTTTCCAGAGCAGGAAACAGGAGACTCCAAGACCCCCCTTGAGCAGGATCCCAGGGTTCTTTGATGCTGGAGCCCAGCTTGCTCCGACCACATTGTCCTGGAATTCTTTGTTTACAGCTCGCCTTCCCCTCTTGGCTGCAGAAGGCCCAACTCTGTCTCATTCATGGTTTTATTTTACTCCCAGGGTCCCTTGTGTCAAAACCTGCCTGTGGAGCGAGTGAATGAATGAGCCTACCAAGTGAGCCCTCCCCGGCTTCCGGGCCAGTTCATGCCCCCCCTGGGTCAACCTCTCCAACCAGGAGCTGGGATGGGGAGGGGGCTGGACAGAGGAATTTCAAGCTGCCCAACGACTGAGAGCAGAAGAGAGGGGGAGATGGGGGAGAAAGTGAAAGTGAAGGGAACCGGGAGCCCCTGTGAGGAGGCGCAGACAGGGAAGGAAATCTCCCGGTAATAACTCATCGGCTCAGGAAGCAGCAGCCTGGCCTGGGGCTGCGTGTGGGACTGGCCCTGCGGGGAGGGGGGCGCAGGCTCCTTCTCCTCCTCCCCAAAGCCCAGCCTGGCTGGGGTCAAGGTCAAATGAGGAGGGGTGGAGGAGCCAGGTGTGGGAACAGAGCTTCCCCCAGACCCTGGCGGGAGGGGTGAGGGGGCTGAAGACTTAAGGGGCTGCTCTTCCAGCAGCCAAGGAAAACCCTTGGGCTCCCCTCCCCCATTCTGGCCGGGGTTGGGGAAGCCAGGAAGGCACAGTGTGGCAGAGATGGGAGGCATTTTCAAGATAGCTGAGGCCGGGAAAGGAAAACAAGCCCAAACGCACCTAGGAACCTTTCATCTTCTCTCCCGGTGCCCTGTCTACCCACACAGATGCGTTAGCGTTGAAGAGAAAGTTCTTTTCAAGGCCAAGCAATACAGGTTGGGCCAATCCCCAGGATGAAGCTGGGAAGGGGGCACGACATGGGGACTCCACCCGCAATCGACAGCAATTCTTCCCAGGGCCCCTGAGAAGAAAAACGTGTCAGGGTGAACAATCCAGGATTTTCCAAAGGAAGGAAGGCAGTGAGGGAAGACTGTCGTGCCTCTCTCTCTCTCTCTCTTTCTGTGTGTGTGTGGTGACATTCCAAAGAGAGAGGGGGGCATGGATTTAGAGGCAAGGTGAGATTGTGGAAAGTGTAGGAAAGCAATTTGCATTTTTTTTTGGTGGTAGGTGTTAGAGGGATGGGGTGATAGTGAAGTCTCAGGCTGGGGCTAATGCTTCCACTCACTTCTTGTAAGACTGAAGGCCAAAGCGCTCTCATCTCTAAATGGGGGGGTGGGGGGGGGAATCTCCCACAACTTCAGCAAGAATCAGAAAAGATCGGTAAAGTACTCAGCAAGCACGGTGGGCGGCACACAGTAGGACCTCAACCAAAAGGTCAATGCCATGAGGCCAAAGAGTTTGTCACCTCTCTATTCTCAGACCTAAAACCATTCCTGACATAGCAGGGATCCAAGAAATACTTGTTTAATGAATAAATGGATGAATGAAGCTACTGGCGTGTGTGTGTGTGTGTGTGTGTGTGTGTGTGCGCGCGCGCGCGCGCACGCGTTTGTGTGTTGTTTTTGTTTTGCTTTTTTTTTTTTTTCTTTTTTGGTTTGCTGTTAAGGATGTGACACTGTGGAATCCTTAGTTGGAAAGATTACAGTGTTTCTCTAAGTGTTCTCCGTGGACACCATCCCAAGGCAGATTCCTGGGTCCCAGGCCAGAGCTGCTGGATCGGAACGGGAGGAACCCGGGAATCTGTCCTGTCCCCCTTCCCCAGTTCGTACACAAACGAAATTTGCAGAACCACAGTATTAGAACGCGACGGCGGGAAAACCCCAAGCTAGCTTCTCTGCAATCCTCTTCCTGAACGAGGACACTGAAGCCGAGAGAGTCCCCCTGCGGGTCTAGACCGCGGATAAAGGGTCCAGATCCGGGCACGCCGCCCCAACCGCGCTGACCCCCAAGACGCTCGCGCGGCTCGCCTGCGGGGACTGAAGGCTTCGGGGCGGGCCGCTGAGCTCGCGGGCTGCTTTCAACCTGGGGAACAGGGGGGGCGGACGCTGCGCNCCTGGCGTCCAGCTACATCGCGCACCTGGCCAACGTGCTGCTGCTGGGCGACGCGGCCGACGACGGGCAGCCGTGCTTCCGTGCGGCCGGCAGTGCCAAGAGCGCGGTCCCCGCTGCCCCCGACGGCGGCCGCCAGCCGCGCTCCATCTGCACCTTCTGCCTCAGCAACCAGCGCAAAGGGGTGAGTGCGCGGAGCCCCGAGGCAGTGGCCGCGGGGCAGGGGGTGGCGGAGGGGACGGGGTGGGCGACCGGGCATCCTAGGGAGAAGAGGATCAGGGACCCCAGTGAAGAGAGGGGGAAGCGACAGGAAATTCGTTGGGGAGCGGGGGAGACGGTGCTGCGTTCCAAGCCCAGGGTTTGGTGTGGATGGAACAGAACCACTGGCTCAAAGTCCCCTCCCCCCCTCCCCCCGCCCACCANGGTTCAGGAAAGCCCGGAGCTCGGGCATTTCTTTGAGAACGGAGATTGCCCACTGAGGGACACCCCTCTCACTGAAGGTGTGCTGGGGAAAGAGCATGAGGAAGTAGTTACAAAGGCCATCATTTATTGAGCTCTTCCCGCGTGCGAAGTGCGTTCCTCGTCCTCTTTTCTTTTCCCTTCCCGAGAACTCAGTTATTCTGGCCATTTTTTCACTGAC
>NW_027530508.1:3943514-3956621 GCF_008692635.1 Crocuta crocuta
ACTCACCTGCGAAGCCAGAACCAGGCTCTGTTGCTCCCCCGGTGCATGTTGCCCTGAGCTACTCTTACCAGTGAAATGATTGTCCCCCATCCTAAGACTTGACCCAAAGGCAGGAGACCGAGAAGCAAAAAGGACACGTACCCCCAAATAAAACTCCGAGGGAGTCAGCTGATGAGCAGTAGAGGTGAGGAAGGGGGTCTCCCACAAGGGCTGGAGTGTGGGGCGATGTCATTGTTGAGTCAGCTAGACAGAGCTGGCCTTAAGCCCCTGTGGCGCGTCCCAGATCAGGATGGGAGCCAGCCTGGGAAGGGCGCTGGGTAGCTGCAGAGGTGGCAAGGGGGCTCTTCTGGTTGAAAGCTGGTTCTCCTCCCGCCTAGGCCCCGAGGTGATGCCCCACGTCATCCCTCACCTTTCCCCCTCCGCCCGGGGCTTCTCCTCCAGCAAGGAAGCTCGTCTGCGTGACACCTTTGGACTCCAGCAGCCACCATTTACATCTGGAGCTGCTGAGAGTGGGGGAGTCCCTTATGGGCCCACAGCCTTTTGGAAAGTGAAAGGCCATGAGGGGTCAGAGTCAGGCCTCTGAGACCCCCATTCTCCCGCTTCACTCTGTTCCGGGGAAGCGTCTGGGTCCTGGCCTCGGACCACCCTCTTCTGACTCCTCAGATTCCCAGTCTGGCCGCTCACCCCCAAGGCTGCTTCAGATACCCTGAGTCCGTTTCCTGAGGCTCGGATTTGTACCTTGCCACTCCCAGCTGTGGGCCCCGGTCAGTGTTCCATTCTGGGAGGGGACCCCAGGTGGGCGACGGGCATCCATCCTGGGACGCAAAGGGCTGGCTGGGCCCACGGCGATAATGCTTCACCTGTTCGTTCATTTCATCCAAACTCATCTACCCAATAGTCACCTTTTGTCGGCTCTGAGAACATTCCCAGAGAATCAGGTCGTGGGTTCCCACCCGCCACAATCAGGATCTCCCAGAGCAAGGGCATGGAGACAGGGACCCTGCACTCTCTTGGTGGTGGGGGTGGGGGGACACCAAGGGACTGTCAGCCCTGACACCAGCCCAAGGATCCCTATATCTTCATCCCCTTCTTTTTCACAAGCTGGCACGGAGCGAGGCCAGAATCAGAGTTTACGGAGCAAAGTATTTTTTCAATCGTCTGTCTTCATCCCCCCGAATGCACCTGATATGTTTAGAGAACAGTGTTAATGGCAATATCAATACCGCCTTCTCTTTGTGTAATGAATTCCTGACAGATGCTTGGGAACAGAGACAGGCAGGTGACCAGGTAGGGAAGGTGTTGCAGGCACAGGCCACCGCGAGAGTCGGCATCAGGAAACCGACGTAGGGAAGGAAAGGGACAGAGCACGGAGGGGCTGCCGTCGTGATGGGCACTGATTTCCTGTGCTAAGTAAGCACTCTTCATGTATTGTGGTTGAAACCCCTCAGCGGCAATGGGGGACGGAAGGGCTCTGGTTATCTCTCCCCCCCCCCCCCCCGCTCACGCTGTCTCTCTCTCTCCTAGAAATAAATAAAAACATTNAGACGCTGTCCGTGAGGAAGTGAGGGTTTGAATTTGGGCCTGCCAGATTGGGAAGTGGGAGAGGTTAGTGGGGGTGCGGGGGGCCGTGGAGAGGGTCTGCCTACCACGCGCCCATACCGACAACGGGTGGGAGAACCTTCTCTGCTGGTGTCGGCCCATCCCATGGGTCTCAGTGACTCGCCTGGGTCTGCCTGTTGCCCTGCGATCCGTCTACAGGACCAAGAACGTAGCCAAATTTGGCTGCAGAAGTTAGGCTCACCCCTCTAGGCCCCTCTGGGATCAGGCGAGAGGGACGACCCTGGCCAGCTCTGGCCCTTCGAAGCCTCCACCGAAAGAAAACCGGCTGCCTTGTGGGGCCACTGTGGGCGTTCCCCTCTGAGCTTTGGGAGCCAGAGAGCTCCGCGGCCCAGAGTCTGCCACTTTGGGTCACCCCCTCCCTCCCATGTGGCTGAGGCGGGGGGCACCGTGGACCACCGTGCTCTCTGGGGCATGGCATCTTTCTGTTTAAGGAGGAGTTTGGGGTGGCCCTCTGTGATGGAAATAGCCAGTGGGAGATGGAAGTGGGGTTCTTGTCTCTCCCGGCTCCCCTTTTGTCACATGGGGGTGGGGCTGGATAGGCTCATCTTGTAAGGCGCTTCCCTGTTGGTGTGAGCAGCACCACCGCGGGTGGTGGGGCAGGAGGTACCATTACCAGGCAGTGCTGACAATGATACTTGTGAACATCTATTTTTTAAAAAATTTTTGTAATGTTTTATTTATTTTTTGAGAGAGAGAGAGAGAGACCGAGCGTGAGCAGGGGAGGGGCAGACAGAGAGGGAGACACAGAATCCAAAGCAGGCTCCAGGCTCTGAGCCAGCTGTCAACACAGAGCCCGACGCGGGGCTTCGACCCATGAACCTTGAGATCGTGATCTGAGCCGACGTCGGCCGCTTAACTGGCTGAGCCACCCAGTCGCCCCACTTGGAGCATCTATTGAATGCTTACTGTGTGCATGATGCTGGGCTAAGAGCTTCGCCTATAGATATGTATAATCAGTCCTCACGGTAACTCCACGTCACGCGTGGGGACACAGGCTCAGTGAGGGGAAGTCACCTGCCTGGGGTCTGACAGGGGGTCCCTAGTGAAGCAGGGATTGATGCTCAGATCTGTTTCAGCCCAGCCCCGCTCGTAACCACCACCGGGCTTCCCAGAGCCCTGGGCGCTGAGTTCCCAGGGGACAGAAAAGCTGGGCCCTAGTCAGGGTCCCTTCTAAGTGCTGCTCCCTCCGGTGGCAGGAGAACCAGTGTATTCCCACCTCGTAGCTGAAGACACAAGTTGAGGGAGCTCTCCCAGCGTTCCCATGAGCCCAGGGTCCCCAGATGACTGCCAGACTTGGGGTAGAGGTACCCCACCCCTGTCACCAAAGAAATAGAGTAAAAGAACGAGAGGCCCCCCCTTAAAAAAGTGAGGGTTTTTTTTACCCCCCAACACGCACACTCTTCCTCCCACTCCTGTCCCCCTTTCTCAGCCAGCTCCTGCCAGATTTGTCTGAGAAGCCTAAGCCCCAGGCTCTGCTGGGACAGTGGCCTCAGCCCTCAAAATAGCCCTGCCTGTGAATGAACATGTTGTCCCTGGGCCCGGAGAGCCTCGAGGGAGGCTGGCCTCACATCTGGATGGATCTGCCCCAACCTGGGCCCAGGGGCGGAGGGGACAGGGGGGCAGAGCTCCCAGATGGTTGGCCGTTTCTCTAGATGGCTGTCCTGTCTGTCATCTCCGAGCCAGGCTTGGCGGGGTGAGCATTTGCGGTGGGACCTCAGACACCAGCGTGTCCCGGGAGCAGGACGGACTGCTGGACGACACGGATTCCTAGCCCAGCTTTTTTACCAGCTGGCTGGGGGGTCTCTGGGCCAGCCGTCCCGTGGTGGGAGGCCGCAACAGAGAGGGGTGCTCTAATGGCCGTGACCTCACTGGCTTAGCATGAGGATGACACGCACATGTTGGACCTCAGAATACTGGGGAGGGGGCTGGCCCCTGCAGGGTGAGGGACAGGTGGCCTGAGGTGCTGCCATCATTAGCCCATCTTCCGGTGGGCCCCACGGATGCGAGCGGCATGAGTTGGTGCCTGCTGCACGCCAGGCTCAGGGCTACCGAGTGAAGAAATTGTCCCTCCACGAGAGACCCTGCCGTCCCCTTCTGAGTTTTATCCTGGTGGAAAGTTCCCAGAAGAGCCGGACAGTGGCAGGAAGAGAGACAGGACCAGAGAGCACACGCCTGGCAGAGAGAGCACCTCGAACAAAGGCAGGGAGGCCAGAAACCCACAGTCTGCTTTTGGAGGTTGACCAGTATGCCACTGGGCAGACAGTTGGCTAGTGGGGAGGGCCCCCTGTGGGGTTTGTCTGCAAATGTAAAAGAGTATGATTTAAAATGTATTGGATTTGTTCTTTTAAAAAGCAGCAAATTGCACGGGGAGGAAACGAAAAAGGTAAAAAAGTTACACAGCGTTAAAAAAAAAGCCTCCCTCCCATCCATCATGCTCCTCCTCATGAAATTCCTCTCCTCTGAGAAAACCCATTAGCAATTTCCCCTGTGCCCTTCTCTCCACAAATCCCAGCACACACAAGCACCCACTCAGTTCTTGCTTCTGTCCTTGAGTGATGTTGTCTCTCCAACATGCCGTGTCAGTCCTGAAGAGTCTCTTTGGCCCTTCTGTTGGGGAGAAGTTTATTGCATGGCCGCGACTGACTTATGAAGTCCCCTGCTACTGGACACAGGGCTTAGTTCCAGCGTTCACGGTGATCTGATCGGACTTCGTCTTTCTTTCCTCTTGCAGGGTGGCCGTCGCGACCTGGGGGGCAGCTGCTTGAAGGTGAGGGGGGTCGCCCCCCTCCGAGTGCCACGGAGATGAGCCTGGACCCCTGTGGCATTTATTCCACGCAGGACCCCGGAGAAGGAGGCCAGAGGCCAGCCACTGGTTGAACAGGGGAGAAGAGCCCAGGAGCCCAACCCAGACCTCCTTCATGTTGGGACCTGAGGACCGTGGGCTGGGCCCATGACGCTGTGGGCAGGCTCCCTGGGACACCTCCCCCGCGCCCCGGAGAGCCATGAGGACCCATCCAGCCGGCCCCAGCCCTGGCTGGTCAGAGAGAAGGCAGAACTTTTCGAAAAACAAAGACTGTTGATGACAGAGGATGTGTGCATATCTGTGAATGAGTGTGTGTGTGTACGCGTGTGTGTGTGAGAGAGAGAGAGAATTGGTGGGTTTAAAATAAAAAAGTATTTTTAAATAAAACCTACTCCCATCTGAAAGCACGGGGGAGGGGGACTCCTGTCGGAGGTCAGAAGTGGCCTCTCTCCTAGCCCTTGGCAGAGCCCCAGACATCATGGGGGGGCGGGGGCGGGAACGGCAGGAGGACCCCTCTCCAGAAGTCAGATTGACCAAACCCTCCCCACAGTCTTCTCAAATGGCCACTAGCTGTCTGGTGCAGTTAGCAAGAAATTTTCATTGTATTTATTTTTGAATAAGGGATTTATTCACATGGTTCACAATTCAAAAGGAGGCCCCATGATGAAACCTCCCTCCCTCGCATCCCCCAGCCACTCATTCTCCTCCTGCAGGCAGCGTCCGCCACCAGATCTTGTGATGTCCCGTTCTTCCCTATGAAATAACCAAGCAAATGCAGGGGGGGAGGTGTATATATATATACTTTCTTCCCCTCTTTACCCAAATAGTAGCGTGGTGTCCATATTTTCTCCTGCTCCTTTACACTTCTTTTCCTGACCTACGCTGGCTGTCATCCCAAGGGTAGCCTCGTTCCTTTTGTAGCTCCTTAACTCTGCTTGATGAATGTTCTAGACTGTAACCTGTCCCTTATCCATGTCTTCGCAGACAGGGAGTGTGGGGTAACGGGATATTCTTACCCCCATTTTTGCTGAGATGGTTTGGAGGGACAGTGACACCCGGAAGCATGTGGCAGGATGGTGATATGGGGTCTGAAGCTGTCCGCCGGCCCGGAGATGCCCCAGCCGTGCTCCAGCAGGCCCGCGCAGCAAGGCCTGGCGCGTGCCCATTTCGCAGATTCAGCCGAGACGGTGATGGGGGCAGCTGGTCAATAGGACCAAGTGCACTTGTCTCCAGCTGGGACTGTCCCTGTGAGGCCAGGATCAGAGGGGCTCAGGAGGCTGGAGGGAAGGAAAGGTGGGGCGGGGGGGGCAGGTGAGGGGGCAGCATCAGGCAGCCCCCCCCCTTTGCTCAGGGTACACTCATGCCCGTTGTTCAAGTGTATTTAACAAATGCTTTCAGTCAGCGTTTACCGACCAAAGCCTGGCCAGAGCCCCTGCTTGTAGCCACTTGGCCCCGCCACCCACTGCATTTGACCTATTGACTGGGCCTGAAGGGGTGCTACCCACAGATTTCTGGGGACCCTGTCCGTGCCAAGCTCTGAGCCGCACCCGCCCTGCCTGCCTCACAGGTTGGAGAGGCTGTCAAAGGACCACGTTTAACCTCTTTGGTGTGGGAAGTGGAGGAGGGAGGGCCTTCAGGGGCTGAGGTCCCGCCTGGGAGAGCTCCCGAGCACCCTCTCCCTCGTTTCCGTTTCCCTGGTGTTTCAGGACACTGCTCTTGCCTATCCTGTCCCAGTGTAGTCCGCCTTCCCAATTGGGGAGCTAATTAGGAAAGCACATTGCACTCCCCGTGTCTGCCCAGGGCCAGGCCGCCCCTGGCAAAGCCATAGGAAAAGGACTGTGACTTTGTCAATGGCAGGAAACCTGGGAGTGGGGACAGAGCAGACACTTGGATGCTCCAGGCTGGAGGCTCGCTTCTGCCACCAGATTTGCTGGGTGACCCCAGCGAAATTGCTGAACCTCCACCCTGGGCCCCTCCAGCCCCATCTCCAACCAGCACACATATCTAGGAGAAAATGATAATTAGTTGTTTTGCCTTGCTAAATAGATTTTTTAAATTTTTAAACATTTATTTATTAATCAGACAGAGCATGAGTGGGGGAGGGGCAGAGAGACAAGGAGACACAATCGGAAGCAGGCTTCAGGCTCTGAGCTGTCAGCACAGAGCTGGATGCGGGGCTTGAACCCACGAACCGTGAGATCATGACCTGAGCTGAAGTCGGACGCTTAACCGACTGAGCCACCCGGGCGCCCCAATAGTGTTTAATAGACCACTTATGCACTGGGTGAAGAATTCAAGTTGAATCAAATAGGGCACCATGGAAAGTACATACCTCCTCCCATGGGCCCCTCCCCAAAGGCAGTGGCTATTAGCTCTTTTCCCATGTGTCCTTAAAGAAGCGCTCTATCCTGATTTCCATTTCTGAAAACGCATTCCCGTGGTTCTCTGCTTAAGTTTTCATTGTAAAAAATGTAAACGCCGCAAGACCCTAGAAATACCACCCACTCCAGAGAGGACCACAGTTCACGCCCTAATCCTACAGTGTTTGTAAACCATATGCGGAAATAGTCCCAGCATTTAAGGTAAAACTTTTCATTAGAGTATAACATACGTGCGCGCGGGCACAGCTCAACATATTTTCACAAGATGCGCACACTTGTGGACCCAGCACATGCACCAGGAAGTGCAGTGAAAGCGTCCGGAGCCCCTCGAGCAGTCCTGCGCACACACGGGCTCTTCCCATTGTATTTCCCTTGAAATGGATCCACTTACAGAGCCGCCAGTTCAAGAGACAGAAAAGAGAATGAAACAACAGTACATCTCCTTCCTTCCCCGCCGCTCACTTGCAGGGTCTCCAGGATTCCTGCAGAAACAGTTTGCATATTTATAGGCAAGCCACAGGCACACCATTTTCCCACACCGAGTGGTAGCCTGGAACATGCATTTTGCAGCTTTTAGGTTTCCCTGAGCCTCATTCCTGGGTAATGCACAGTTAATGCCAGAGCCTTGGTGAGTTAGTGAGGCCAGCCCAGCGCATGCGAGTCGGGGGGGTGGGGGGGGAGTGGAGGGCAATTGCTCAACATCCTTGCCCCCAGTGCACTTGCTTCCCACCTTCAGGATGGGCCAGCCCAGCCAGGCTCCCCAAGGGTCCCTGAGTCAGGGCCAACTTGGGGCCAAAGGAGCAAAGGAGCTCAGGGAAGAGAAACCAAGGGCCGAAGGGGTGACCAACTTCAGCCAGGCCATCTGGGACCCTGAAGGGGAGGCTTAAATTTCAGGTCCAACTCTCCATTCAAGCCTCCTTAAACACTAGGGGCATCAGCGCGAAAGTGATCTCAGAGTCCCTCATTTCGCAGGGAGCCAATACAGAGGGAGCAGTCAGCCCGAGGTCTCCCAGACAGCCCCTGGCCCTGCTGGGCCCCTAGGAACCCAGGTATCCCTCCTTGATACCCAGGGCTCCCTTCCCTAATGTCACAATTGCAAGTAGAAGAGCTCAGAGGTTGCCCGTGGCAATGAGGAAACCAAAGTCCCGAGAAGGGCAGCGATGGACCACGGTTGCACAGCATTTGGATCTGAACAGGACTGAGAGTACAGCACCCCTTCCTCTGGCTAGGGTTCCTCCATTGCATTAAGCTCCCTTCATTAGCCCAACTGCTTCCATTTTATGAGGCTCCTGTTAGATCAAAAACACCACAAAACAGAATTCCAAAAAGCATGGTGTATGTAGCAGGTTAACTCTTTTTTTTTTTAATGTTTATATTTGAGAGAGAGACAGAGAATGAGTGGGGGAGGGGCAGAGAGAGAGGAACGCACAGCATCTGAAGCAGGCTCCAGGCTCTGAGCTGTCAGCGTAGAGCCCAACGTGGGGCTCGAACCCACAAACCATGAGATCATAACCTGAGTTGAAGTCGGCTGCTCAACTGACTGAGCCACCCAGGCGCCTCTGTAGCAGGTTAACTCTTAAGCACATTGTCACAAAGACAATTCATTATCATGAGAACATTAAATAGAGGATCAATTTGTGGAGCAAACCTGTAGGATTGAATGTCTGTATCTCCTGCTACTATGTGTCCTACCCCATGTGCATATGATATCAGAAGTTGAGGCCAGGACAACAAAATGCAGGACATGACCCTGAACTGGAGCCTCTAACTGCCAGGGAATATACTACTGAAGACAGCCGACAAAAATCAGAAGAACAATAGATTGGATCAAAGTATTGTAGCAATGTTACATTTTCTGAATTTGCTAACTGTGTGGTTATATAAAAGAATATCCTTGGGCTTAAAAAATACACCCTGGCGGGGATGGTGGGGGGGGGGGCGCCTGGATGGCTCAGTTGGTTAAGCATCTGATTCTTGATTTTGGCTCAGGTCATGATCTCACAGTTTGTGAGTTCGAGCCCCACATCGGGCTCCACACTGACAGTGCAAAGTCTGCTTGGGATTGTCTCTCTACAGCTCTCTCTGCCCCTCCCCTACTCACTCACGTTCTCTCTCAAAATAAACAGAAAGAAAGAAAGAAAGAAAGAAAGAAAGAAAGAAAGAAAGAAAGAAAGAAAGAAAGAAAGAAAGAAAGAAAGAAAGAAAGACACACACCCTGGGTTGCCTGGGTGGCTCAGTTGGTTGAGCAGCTGACTTGATTTCAGCTCAGGTCATGATCCCAGGGTCATGGGATCAAGCCTTCCATTGGGGTCCACGCTGATCATGGAGCTTGCTTAAGATTCTGTCTCTCCCTCCTTCTCTCTGCCCCTCTCACTTGCTTGTGCTCTCTTTCTCTCTTAAATTAAGAAAGAAAGGAAGGAAGGAAGGAAGGAAGGAAGGAAGGAAGGAAGGAAGGAAGGAAGGAAGGAAGGAAAGAAGAAAGAAAGAAAGAAAGAAAGAAAGAAAGAAAGAAAGAAAGAAAGAAAGAAAGAAAGAGAGAGAAGAAAGACACCCTGAAGTATGGTTGAGGGGTAGAGGAACATGGTGTAAGTGACATACTCTTGAATGGTTCCGTAAAAAACACAGGTGAGCAGGAGAAGGTTATAGCAAATGTGGCAAAGCACTCAAAGTTGGTGAATTCAGGTAAAGGGCATATTGGAGATCTCTGCACCACTTTCCACTTCTCCATATGTTTGCAAATGACTGCAGAATGAAAAGCTAAAACAAAGTTGAGCCTTTGGCCCGCTAGCATGTGAGGTCTGCCAAATGGTCTCCCGGCCACCTCTGACTCGCCCTTGCTTTGGCTGCTCCCGCTAAGGGCAAGAAAATACCCCTGGTGGACCCATGCGTCCCTGCCCGTGACTCTCAGGCCCCTGTGCTCTTTGGGAGGCTGGGGTGGTCCCAGTCCCCGAGCCCGCTGCCACCATGATTTATGTCCCTGTGAGCTTCAGCAGCTGCGAGCACGGGTCCCGCCCGGCAGCCTGCTGGGGGGGGGGGGGGGGGGGGGGGGGGGGGGGCAGCGCTTGCTTCTCAGCGTGTCTAATCCAGACCAGACTTGCAGACCCCACGGGCCTGGGACCACGCTCCCAGGGGACCAAGGTCAGAGGGCAGGCCAGCAGGGCCTGGAAACCGGGGAGGCACTGAGGGTGAACTGGCTGCAAAGCAGGGACCCTGGCCTGCGCTGGCTTGATTGCTGTTCCTGTGTGACCTGGGCTGGGTGTCACCCCCTCTCTGGGCCCTGGTTTTCCTCATCTCAGCACAGTCTGCATATGGTGGACCAGAAAGACTTTGTAGACTGGGACAGACTGGCCTTATAGGAGGGAAGGCTGGTAGAATTTAGGAGTTGTTTTTTCTAAACACCCAGAGCTTCTAAGCTTGGAAAAATGCTCACTGTTTGAAAGCCTGCTAGGTGTCAGTCCTCGATCCGTGTATTTCACATAAGTTCATCAACACAGCCTACTCTACAAGGCTGTACTATTATTGTCCCACTTTATAGATAAGAACTGAGATGCAGGGAAGGTTAAAGAACTTGTTCAAGGTCACGGGGAAGCTGGTANTAATCCAGACCAGACTTGCAGACCCCACGGGCCTGGGACCACGCTCCCAGGGGACCAAGGTCAGAGGGCAGGCCAGCAGGGCCTGGAAACCGGGGAGGCGCTGAGGGTGAACTGGCTGCAAAGCAGGGACCCTGGCCTGCGCTGGCTTGATTGCTGTTCCTGTGTGACCTGGGCTGGGTGTCACCCCCTCTCTGGGCCCTGGTTTTCCTCATCTCAGCACAGTCTGCATATGGTGGACCAGAAAGACTTTGTAGACTGGGACAGACTGGCCTTATAGGAGGGAAGGCTGGTAGAATTTAGGAGTTGTTTTTTCTAAACACCCAGAGCTTCTAAGCTTGGAAAAATGCTCACTGTTTGAAAGCCTGCTAGGTGTCAGTCCTCGATCCGTGTATTTCACATAAGTTCATCAACACAGCCTACTCTACAAGGCTGTACTATTATTGTCCCACTTTATAGATAAGAACTGAGATGCAGGGAAGGTTAAAGAACTTGTTCAAGGTCACGGGGAAGCTGGTAAGCGAATGGATTCGAAACAGGCGTTCTGGCTGCCCTTGATGGCCTCATCAGGTGTGTGTCTGGTTCCGTAGGACCCCAACTGAACCTGGGCTTCCAGAACAAGACAGAAAAGGGCAGTGCCCTGCACGGGGGATGGATCCCAATATCTGCCTCTTCCACGGGCACCCCGGTAGTGCTCAGGCTCCCAGTCCCGGAGAGGGCCTCTGTGGAAGGGTGTCTGGAGCTTATCTCCTTGAAGCCCTTCAAGTCACCAGTGGGGAAACTGAGGCCCAGAGCAGCCATGGTGCATCCCCAATGTCATCCAGTGAGTCAGAGATGAGTCAGAACCAGATGCCGTGTATCCCAAGTCGCTGTTTTCATTGCCCAGCAACATATCCCAGAGCAGAGATAAGCGTGAGAGGAAGTGACCTTGGTGGCCCTCACTGGTGCGAGGCACTGCCCTGAGAGACTTCCACAGAAGGCCTCACTTAACAATGCAACACGCCTGCGTAGGTGGGTTCTGTTATCGTCCTTATTTCACAGTCCAGAACACCAAGCTCAAGGCTACCCAGCCAGGTGACAGCATAGCTGTGATGTGAACCCAGGGTGTCTGGCTCATGATCCCACCGCGTGAGCCACAGAGAGGAGGTAAAACTCATCGGGCTGCATAGGAGAGAATTTAACATCATAGACCAGCTTAAGGTGGGTGGTTCGGCCTGTCCATCGATCAGTTAGTCAGTCAACAAACATGTATCGAACCGCTTGCTCTGTGGACCACGCAAGAAAGCCACGCAAGGAGAATAAGACAGATGTGGTGCCCTCCCTCCCCCATGGAGGCCATAGTCTATCATAAAAGCAGGCTCTGAGCAAAAAATGTGATGCCGGGTGCTTCCAAGCAATGGGGGGCTGTGCGAGTCTGGGAGAGGCTAGAGGTAACAGGGTTGATGCTCTCAGGCCAGAGAAGGCTCTGCCAGGTGTCAAAGTTTCTGCAAAGCTGTCCAGCCCACCCTGCGCCAGATGAATGATGGGCACCTGTGAGTCCTAAGGCCTGAACGTGACCAGATCATCCCTGCTAGGTCTCTCCCTGAGTACCCAGAGCAGCTCGGTAAAGCGAACAGGCAAGCGATGGTGGCCAGGGGAGAATAACGAGAGCTGAGGCTGACCGAGCGCCAGGCAGTTTGAATGCAGTAACTCGTACCCCCTGGCCACCCCAGCGAGGCAGGGACGCGTCATCCCTAGGCCACACAGGGTCCAGAGCCCCTCCCCACCTCCTAACCTCTCTCCTTTCCTGCCCCGAGGCTAACAGCTGAGGTTTGGAGGTGGGAGGAAGGCAGCTCTCCCCCAGGCCGTGGGGCCGGGCCAGAGCCTCCGCCCACCACTACACCCCGCGGCCTCCCCAGTGCGGTAGGCGCTTTGGGGGCTCAGCAGTTACCTGCCGCAAGACCCAGAGGCACCCAGCGGTCTCCCGAAGTCTGCACACCGTGCTGCGGGAGCCACTTTACCCATGTCACAGACGGTGCTCCTTAAGTAGAGGCTCCTCTGCGGTCACACAGCTAGGAGCGCGGTTGGGCCTCGAACCCCGATCTCCGGCTCAGCCTGTCTGCTGAGAACCCATACAGCCGGAAGCTCAGAAGATACTGGCAACAAGCTTTTAACCATAGAGGAGAGTGGGATCGACTCAGTGCGTAGGGAAGAGGAAAGGCCTGACCAGCTGGGAACTCCGTGGGAACGGCTCTGCCCCCCCACCCCACCCCACCCCAGTAGGTCCCCCAGGCAGCAGCCAGGCCAGGGGGGAGGATGGGGTCAGGGAGGCTGGCCTTGGATCCCCAAGGAGCACACCCCCTCCCGCCCCCTGCGGGATGGGTAAGGGAGCCACCACGCACTGGGCCCTGGGCCGGTCTTTTGCTCTGTCACTACTCACTCCGCGCCTTGAGGCAGCCCCCTCCTCCTCCCCCTCTCCCCCTTCTCTCTCCCCATTAGCCTAAGCCCACCGCCCCCCCAACCCCTGGCTCTCAGAAAGCCCTGGAAAGGCTGCTTTCTTTGAGACAGGAAGGTGTCCTCAAGTCTCAGGAAGGAAAAACAGTCAAGCTGAACCCACCAAGCCCGTCTCCAAGGGGCCGGGGCTGGCGCCCAGCCAGGACTGACATCACCTGGGAACTGCCGAGGCCGCAGCTGCAACACGCCTCCTGGGGGGGACGTGCTTCTGGTCTTT
>NW_027530508.1:3956637-3957177 GCF_008692635.1 Crocuta crocuta
GGCCCTGGGGCGTGGGTGTTTCGGTGTCTCCCCCTCCCCCTCCTCCCCTTCCTCCTCCCGTCCTGATTTTCACACCACACACAATGTAGCCTTTGACCAATTCCAGCTAATTCCCGGGGATTCTGGGTGGGACCTCCTTCCAGTATCTGATCCCTCCTCCCCTCCCCCCCCGCAGATGATCTTTTATCTATCTAGATCTGTTTAATTTTAACTACAAAAAATGTACTGAAATGTTCAATGTCTGCGGTACCTAATTCGAAAGGTGCCTATGAGCGTTGCGTGAAAAGTAAGTCTCTTCCCAACCGTCAGTTGCTCCTTCCGTCCCCTGAGGCAGCCCCTCGCTTATTTTCTCCAACAAATTCTCCAGCACTGTATTACGGACCAGGCACTCTTCTGAGCAATTATAGAATATTAACTCGTTTCATCTTCATAACACCCATATGAGGCAAGGTTTCCATTGGCTATTTTCTAGTGAATATTGCCAAAGATCGTCTGTGTATATGGAAACAAACCTAAATCTATTATCTCCCTCTCCCCCCG
>NW_027530508.1:3957198-3982399 GCF_008692635.1 Crocuta crocuta
GCCTTTTTGAAAAAACATAAATAGAAGCTGATTATGCAGCCTTGTCTGCACTTGGCTTCATTGACTTAAAAATATATCTTGGACTCAATCCATATCGGTGCATAAAGGGACTCCTCCTTGGTCTTTACAGCCGCATTGTATTCCCTTCTGTGGATGGATGTACTGCAATATAGTTAATGGGTCCACTCTTGGTGGACATGAAAGATGGTTCCAATATTTTCTCTTATGGCTAAGGTTGCAATGAACAGCTAAGTTAATCCTTCTAAACGCATAGGTTGGGGGCCCCTGGGTGGCTCAGTCGATTGAGTGTCTGACTTCAGCTCAGGTCATGATCTTACTGTTTCCTAGTTTCAGCCCTGCGTCGGGCTCTGTGCTGACAGCTCAGAGCCTAGAGCCTGCTTCGGATTCTGTGTCTCTCTCTCTGCCTCTCTCTCTCTGTCCCTCGCCCACTAGTGCTCTGTCTTGCTCTCAAAAATAAGCATTAAACAAAAATTAAAAATAAATAAATAAAAGCATAGCTTGGACCTTGTCAGTACAATTTTCAAAAACTCCTCAAAACTTTCTCCTTTGCAGGCAGAAGAGCCCCTTAAATGCAGAGATTATTAAAAACCCCTCTGGGGCTGTGATGAAAGCCACGGACCTGCTCCCCCTCAAAATACTCATGGACAACTGAAGGTGTGGGATTCAGGGACTTCCGGAAACCCCAACCATGGACGCAATAGTGCCAAGTCACCTCTCCCGGCTGTGGTGTGCTCGTGGCTTGGGACTGGACATTTTGAACCGCCAGGTGCACTGCGCCTGAGCTGCAAGGCCTTGGGAAAGTTCATGTCCCTCCCCTCCCCACCCCTGCACCAGCTTCTCCACTGCCCCTACAACCCCATGCGAAGCTCCCTCCGGTGTGCCAGCTCTTGTCACCCCTGGGGCCTTATCCCCTTCCCTGTCCTAGCTTTCTCTCCTGGCTCGGCCACCCCAGTCTCCTTTTAGCTCTTAGAACACACCAGGCACATGCCAGCCTCCTCGCCTTTGCTTTCGCCTCCCTCCACCTGGGATGCTCTTCTCACCACGTCTTCAAGGCTTGCTAATTCCCTTCATTTGGACCTCTGCTCACATGCCTCCTCTTCCTCCAGGAGGCCTGCCCCGACCACCCTAGCTACAAGAGCACCCCTCCACCAATCGTTTTTATTGACATTGTGGTAAAATACCCATCACCTCCAAATTCACCATGTTACCCATTTTTAAGCATACAGCTCGGCATTGTTAAGCACATTCCCAGCACTGTGCGTCGCCACCAGAAACGTTCAGATTTTTTTCATCAGCCCCAACCAGCTCATTACCAATCTTTAGCCCCTTTACTTGTCTTTGTTTTTCTTCACAAGTTATTCCTACCCGATGCAAATTATTGCTGCCTGATATGGTAGGTAAGTTACTTATCTATTCATCATGCGCAGTTCGGGCCAGCCTCTCCTCCCCTCACTTGTTTACCTGTCTTCTTCTCCAGTCACACGGATGGAACTGTGCTCCCCTGCAGTGCTCCCCTGCGAAGCCTCTGCCCAAGCTGCCTCACCGGAAACAATGTCCCTTCTTCAGGCATCAAAAAGCCTCTTCATTTTTTTCAAAACGCTGCTCGCATCTCGCCTCCACGGGAAAGGATTCCCAAACAAATCATCACCCCGGCGGCTCGCCCTCTCCAACTTGCCCCTGACCCTGTTTCTGCCTTGAAATCGGCCAAGTCTTTTGTGGTGTAAGTAACCGAAATCCAGCTCAAAGTGGTTAATGGGGAAGAAAGAAAAAAAAAAGTGGAGGGTAAGTTATTGGCTTCCAGAACTGAATTCAGGGCACTGATTTTGTGGCTGAAGACAAGTTATCTTAGGATATCATTAGAACGTTCTCTCTCCATCCCTCATCCCTGCTTTCCTCAATGTCAATTTTATTCTCAGGGAGCTTCTCCTCTTGGGGTGGCAAAGATGGCTGTCAGGGACTCTGGATCTTTTTGGTTTCTTTCACAAACCCTGTAGCGCCAGCCCTTTCCCTAGTAGTTCAGCGAAAAGTCCCGGGGAAGGCCCCCATTGGCTTGCCTGGGGTCACGTGCCCCAGCTGGTGCCAATCCCTGCGGAAAGAGGGATAAAGCATCCTGATTGGCCAGGCCCAGTCACGTGATCGCCTCTGCCGCGAATGTGGGTTTGCCTGGCCGGAGCTGTACAAGAACCAAGAGTGCAGGCGCTGTGGTTTTCCAATAGAAAATGGAGAAATCGCCATTCGCCGGGCAAAAGCTTCAGCTGTCCCTAGCAATGCCTGTGTGGGACCAGTGGCCCCACTGCCACCAGGAACTTGAGTTATTCTTTGTAGGATGTGTCTTCTCTCTGAATCTGTGAGCTCCCGGAGGCAAAGCCCAGCCTCCAGCGCAGAGTCTAGCACGTGGACCGCACTTGAACCCTCCGTGCTTCCCTCCTCTCCTTCTAGACACAGAATCCTTTTTGCCCTCAGTCTGTGACTTGGCCAGATTTGGAGGAGCCTCGCTCTGGCCGGTGCGGTGGCCCTGACCCCTACCCTACCTCTCTGGCACATCATGTCCCCACAGAGGTGGATCGGAAGGTCTAGTTCGCAGCCCATGTCGTTGGTGTGACCTTGAGAAAGCCTCCTTCCTTCTGTTCCCCTCACCGCCACCACCACCACGACCAAGCCTCAGCAGTCCTTTCTGTTAAATGGGGGCTGGGAGAGGCGTTTGTCCTGAGAGGCTTAGTCTCCTTCTCAGCCCATCACGTCCCCTCTTTATCATTTTTTTCCAGGTCTGGGTGCCACCTGGGCTGCCAGTTACATAATATTTTTTTTTCTTTAAACGGTTCCTCTTTTAAATACATAAATATATTCATTTCGAAAGGGAACTTTGGATCCCTCCATAAAAGGAAAACCAGTATCTCGTGCCATAAATAGAAGGTAACCATAAAAATAAGTACAATGAAAACAAAACAATGTCATAAAATTCTTGCCAGATCCGGCTGCCCGCTGAACGCTTGGAGGTGGAGGCTCGCTCTCTGTTAAAACGGGAAGTAAGTGTTAAGAGAGGTGTTAAAAACACACCAGCATTCAACGGAGACTTTCTCCTTAATAACAAGTTGAAGGAAAGCTGGAAAAGGGAGGAAGGTTCTCGCTGTGAGATCTTGTAGCTCTTTCGTGAGGTGTGACTCCCACTAGCAGCGGCTCAGGTGGGACCTGCCACACCCAACCCACTCTTAGGAAGTGGAAGACCTGGCTCTCCCATCCCTAGGACGAGAATACAATGTATTTTTGTATTTGCATAAATTTGCATGAAGCAACTCTGCAAAGATCGCAAAATGAATAAAGGTGGTCTGAACCCAACAGATGGGAAATTCGGTGGCCGTGAGGCTCTTCACAATATCCCTCTTTATATTTTTTGAGCCACGTTACTCAAATTTTAAATCATCAAACATTTGTGAGCACCCATTCCGTAAGCAGACGTGATGCGAGGCATTGTGAGTTCATTCATTCATTCACTCTTACAAACTCATCAGTTCAATGAGCATTAGCCCGAACCACAGATGACCAGCTAGGTACTGTGGGCTTATTCGTTCATTGTTCGGTTCATCCTGACCTTCGTCGGGACTCTGTGACTCTGTTCACTCTCCCGGGGATGGATCAGCGTTAAGTCCTGCCCTGGCAGAGATCACAGATTAGAGGGGAAGCCGGTGGCCTGACAAGTGAATGGCGGGGAGTCCACGCACTAAGCTCAACTTGTGCGAGGGTGGGACAGAGCAGATTGCCAGTCGCTTTGCTGCAGAACTGTGTGCGTCCTCCTGCGCTGGGATGGGGGGAAGGGAGGCAAAGGCAAGAGCAGAGGGGATAAGGCGAGGCAGGTGAGGGGGACCCCCTCCTGAAGGTCTGGCCACAGGGAGAGGAGCTCGGGCATCAGGCAGCAGGAAGTGGGAGAAGGGGCTGCCTTTGACTGAGATGAATCCCAGCTACCCTACAAAATGCCTCCATCCATTCCATTTCCAGTGCCGTCTGTGCCTTCTGCTTTCCTCTCTTGCCCAGATGACTACGATAGCTTCCTTGCTGGGCTCACCCCTCTCTTCTCCTCTTCAACTCACAGTAGCCAGAATGACAGCTTCAAACCTTACAATAGCTTCCTGATGCCACTGGGACAAAATCCAAACTCCTTACTGTGGCCCACAAAGTGTCGTGTGACCCAGCCTCCGCCGATGTCACTGACCTCCTCTTTTTACCACGCTCTCCCTCAGTCACTGCACTCCGGCCACTGGCCCCTTTAACTGTTCCTCAGATACAGCCAATCTACCTCAGGGCCTTTGTATGTCCTGTCCTCTCTGCTTAGAATGCCAGCTTCTTATACTTCAGCTTTCATCTTAAATACCATCATCTCAGGAAAGCCTGGCATAACCTTGTAATTTAAAGCAGGGATCATCAAACAGTGGCCCACATTCCAAATGTGGCCCACCACCTGCTGCTGTAAATAAAGTTTTATTGGAATATAACCGTGTGACTTCACATACACATGGTCTATGGTTGCTTTCTCACTGTAATGGCAGAGTTGAAGCTGTTGTAGAGACTGGACGCCCCTCAGAGGCTAAACTATTTACTATCTGGTCCCTTACAGTAAAAGTGTGCTCATCCCTGATCTAAAGCAACCCTACCCTCTTCCTAAGTCCTTCTCTGTTGTACTGCTCCTCTACTTCACACCACTTACAACAATCTGCAATTAACTCACCTTGTGTGTGTGTGCGTGCGCCCGCGCGTAGTTGTGTGCTTTTTTTTTTTAATGTTTATTTATTTTTGAGAGTGAGAGAGACAGAGCACCAGCAGGGGAGGGGCAGAGAGAGAGAGCGAGAATCCAAAGCAGGCTCCGGGCTCTGAGCTGTCAGCACAGAGCCCGATGTGGGGCTCGAACTCACAAACCATAAGATCATGACCTGAGCTGAAGTCGGACGTTCAACCGACTGAGCGATCCAGGCACCCCTGGGCTTCACTGCTTTATCTCAAGAAAATTCAGAGATAACAACATTTAGAACTCAAACAAAAGTTTACCCGAAAATAAGTTTTACAAGAAGTTCCAAGTTTTAGAACCCAAAGCCACCAAATAAAAAATACAACAGATTTTCAGGGCGGCTGGGTGGCTCTGTCGGTTAAGCGTCCCACTCGGCTTTGGCTCAGGTCTTGATCTCACGGCTTATGAGTTCGAGCCTGCATTGGGCTCAAGCCTGCTTGGGATTCTCTCTCCTCCGTCCCTCACTGCCCCTCTCTCTGCCCCTCCCTTGTGTGCATGTGTTCTCTCTCTTTTCTCTCTCAAAAGAAGTAAATACGTTTAAAAAAATACAACAGATATTTTGAGGGAAAACAAGTTACCAAGAATCCGTCTGTCCAAAGTAGACAAAAGAACAATTTCTCTTCTGATTATTATATCTGCCAAGCTAATCACATATTTTCAGACGTCGTTTTGCAGAAGCAAGAAATAGCGTTGTTTTGTTAAGGAGTCAGTAACTTACAGGAAAGGCTCAGGCTTCAGTTATTCGGGGATTTGGAACTAGACAGAGGGGCCCTGTTTGTTCTCAGCCTACAAAGCGCTTCTATAATCTGACAGTTAGACAAAAATGCAAGACCTGGCTTGGCTTCCAACTGCTGTCTGTACCCCAGCCCTCCAGTCCACTGTTAGAACAGACGGGAAATAGTATGACCTTCCCCTGAGGGAGATGCTGGGGGTGTATGGTTTACCTCTGTGTTACCAGTACCCAGCACAGGTCTGACTCACATCAGGGAAAATTATAAATGACTCTGAGATGGGGGGAAAAATATATATATATATTCACATACATAATAATTATATAATGTAACAATATGCTTACATTGTTACATNGAGCTATCGTGCATCTCTGTAAGTTGTAGCAAGACTGACAGCAATACAAATAATTCTTGTCCAAAGAGGTACAAATAGATTTTATCTGCCGGAGGTGCAATTGACCTGTGTCCCTCCCAGCCCTCGTGAAAGAAAATAGTTTTATATCTTTAGCATATTAACTTCAACATGCCTTGTTTCCATATCTACCTATCTATCTATCTTTCTGTCTACCTGTCTATGTATCTGTCTCTCTCTTCTCTTAGGATTCTCATTTGAACTAGCTTTTCAACACTAGTTTAAGAAGGGAGGGACCTTGGTTCCCTCATAAGTTAATGATTTAAATAAAAACTTCGGAACGTGTTCATTTTATATTTGAATGAGAGGCATGATTTTATTCTTTTGTAAAAATGGTCTTCTAGCACATGGAATCTCTCTTGCTAAATATTGGTAGAATTATTAGTGAATTTATTAGTGAATGGGCTTTCATAGCGTGTGTACTTCTCATAGTGGTAATTTAATAATTTAATGATTAGTGGTGCATTCCTTTGTGTGTTATCTGACCATACTCTCTACGAGGGAAAGGACCTTGTCTGACCTGCTTGCTCCTGTATTCCCCAGAGACTAGCATGGTACCTCTTGACACGTAGCAGGTGGTAATACACACACGTATATGTACATATGTAATTATATATACACACATGTGTATATGCGTGTATGTTTATGTGTACACACACACAGAATGGGTTGTGTTCTGTTCCATTTAGGACACACTTGGACACTTCTTTGAAGCTCCTAGTCTACAATGGAATCCTTTCTGGAAGAAGGATTCAAATTTCTGGGACAAATTTAATAAACAAAGGAAAAAGGAAAGAAAGGGAGAGGGAGAGAGGAAGGAAGGAAGGAAAAGAAGAAGGAAGCCAGTGATCTCTCTGACAGAATGAGCCAGTGGCCTTGAAGCCACAGCTACCGCCAGCTTCAGGCACCATCGATCCTCACCAGTGAGGTAGCAGAGGCCAAAATGCTGGGTGGGCTGCTGGGTTGTGATAACTACGCCAGCCCTTCCTCCACCCCCTCCCCCACTGCCTCCTCCTTTCCAGACTCTTCTCTGCCCCTTTGCCCAATTCAGCTCTCTTGCAAGTCACCTTCCTGTGCCACTCCACTGTTGGCTGCCTCTCAGCGCCCTGCCTGACCTTTAGCCCTCCCCACCTCGATCATCACCAGGCAAACGCCTTCTAACCCACTTGTTCTGATGCCATCAAATCATCGAAGCTGTATCCAGGATCTGAGAGGTCATCTTCCTTAAGTCTGTGCTAGACTCTGCCAGAAACATCAGGGTGATTAAAATAGCCCTCCTCAGGGGTGAGTGCGAAAGATGATGCCTGTCCCCATAGAGTCTTCACACAACAGAGGATACTGGCACCCACACATCTTCTTCGCAACTGGCAAAACCCACCAGTTGCCCCTCATGTCCATTCTCCCCTTCTCCTGTAGAAAGAAGACCTTGGACTTTTGGCTAGACCTGTAGCCGCACAGAATAAAGACTACAGTTCCCAGCCTTCCCCTTGCAGCTGTAATGGTCATGTGACTAAACTCTGACCAATGGTATACAAACAAAAGTGATGTGTGCATCTTCTAAGTCATGGCTGCCCCTTGCCTTGCCCCATGCCCACTGGCTGTGGTGTAGATATGGGGGAAGCCATCTGAGACCATGGGATCAGGGCAATATCCTAAGGATGGCAGAGCCACAAGAGAGAAGAAGCCTAAGATGCTATCTCCATTGAGCTAGTCCTGGATTATTTATACCCAGGCCTGAGAGAAATAAAACTCTATCTTCCTTATGCTATTACTGCTTTGGGTTTGTGTTAGAACAGTTGAACCGATATAGTCTATATTCCAATTGTTCATCCATCTTCTTTGCAACAGAATTCAAGCAAGAACAAATATTTGTTAAATGCCTAGTATGTGCCAAGCCAGCCTAGTTAAAAGTCTGGATATACAGGGGCGCCTGAATGGCTCAACGGGTAAAGCCTCCGACTTTTGATTTCAGCTCAGGTCTTCATCTCATGGTTTGTGGAACTGAGCCCCACATCGGGGCTCTGCACTGACAGCACAGAGAGTTCTTGGGATTCTCTCTCTCTCCCCCTCTCTCTCTGCCCCTCCTCAGCTCTCATCCATGCACATGCTCTCTCTCCCAAAATAAATAAATAAATATTTTAAAATTAATTAATTAATTAATTAGTTTAAAAAATAAAGGAGTGCCTGGGTGGCTCAGTCAGTTAAGAATCCGACTTCGGCTCAGGTCATGATCTCACAGCTCATGGTTGTGCATAGTCACTTCCCCACGTTAGGACTCCATTTTCCCCCCACAAAAACTTACCAAACTTCTACTCATGGTTCAAGGCCCAGTTCAACAGCCACACCCCCCTTGAGAGTCCTCCCCTCAACCTCTCAGTCAGAGTTTGCAATTCTCTCCTCTGTGTCTGTCCCATGGTATGATCATTCCTCTATTGTAGCAGCCATCACGTTATGTACAACGACTTCCTGGCCTGTCTTTCTCTATTAGAAATCGAGCCCCTTGAAGACAGGTTGAAGCTTATATAGTCTCTATCCCTAGTGCAAATTACCTAGCAGGTGGTATAGACAATGAAATATAAATGGACAGATGATGACTGGATGGGTGGATACAGATGGGTGGTGAAGTGATTAGCTAAATTGTATGTGGTTATATTGACATCAGATGCTTAGATGATGGTAGATGTGGCTAGTGAATCGTAGATATTTAGCAAAAGAGTGAATGAAGGAGGGATGGTGGATGAAAGAAGGATAGATGAAGAATAAATTGGTGAGTTCGTGACTGGCTTGTGAATGGTAGATAGATACAAAGAAATGGATGAGCAATAAATGTCCAATGAATGCTTGATGCATGAGAAACGGTGGGTGGTTAAATGATGAATGAAATAATGGATGGATGGATTCGGAATAAAGAGATGAACAGATGCATAAATAATGGATGGATGAGGAGCTGATGAGAGATGGTGATGGGTATTAGTGGCTGGTGAATGGTGGGCAGATGAACGATGGATACATGGTAGGTGGACACACAGATGGACTAACGATGGCTGGCTGGGTGGCTGGCTGCTGAATGGATGTATGGGTGATAAATAGATTGATGAGGGATGGGTACAGAATGGAGGATAGGTAGATGGATAGTGGGTTGGTGGTGGATTCGTGATGATGGATAAGAAATAGACGGTGAGTGAAGGATGAATGGATGTTTGGCTAGATGGATGGTGAGTAGGTAATGAATGAATTGTTGCCATTTGAACGGATGTATGAAAAATGGATACATGATAGTTGTATAGATTGATGGAAGATGTGTGAACAGTTCATGAATAGATGTGTGCAATACCATGGATATTTGTTGAGCCCTGATATTTTGTGAGTCCTTATAGCCTTGATATATCATGAGTCCTCTCTCGGGAAAGAAATGCAACTGATACTTGATTAGCTTCCATGAGCCAAGCGTCTTCATGGGTGCTTGACTTATGTCATCTCGAGTAATCATGGTGACAATTTTGCAAGGTAGGTATTGTTTATGCTTGCTCTACTAATGAGGAAAATAAGGCTCAGGAGTGGAAGGCCAGTTCCACCTTGCTTCCGCGTCTGTTTTCCCCTTCTCCTTCCAGTGGTACCACATCCCCTCTGCTAACCATTTCACACATCCCTGAACTGTTCATGGCTTACCTGCTCCAACACTTTCCCCATACCCTGGCCCTCAGGGATCCTTCTTTTCCACACTCTAGACCTCCTACCTCTGCCCTTCACTACCGTTCATTGGATTCTGACCATGATTCACAGTCTTTATCAATACAACCATTTATTGAACACCCACCACGTGCTTGGCATTGATCTTGGAGCTCCACATAAATTACTTCATGTTCTGTGTGTGAGAGACCTGAAGGTAGGTACTGTTGATCTCATTTTAAACATGAGAAAGGCAAGACTCAGAGAAGTACAGTGACTGCCCAAAGGTCACCAGCTAGCTAGGTACACCATTAAATAATGGTTAGTTAGATTCCAAAGTCTACATCTGCAACCTTAATGCTATATTTCCTCTTGGCTACTGCCACATTTGATTATCCGTCTGTTTATGTGTATGTATGTGTATGCCCATGTGTTTGTGTTTTGTCTCTCCATGGAATGGGACAGAGACACTTCATCACACATTATCTGGAAGCCTTCCCAGGTCAGACACAGAGAAGACTCACAGACCATCATTGCAGAAAGAGCCACCTTGGACATTGGGGAGTTCCCAATGAGATCACTCAGGCTCAGAGAAGAGATGCGGCATGCTCAAGGACACCTAGCAAGTTGGTGGCTGGTCTGGGACCTGACCTGGGCCTTGGTCCTCAGCAAAAAATTATTGGTGAAATTCAGAACTCAACCTTCTGGAACTGCTGGTCTGGCTTCTAAGAATAATAATAATAAAATAAGTGAAACAAATATAACTCGGTCCATAACCTCCATTCTGCTGGGTGGTAGAAACTTAATCTTGGTCAATTCTGGGTGACTTCTGTCACTTTTTCTCCCCTGAGGTCACCTATGGCCCCACTTCTTGTGTGTGCAGGAAGGGACCTGGTCCAGGGGGCCTACGCACCTACTCAGACATCTAGGTTTATGACTTCCTTAGGTCGGCTCAGGAGTGAGGCCCCGGGTCTTACACTCCAATCCCTCAAGGTTACCTGAGGTTTCTGTGTACTCTTTGCTCTGACCTTCTTTGCATGAGGCTTCTATCTTGTTATCTAAGATGGCAGCTCCAGCTCCTACCACTGTGTGTCAAATTCCAGCCTGCAGGAAGGGGAGAAGAGGAGTGGTGAGAATAAGTCCCTTTTTTCTTGAAATACGTGACTCAGAAGTTGCACACACCATTGGGTTCACAGACCCTGTCTGAACCAGATCATGAGGCCACACCTACCTGCAAGGGAAACTGGGAAATGTAGTCTTCAGCTGTGTGGCCATTTGAAGCCGCAGGAGAAAAAGTCAGATAATTGCATGACAACTAAATATCTCTGCTACACTTCCTTCTCCGCGCCCCCCCCGTCCCCAGACAATCTCTATCTTATTTTCTAAACAGGAAAAACAAATGGACTCATCTTTCCTCATTTTTTTAGTTATGACAGAAATTGTATCCCTCAACTCACTCGGTCCTGAAGAAATCTCCATGACTTGCAAACCAAAAGCTTTGGCCTTGGAGTCTGACTGGCTCAGTCAGTAGAGCGTACGACTCTCAATCTTGAGGTTGTAAGTTCGAGCGCCATATTGGGTGCAAAGATTGCTTAAAAATAAGCTCTAAAAAAAAAAAATGAATCCACTTTAAAAAAAAAGAAAAAGAAGTCTCTCAAAAGCTTTGGCCTTAGAGACTCAGAAAAAAAAATGTCTTCCATTTCTGCTTCATTCTCTCTTCTCTACAGTGACAGAGGCCATTAGCAAATAGGGAAAAGGTAGCGTACAAAGAAATTCAGGAGATGCCTTCAGTGTTACAAAATGTTTTACAGTTATGGATACAGCTCAGACATCTCCCTTTCCTGCTCAGTGCTTTGGTGACTTCCCCTGATCCTAGACTCTTTGTCTTGGCTCAAATGACAACTCTTCCAAGAAGCTTTTTTGATCCACCCTGTTTGTTCCCTTTATAAAGGACACTGCAATATGTAAGCTATAAATCCATACACTTTATTTGACTTGCAAATGACATGAGGGAAGGGACCACATCTGTCTTTTCATCTTTGTGTCCCCAGTGCCCTGCATAATGCCCAACACATGCTAGATGTTTAGCAAACACATTCGATTGAATGATGACGTTGGGTATGAGGATCCCATGGGGTGCAGAACATTTTCACATCTTTTCCCAAGTGACTAAAAATAGAGTGGGTGTGGCTCTCCTTACAGTCAGTGGCCTAGGAGGAACTGTGATTCCTTGAGCCTAGAGGTCAAGTTACCAACACAGGTGGGGCTTTTCCCAGCGTGTACCAATAGGGGAGGCGTGCCGGAGGGCTAGATGGGTCGCCGCATCTTGAGAAACACCCCCCACCTCGACTCCTGACCTATGTCAAGATGCCCCCACCCATCCAGGACTTAAATCAACCCAGGAAAAAAAGCCAGACGCTTGACTCAATTGTGTTCGAATCTGCAATGACCAATTTTTATCCAGATTTGACTGCCATCTGCATTTTCTGGCATCAGGAAAAACAGGCACTCGGGTGAAGCAAAATTCAGTTATAGAAAATGGGGTGTGAGGGCACCTGGCTGGCTCAGGCAGGAAAGCATCCCACTCTTGATCTCAGAGTCATGAATTCGAGCCCCATGTTGGGTGTCAAGATTACTTAATAAGTAACTTAGACAAACAAACAAACAAATAAATAGAAAAATAGGTGTTACATTCTTTGCATAACCAAGTACGTGGCCGGTAGGTGTGTTTTCGCCACGTTAGGATGATGCCATTCTGGAATCACAGATGGATTAATATATGAAAACTTACATCACAGAGTTAGTCATTCAATCTTAGAATCACATAAGATTACGGGGCGTCTGGGTGGCTCGGTCGGTTGAGCGTCCGACTTCAGCTCAGGTCACGATCTCGCAATTTATGAGTTTGAGCCCCACGTCGGGTTCCCTGCTCTCAGTCTGTCAGTGCAGAGGCCGCTTAGGATCCCGTCTCCCTCTCTCTGCCCCTCCCTGACTTGCGCTCTCCCACCCCACCCCCAAAAGAAAAGAATCACACAAGATTAGAATCAGAAACTGTATTCAGAAAAACTATTAGAGATCGTCTTCGTTTGGATTCCTCTGAGAGCAGAGCCTGAGACAAGGATTTGGGTGCCACTAGTCCAGGAAGCCAGAGGGATCTGAGAGAGAAAGAGAGAGAGAGAAGAGAAGAAACGCACTGGAAGGTGAGCTATTGAGCCAGTTTCCGCTATGGGCAACAAGTACCCAGTCTCCCTGCAGCCCTTCCGAGCAACCCAGGAGAATCACCTCCAATGGATGCAAGACTGAGACATTTATCCACCAACTCCCAACCCCAGTGACCGATGGCTGCCATGGGGAGCGTCAGACCCTTCCCAGGTCCTGGTTGAGACACGGTTCCAAGGCTTCAGAGAAACCAAAGGACAGGCACTGGAAAAGAGATGCTATCAGTGTGCTGGGAAGGGCCCCAAGCTGCCACAACTAAAATCAGTGGCAGGCTAAGAAGACACCGATAACCGGTAATGACCCGACTGGACTCCAGAGCAAGAATTCCCTTCTAAACGTCTAGACTGGGAGTCTACAAGCTGCACCATCTGGGGGATGTATTTCGTTTCATTAGCACTTTGTGAAAACGAAGCTGGAATCTGAAGGCATTTCAGAGATGTGTGCAGTCTTCATTTTGCCACAGGCCCCGCCCCTCCCCGTTGCTCACATGCCTTCAGATGTCCGTCACCTGCGTCACCTGCGCGGTTCCCAGAGGCATTTGACTTTGAGGCCCCTGCATCAGCTCCCGGGTCCTTAAGAGCTTTGTTTCACATCTGCAGCTTGAGGTCCCTGTCACGCAGCCTGGCCGGCGACAGGGCCTAATCCACTTGGCCAGTAAATGTGGCCCCTGCTTGCGTTTTTTTTCCCTGCCTGGGAGCTCACCCCTTTCAAGGCTGCCTGTTGTATTGTCTGCTAGCTTCCCCCACCCCCTCCTGCCAGGCCCCCGGGCATTCCCAGTGGGGACCGGGGGTGCAACAACTCCCTGCTTGGGGTGAGCAGCAGGTTAATTTCCTCCTGGAGCTTCCCTCGGCAAACAATGAGACAATGGCCAGCCGGAGGTGGCCTGCGTAAGACAGCCGCGGAGGGGAAGTTGTAATCTGTGCGTGAAGCCAGAGGGCGGGCAAAGGGGCGAGAAAAGCAACCGGGCCAGACCGGGCCCTCCACCCAGCGGGCCCCTGGGACCGTGCAGGCCCCAACCTGAAGGTCACCTGAGTCGCTCTTGAGGAAAACAGCCACTAACCACCATCCTCCAGGAGAAAACACGGATGGGTGGGGCTCCCCCCCCAACACCCCCTTCCCTGTCTAGATGGTCCTAGCTCCTGTCTACATAATCTCATCTGCCCACCTTCTGGGCCCTGCAGACAGACACTGTCTGAATCTGGCTGTGTGACCTTGGGACACGTTACTTAACCTCTCTGTGCCTTTGCTTCTGTGTGTGTCAGAGGGGACTAATGCCACCTCCTCCCTCTGGTTGCCAAGAGGATTGCATCCCTCCATTCATCCATCAGGTATTTATTGGTCATCTGCTCTGTACGGGCAACCGTGCTGGATGCTGGGGGCCCCGTTGTATGGTGCTCCTGCTCTCGCGGAATACAGTCTTGACATGGAGGGAGTCGACAATCGGGTGATTGCCAGGACATGAAAGTACAGCAGTGGGGGTGTTACCAGGAGGGGAGGCAGCACCATTAAGACGGTGCAACACTGGACCCAACCTGGTTCTGCAGGTCAGGGTGGGCTTCCTGTAGGAAGAGGCAGCTAAACTGAGCTGAGCAGAGAGTGGAAGTTTACTAGGCCAAGGGGAAGGCATGCAGGGAGCAATGCCAAGGCCCGGGTGCTAAAACAAGCTGGCATTCTAAAGAGCCAGGAGGCCCGTGCACCTGGAATGGGAGTTTGTTCTTTATCTGGAGAGCAAAGGGAGGCCACTGCTGGTATGGGCGGAGTGACATGATCCCGTCGGCTTTCTGTCAAGGCACAAAAGTGCGTCGCACTGTGCCGGGCAGGTGGGTTCCCTTCTTCTCGAGGGCGGGGTCCTGTCCAAGCCTCATCACCGTCAAAGTTAGAACTTGCTGTGCCCATCTCACAGATGAGGAAACGGAGGCTCAGGGCAGGGGAAAGTAGACCCAGCACACTAGATGGGACCTCACCCCTTCTAGAGAGGGGTAATAGTGGGAAGGGCATCTGAGGCTGCAGAGAAACTCACAGGGACACCTGGCCTCCCCGCCCCCTATACCTCTCAAGGTGGCTCCTTGCCCCCCTCCTCTTGCTGAGGCTCCCCTAAATCCAGCTCTGTACCCAGAAGAGGAAAAGAGGCGCAGATGACTCTGGGATATCCCCATCCCAGATCATAACCCCCACACGTTCCTTTGAGCCGAGCAGGCTCTTCTAAAGCAGCACCCACACCCAGGTTCAAAGCCAGCTCTGCCACGGCCCCTGTCTCCAAGCTGGTGGCTTCACTCCCTGGAGACCCACAGACAGAGCAGCACCCATCGTGAACCTTTGTGCTCCTTCCTCTGAATCATTTAATCATTTAAATCATTTTAATCATTAATCATTTAAATGCTAAGAGCTCCTCTTTCCAGGGGAGGAAACCTCGGCTTGAGGGGAAGACGCATCCTGCCCTGGCGGGCTCGCAGGGCCAGGAGGGGGCCGTGGCCAGATTCTGAGCTGGACAACCTCAAAGCCCACGCTCCACGTACGCGACCCCTGTGGGACCCGCAGACGGGTCATTTCACAGCCCGTTACCACTGTGCACTCAGAGCCCCGGTGGCTTCCCAGGAATGGAAGCCTTGTCCTGGTCTCTCACGGCTCCCACGTCGGAGGCTTGGCCCCCACGTTGTCTGTTTGTCTGTGAACCCAAGGAGGGCAACTTGGTCCCTTCTGTCCCCCGCTGAGCACCAGTGCGGGGGAACTATGCTAAGTGCTCAACAAATGTTGGTCACATAATGAAGGAAGGAAGGACGCAAGATCTTCATTCTCCGTGCCCCCCCCCCGCCCCAGTTGAGTCCCCCAAACACCTCACTTGCTGGTGCCGGGATTTCAGGCTTGGGGGGCGGGGGGCACAGCCAGTCATCGCCTCACTGGACTGTCTACCAGCCTTGGCGGGGCCTGACACAGACCCCACTCTAAGGAGCAAGGAAATCAGAGCTCAGCGAAGTCACAGAACTGCAAGAGTCACAGAGCTGTGATTCCCTAGGNAGGGCCCAGTGGAATGGGATTACTGGGGTTCCAGCTTACCCCTGTTCAGGGGAACCCAGCTACGCTGGGGGTAGGGGATGGGAGGGGGGTTGCTCTGCTTCCAGCAGCTTCCCTCCTCCCAGTGCTGAGACTCCAGCTCCGTGTGTTCCAGGAAATCCAGGCCACATTTCCCTCCAGGAGCCGCCGCCCAGAGGGACCCTCTGGGGACCGATGGAGCATTTTTGAGGAAAAGGGGGGTGAGGGTGCCGGGTGTGGGAGAGAGTCACCAAAAAAAATTAGTGGCTGGGCCAGGAATGTGCCTGGGTGAATCGGAGCCAAGCCTGTCACATCCACAGCTGTGCTGGCCAGGCAGGGTGCAGGGCGAAGGCGGGGCCGGGTCACTCTCGGGACAGGACACCAGCTGCCAACCTGTTCCTGGCCCGAGGACAGCCTCCCTGCCCCCAGCCTGTTTGAGGAGGAGCTGGGCAAGAGCCTGGGACAGGAGTCAGGACACTGGGCTCTGCCATCCCAGGCCCTTCTCCAGCCCGGGCCTCAGTTTCCCCATCTGTGTAATGACAAGATTTCAAGAAATGTTGGGTTATGGTGACTTTTCTTTACTTTTTTTTTTAATTTTTTAATGTTTATTTACTTTTGAAAGAGAGAGAGAGCGTGAGCAGGGGAGGGGCAGAGAGACAGAGGGAGACACAGAATCTGAAGCAGGCTTCAGGCTCTGAGCTGTCAGCACAGAGCCCAACGTGGGGCTCGAACTCACAAACCGTGAGATCATGACCTGAGCTGAAGTCAAAGGCTTAACTGATTGTGCCACCCAGGAGCCCCATGGTGACTGTTCAATAAGAGACTGGTTGAATGGAGTGGGGGCCAATCACAGTATTTGGTTCTTAATTGCGGGTCCAGGACTCAGGGATTCTGGGACGTCGGATGGGAAAAAAATTAACTTCATATCCACCAGCAGCTGACTGAAATGCAACATTTCCTTCAAGTGTGAATGTGGACCGCAAGCTATGGCAGGGTTGGCAGTGACCTTGTCACACACAACAGGGGTCGAAGAGGCTTCGGTCTGACAAAACAGTGGTTGCAGACACCCTCACCAACTGTTTACACTCGCGGCGCCTGGGTGGCTCGGTCGGTTGAGTGACCGACTTTGGCTCAGGTCATGATCTCACAGTCTGTGGGTTTGAGCCCCCTGTCGGGCTTGCTGCTGCCAGTGCAAAGCCCACTTCAGATCCTCTGCCCCCTCTGTCTGTCTCTCCCCTGCTCACGCTGTCTCTCGNCGCTGTCTCTCGCAGAAATAAATCCAAAAAAATTGTTTGCGCTCATCGTGACCCGAGACCTGCATCCACATCTTTGATCTAATGTGCTGATAAAGAAACTCATGTATGACTGTATCACAAAGCCTTATCACTACTGNTTGTTTGCGCTCATCGTGACCCGAGACCTGCAACCACATCTTTGATTTAATGTGCTGATAAAGAAACTCATGTATGACTGTATCACAAAGCCTGCTGCTGCCAGTGCAAAGCCCACTTCAGATCCTCTGCCCCCTCTGTCTGTCTCTCCCCTGCTCACGCTGTCTCTCGCAGAAATAAATCCAAAAAATTGTTTGCGCTCATCGTGACCCGAGACCTGCATCCACATCTTTGATCTAATGTGCTGATAAAGAAACTCATGTATGACTGTATCACAAAGCCTTATCACTACTGCAGTAATAACTATGTGTCTCAGTAAACTGGCTTCCTTTGTGATCCTGTGGACTTTATTTTGTGCACTTAAAAAAACACAGGATTACGAAAATGGGCCCGTTGCATCACCAGACACCAAAGTGGTCCATGGGACAGAAAGCAAAAAATTCTTGCCTTATATGAAGCCATTTTTATTTTTTAAATGGGGAAGTCCGCTATATACTGACTTGGAATGGTGTCAAAACACAATGTTGAGGGGCGCCTGGGTGGCTCCATCGGTTAAGTGTCCGCCTTCGGCTCAGGTCATGATCTCACAGTTCATGGGTTCAAGCCCCACATTGGGCTCTGTGCTGACAGCTCAGAGCCTGGAGCCTGTTTCGGATTCTGTGTCTCCTTCTCTCTGACCCTCCCCTGATCACGCTGTCTCTCTCTCCCCCTCTCTCTCAAAAATAAAGAAATATTAAAAAACCTTACTCATTGGGGGAAAAAAAAGAAGAACAAAAGAAGAAAGAGAGAGAGAGCCCGGTAGACGGAAGCCGGTAAACTCCTTTGCAGTCTTAGCTCAGTGGCCCTGGGTGCATCTGAGGGCAGCTGTCCACCCACTCAGGCTCAAGGGGAACTTACCCAGCCCCCCGCTCAGGCCTCAACACCCACTGCCTCGCATCTTCCTTCTGGATGAATCATGTGTTTGTGGACTGAAAGGCAGGGTTATCCCAGCCAGGAAGTCCTTAGAGTCATCAGCGTGGAAGCAGCCCCTCAAAGCGGAAAAAACATAGCCTTCGGACGCTGGAGGTAGAGGTTGAAGTCCCAGCCTGGCCACGCGATGCACAGCATGAGCTCACCTCCATCTCAGCGAGGAGAAGGCACCTGCCAAGTCTCACACAGGAGACCTACAGACACCTCTGGACATCCAGGTGGGTGCTTCCAGCCCCGAAGCCCCTCTGTTTGGGGGAAATGGGAAGCCCTTGGCAGCCACTAAAGGTAGGAGGGAGGACGGAGGGGTGCACTATGCCCGCTTTCCCCTGGCTCTGCAGATACTTAGACAAAACCGAGACCCAGGCAGGATAAACACAGAGTAGTCAGGACCCAGCCAGACTTTTGTAGAGTCTCAAGAACAACCCCAGAAGGTAGGTATCTTCCCCCCCCCATTTTACAGATGAGGCAACTGAGGCTCAGAGAGGGGAAAAGGCCATCTGAGGTCACGCAGCCCTAATGTGCTTTGACCCAAGTCGCTTGGTGGGGCTACCTTACCCCCTGGGGACAGCTCTGTCCTGGCAACCCCAACCTCACACGAGTCTGGAGGCCCGCTCAGGGGCGCGGCCTGTCTCACTGTGAACACGACTATTTTTAGTGTCCGCAGCAGGGGCTGGGGGCCGAAGCCAGAAGTGACAATGGGGGGAAGGGGGTGGGGCTGCTGGCGGCCGCCCCCGCACCCAGCAGCCGCCCCATTTCCTCGAGGAACCAGGCCGTGCACAATACAAGGAAAGCCTAGTGGGGAGTGGCTGGGGGCTCCTGTTGGGGGGGGGCTAACCTGGCCCATCAGGGCAGCTGGGGGCCTGGAGGAGGCCTCCAGACCAGAGGGAAATGGGCCATTAGCCCAGCTGCCTGGGCCCTGGCAGAAGTGATCGTTCATGCTCTATATTAACACACGCACACGCACACACACACACACACACACACGTGCGTGCACAGAGGGGTCTTTTGTTAACTTTTCTTCTCCAGCCTCAGAGGCAGAGAACCAAGTCCTGGGGACTCAACGAGGTCAGATTTCCCCCAGGAATGACTTTGGGGGGAGAGCAGCTGTGTGACAGGAGCGGGTGTCCCCACAGCCTGGCACACAGGGCTCCTTCCTTGCCTCAATTTAAAAAATGGGGGGGATTCCCGTTTTTCTGGGTGAGATGAACCGACTTGGTGCCTGAGGCTCTCCTGTGTTGTGCCATGGCTCGAAGTGGGAGGCTGCTTCTCCGGGTCCCCATCCCCACGCTGCCAGCCACCACAGACAGAACTCGGGGAGACGTCTCCGCGCCCCGCCCACAGTGGTGCCCTGCCTCCCACCAGGGATACCTCCTCTGCCTCCCCATCCTCCTGCCATCGTTAGAGCTCTGATGTTAAGGATGGTGACATGCTCATTGGCCAGCACGCCCCGAGAACCAAGCACAGCGCCTGGCACATCCATAAATACCCATGGAATAAAATCCTTGCCTCCTTCTGGAGGCCACTCGTCCCTTCTGGGAGCTCCTATCTGCCCAGGGAAGCAGCCACACTCACCCTACCATAGGGAGAAAAAAGCAGACGAGGGAGGGACCGAAGATCACTGACTAACGAACGATCACACACAGTGGGTGGCAGCATAAGCAGCCCTCATGTCTAGACCCGGGGTCCCCAGCTGTGTCCTCACCAGCCCACATCCGCCCCCCAGCCACCAGCTCCCAGGTTGGAAACTGGTGTCTGCATGCATGCCTTAGTGGTGAAAAATGAAGGTGGTGGTGGGGTTGGGGGAGTGGGGGGAGGGATTCTCCTTCACGTGGGACAGAACGGCACCCAAGGGTCAGGAAAGGAAAGCAGAGGCGGTTCTGGAGACATTCCTGGGGGCAGGCTCTGCACAGAATGACAAGTGACCCGCTGGAGATATTCAAGCACCGTATGGTGAGACACTGCTCAGCAAATTAGAAGAAACAGGGCGCAGATCCGTGCAAAAATGCAGGTGAATCCCAGAGACATGAAGATGAGTGAAAGTAGAAGCCAGGCACAAAAGTACATGCTGTCTGAGTCCACTGATAAATTCTAAAGCGGCAAAACTAAGCCCTAGTGACGGAAACCTATGAGTGGCGGCCTCGGGCCAGGAGGTGGGCTTGGTGGGTGAAGGACACAAGAGAGCTTTGGGGGCGGGGATGGAAATGTTCTGCGTCCTAATTGGGCGGTGGCTGCACAGCGTGTACACTTGTCAAACCTCATGGAAAGACACACTTAAAATGAATAACCTTGGGCCCCTCTGATTTTATGTTAATTACATCCTGATACACTTGGTTCTTAAAACTGGCACCATCCTGTCAACCTTGAGAGTATATGATTGCTTATGAGCCCGACAGCATTCTTTCCGAAGCCAGAGGGTGCCTCCTCTCAGACAGTTCAAGGGCGTACCGCGGGTTGCGTTATAGGCATCTGTCTTGTCTGTTTCTGGGAGCAGAAGACACTGTGCAGTCAACGCAGCCTGCTGTGTAAGGAGCGCGGAGTGTGGGCACCACTGAGCTCGGTGTGTGGGTAACTCACTTTCCCCAAACATCCAGTGAGATGGGTGCTCTTATCCCCACTTCACAGGAAAGGGAACAGTCAGGGGGAGGGCTCTTGCTCAGGAGGGCATCGCTAGCAAGTGGGAGAAGGGGGATTTGAACCCAGCCTGCTTCCAGAGCCCCGGCTCCCCACCCTCTGCCCTGTGAGAGAAGGTGCTGGAGCCACATTGTTCAGCCTTCCCAGGAGTCCCTTCTATTCCGGCCTCCAATGTTCCCAGGCCCCTTCCATGAAACAGAAGCCCAGCAGAGGTGTGGGCACCCCATCTTTAGGCAGTGTGGCACTGTTATCTTGGGAGCCCAGAGAAGTTTGAGCCCAGGGACCTTGTGGACATGTTCCTCCCAACACCTGTAGCCTGTTCGTTCCATTTCCCGGCCGTGTGACCTGAGGCAAGTAGTGCCTCTACTTACCCGTGTCTCCATGGGCTCATCTGCAAAGTGAGGATTAAAAATACCCGTCACCCTTACTGCATTCGGGGTTTTCTTTTGGGGATTAAAATGTTTTGGAAGCAGCTAAGAGGCAGCAATGTGGATGTGCTCAATGCCACTGAATGGTACACTTCACACGGTTAGTTTTATGTTATGTGAATTTCACCTCAATAACCAAGAAAAAGGAGGAAGGAGAGGCCATCTGTGTAGATATAAATGGACACATACGTTCAGGAAAGAGCTATCTACCTAAAAGGCGAAGCGAGGATTAAGAAAGCAGTAAAGGTCAAGCGCTTGGAATAGTGCCTGCCCCTAGTAAGCATGCAAGGTGTTTTTATTTCGGTTGTTACTTAGCGCCCCCGATTGTTGGCCAAGGGGCCATCCTCCATGACCAGCTAGCTGTGTCAGCCCCCTGCTTCAGCTCCTGCCTGCCCTGTGTCCTCATCTTTGTTCCAGGGGCAGCCAGACGGATGGGGTGTCCTAGAAACCCAAGGCACCTCAGGGACTCCTTTACTCAAAACTCTCCAACACCTCCCCATGTCATGGGAGAAATAGCTGAGGCCCCGCATGACCTGTCCCTTGCCACCCCCTGTCTGCCCTCACCTTCCATCGCTCCTGTCTCCAGCCACACTAGCCTCCTTGCCTTTTGCCTTCCCCCTCCCAATGCCAGGCATGCTCCTGCCCCCAGGGCCTTTGCACTGCCTGTTCCCTCTGCCAGAATGCTCTTCTCCCCGATTCACATAGATGCAGATGCACCTCTTTCAGGTCTTTGTCCAAATGTCACCTCCTTGGAGAGGCCCTACCTGAATCCCCTCATAAAATTGCTCTGCTCCACGGGCGCCTGGGTGGCTTAGTCGGTTAAGCGTCCGACTTTCGCTTAGGTCATGATCTCGTGGTTCGTGGGTTCGAGCCCCGCGTCGGGCTCTGTGCTGACTGCCAGCTCAGAGCCTGGAGCCTATTTCAGATTCGGTGTTTCCCTCTTTCTCTGACCCTCCCCTGCTCATGCTGTCTCTCTCTCTCTCCTAGAAATAAATTAAAAAAAAATTTTTTTTTAAAAATTGCTCTGCTCCAGCCACTCATCTTGCCCTCACTGGCTGTACGTCCTGATGTGATATTGTGCACTGATTTGTTTCTCCTCTCTCATCCATCTCCCCCTGAGATGGGAGCCTTCCTATCTCTTCGAAGGGACTGTGCTTCCTCCTGGGAGCCCAGCCTGGCACAGGGTGACCCCTCTGTAGATCTTTATCGAATGAATGCATGCCCTGGACGGTGCTCATCTGGTCATTCAGCTGGGCTCAGCACGTGTGAGTCACCAGGGATGGGGACCCTGGGCTTGCCTAGCGGCCCTGGAATCCCCCAGAACGGGAATGATGGGGGTGTCTGTTGAGGGAAGACCTCTGCCCTGTTCGGGGTCTGGCTACCTGAGGAGTCTGAGGAGGCAGCAGGGTCCGGGACAAGAAACACAGGCCAAGGGCCGGGCCTGCCCCCACCCCACCCATAGCCCTTCCCCCTGGGCCTCTGGACTCCGCTTCCTCCCCCTTCAGCTCTTCCAGCCTTTTCCTTTCCTCTTCATCTGGCCTGAGCTACATCTCCTCTGGCCTTTGTCTTCCCCTCAGCTGCTCTGGGCAGTTCGAGGCCCTCCCCCTCCATCCCCTCCTTCCCTACCCTCCTGGCCTGGGCCCGAAAGCCTCCCCCTGAGGCTCAGCACCCCACCCCAGCCTCTCTCCACACCTCCAGCCACCTCCAGGGAGGCAGATCCCCGGACCAGGGACTGTGCCGGAGACATGGGTCCCTCGAGGGGCCTCTCAGCCTCTGCGTGACCCATCTCTCCACTCAGAGGCCAGAGGGGAACTAGGAAGCCTGTGCTCCCATCTCAACTGGGCCACTTGCTGGCTGTGTCGTCTTGGGCAAGTCCCTTAACCTCTCTGTGTGTCAGAATTGGTCTCAACACAAGGATGCGGTGCAATGATGTGGAACAGCTTTGTGAACTGCAAAGCCCTAAAGCACCCTTGGCGGTGTGTTTGTACCATGTTTCTGACCCAAATACCCAGGACTCTGAGGGAGAAGCTCCCAGTGACCCTTAACCTTTCCCAGAGGTTATTTGCCATCATTACCCTCATCATTACAACATCAATAATATCCTCAGGTTTGAGAAAGGCCGCACTCAAAGGTCCATCTCCTTCGAGACAAGGGGAAGGCCCCAGGGAACGTTCTAGAATAGAGCCCCCCTCCTCGCCCCCCAGCTAAGCCCACTAGCCCCCAGGGGATCTCACAGTATTTCAAAACAGGGAAGAGTCATTATAATTCCAGTCTACAGATTCAAAAGCTGGAGCCTGGAGAGCTTCAGGCTGCCTGACCCCAAAGCTAGGCTCCATCGCTATCCCTGGACGACAGACTGGGTCCCTGTCCAGCCCTCCATACTGTGCTCACCTGAGCGCCCTGAGCACTTCTGCTCGGCAACTCATCTCCCTAGTTCTCCCCAGTTATCTGCCTGCCCTTCCAGGCTCTTTCTGATTCCATCCAGGCTGGGAGCGGCCAAGGCCCGGTCCACCTCACTTTCCCTCTGGATTCCAGAACAAAAGAGGCTGGTGTCATTGAGAGTCTTGGGGGCCCCAGGGCTAGATTAGTTCACAAATATTAACTGTTGCCACACAGGATGGGCTCTCATTCCCGTCTTAAAGTGAGACTCAGAGCAATTGAGTGAGCAGCTCGCCAGAGGTCACATGGGGGGGTGGGGCAGAAATGATATTCAGGTCTCTCTGACTTCCAAATGCCTTCAAAGAGCTCGGTGGCATTGGGTGCCTGCATTGCCAGTTTTGCTCCTCAGTTTCCCCATCTCTGAAACAGAAAGAGTAACACTGAATCTCTGAAATGGAAAGTTGAGCTGTGAGAATTCTATTATACCAGTTTATAAAGCGCCCAGAACAACACTGGACACACGGGAGAGGCATCACTGAGCGACTAGGGACTCTGAGGTCAGGCAGACCTGGGGGCCAAATCCCAGCTCTGCCACTTTTGGTGATGGAGACAGTTACTCTATGTCTCTCGGAGCCTCATTAAACTTACCTGGAAAACAGGGATGATCGGCCACTGTCCCCAAGATGGTGCTGGTCCCCAATGCTTAATGTTTTAAATGTTAAAAATATTGCTCTCATCCAAATAAAAATGGCCAAATTATAGGTAATTTATTAACATTAAACCCATCAGCAGAACAGAGAAGCTGGTGCAAAGCATTTAAGAGAGGCTGAAATGGGGCGCCTGGGGGCTCAGTCAAGCATCCAACTTCGGCTCATGGTCATGATCTCATGGTTCTGTGCTGCATCGAGCTCTGTGCTGCATCGAGCTCTGTGTGGACAGCTCAGAGCCTGCTTGATTCTGTATCTCCCTCTCTCTCTGCCCCTCCCCTGCTCATGCCCTGTCTCCCTGTCTCTCTCAAAAACAAATAAACATTTAAAAAATTTAAAAGAGACAAAATGCTGAGATAAGACTCCGGAACTGGTTAATGTCCTACAGGACAAAAGGGCTGTAGCCTTTGGGGCGATCTTTGCTACCTGGGAAAGATGACTTGCAATTTACATCTACAAGTTGAACACACAACTTCCCCATGCTCGGGCCCTAAAAGTTAGTGTGTGACGTGTGAAACGTAGATCTCTTCCCCCAGAGAGTCTGGCACCCCCGAAGCAGGCGTGTTGGACAATGTTCCAGCATGTTCCTGACGGGACACACCATCTTCCTCCTGCATGATATCCAAGCTTGGGATACTTTTTTTTTTTTAACCCGAGAATGCAATGAAATCTGGAGGTAGGAGGAATTTATCAGTTTTGAAGGGCTGAGTGCCTCTTGGCTTATCTGCCTCGTGTCTCCACCCTCTGAGGGAGCCCCTCCCAGGGGCCCCTACACTCACCAAATGAGGTGAACCATGAGCTGGGAACACTCACAGACTGTTAGCTGTCTGTAGACAT
>NW_027530508.1:3982455-4075437 GCF_008692635.1 Crocuta crocuta
TGGGACTCGAACCCACGAACTGCGAGATCATGACCTGAGCGAAAGTAGGACGCTTAACCGACTAAGCCACTCAGGCGCCCCTCTGTAGACGTGGTCTTACAGATCTTTATTTCCTTCCAGAGCACTCTGATCACTAAGGCTGACGCCAGGGTGAGGCGCTCTTGAACATCACGCAATCCGTAAGGATCCTCTAGGTGGAGTCCCCACTTCCCCCCCCGCCCCTCCAGGACAGCCCGGACAAGTCTCTGTAGCTTCTTCTACTCAACAATTGTTTCCTGGGGGTCTCATCGCTGCCACGCACTGTCCTGGGCTCTCCAGCAGGAAACAAGACAGACCAGTCCCTGCCCTCGAGGGCCTAGAATCTGGGAGATAGAAAATTAGCCCATGTAGAGGTTAAATCATTCCAAATCGCCATTAGCACATAACAGGAAAAGAACAGGGCTGAACATGAGCAGGGCCACGTCAGCCATAAGGAATGGGAGCATGCTAGCTGATGGAAAAGTTGCGGGAAAGGCATCCCAGGTAGGGGGCACAGCCTGTGCAAAGGCCCTGGAGCAGTCAGTAACAGGCTGCAAGGAGCAGAGAGAAACAGTGTGGCCGAAGAGAGTGGCAGGAGACTATGTGAGGGAAGTCAGCCGGACCTGAATGGCGGCAAGGGGGGTAGGAGTAGAGGGTGATCTGCAAGAGACGCAGATTTGATTCTAACCATGATAGGAAGGTATGGAATGATTTGGTCAGACATGTCCGTTATCTCGTGGAAAGAAGGTCCTGGTTTCCGCCTCAAAGCTCCAACCCGAGGTTTTCACAGTGTGGTCCGGCATCACCTGGAACTCTCCAGCCCCACCCCAGACCTAACAGATCAGACACCCTGGGGGAGGGGGTACTCAGCACTCTGTGTTTTATCAAGCCCTCCAGGTGATAAGGATGCTACACGGTGCGGAACCCCTGCTCTGGTAGAAATGCGACCCACACTCGCCACCTGGTGATGCTTCTTGGGAACTACAGCTTGGATGCCCCTTTCACCACCAGCCTTTTTTGAGGCCAGCAGGCCACTTCCAGAGCCTGCTCACGGACAGGAGGATGGCTTTAGAGTGTGCCTGTCCGCTTTTCTCACATGCAAGGACACGCAACATAGCAGGGATTCCCCATTGATTAACTTCAAGTTTTCTTCCTGCTACACTTGGAATAAAACCAGATTTCTCACACAGGCTGCTCTTTCTCTCTCCTCTCATTCATACACTCCCTGCCAGCCACACTGGCTTTCTTGCTGCTTCCTTGCTGTTCCCACTGTCTGGGATGCTCTTTCCCCCATACTTGCATGGCCAACACCTTCACTTCATTCAGATCTCTGTTAAAATGCCACCTCCTCCGGGAAGCCTTCCATGACTACACTCACCAAGGAGCACCAGCCCCACTCCCTGACTATAGCCCGGTCTTCTTCTTCCTCATCCCCTTCATCCCCAGTTATTTTATATATTTATTTGATTTTTGTCTATCTTCCTTGTAAGACTGTGAGTTCCAGTGAGGCAGGGATGATAGTCTGTTCTGTTCACTGTTCTGTCCCCAGCACAAACAGTAGGCACTCCATAGATACATGGTGGATGAATATACTCTGTGAGGCAGGTATGATCACCTTCTTTCCCGCCAGTGGGGAAACTGAGGCTCGGCAACGCAATGTGACTCACTCAAGTTCATACAGTAAGTGGCTGGGATCTAGATTTGAAGTAGCAGTGCGGGAAGCTGAGATGTGGGCCTGTGTCCTTGGTGGCTGCTTGGGGTCCCTGGGGCTGGAGAGACTTTCCAATCAGGCCGCTAGGTCTCCATTACCCAAGATCAGCAAGTGGGGTATTGTGAGGCCTGAAGGGAGCTCTTCAAGGTGAAGAAACAGAAGGCAGGAATCCAGTGCCGAGATCCTAAGTGGGGCGGCACCACCAGGAGCGTCCATCGGGTGGTCCCTGTGATTAGGGGGTGCCCAGGGAGACAGCAGGAGGGACACAGACATCTTACAAGGGGTCCTAAGTCCTAGGAGGTATTCAGATCTCTCTTTGGTAATTAGCCAAGGTGAAAATCCTGTTTTTAATTATCCAAGCCTGTGACCGAATTGTTTCACATGCAGACACGATGTGTAGGGGGCTTGTTTTGTTTTTACTGATTTTTCATAGACTTAATCTTTTTAGAGCCGTTTTAGGTTTGCAGAAAACTCGTGCAGAAATGATACAGTCCCCTGATACTTCCTCTCCCCAACACCCAGAGCGTCCCCTGAAATGAGCACTTGGCATTAGGGTGATACATTTGTTACAACTGATGAACCGATATCGATACATTATTGTTAGCTGAAGTCCAGAGTTGTGACAAATGCATAATGCCCTGGATTCCCCACTACAGAATCTAGGGACGTGTTCACTGTCCTAAAACTGCCTGTGGCTCCATATACTCATCCCTCGTCTCCTCCCCCCAAATCCTTGGCAACCACTGGTTTTTTTTTTATTGTCTTTTACAATCTTGCCTTTTTCAGCACAGTGTGTATTTGCTTGGTTTTAATATACAGTGAATCTGCCGGACAGTAACCTCTGCGTAAGTCGGGAACAGGCCAGCTTGTGTTCTGTTCTGAACTTTGCCTAAAGCTGCTCGCAACTGGGGCCATCACACGGCTGCGGTGCTCATCCAGCCCCCAGATTCAAGGTGAGTCCACCCTCAGCCATGTGATGTTTTGTATGGATTGTGCCCGAATATTTATATGTCAATGTATTCCNATTCGTCCGTGGATGGACACTTAGACCCCTTCCATGTTTTAACTATTGTGGAGAGTGCTGCTATGAACCTTGGGGTACATGTGCTCCTATGCATCAGCATTTCTGTATCCCTTGGGTAAATTCCTAGCAGTGCTATATGTCAATGTATTCTAAATCATTTTCATTTTATTTTCTTTTATATTACAATTAGGGTTTTATTTGTTTTAAATGATGTGAGTTGTGGGGGGCGGGGGTGCCTGAGTGGCTCAGTCTGTTAAGTGTCCAACTTGAGCTCAGGTCGTGATCTCACGGTTCGTGGGTTTGAGCCCCAGGTCAGGCTCTGTGCTGACAGCTCAGAGCCTGGAGCCTGCTTCAGATTCTGTGTCTCCCTCTCTCTCTGACCCTCCCCTGCTCACAGTCTGTCTCCTCTCTCAAAAATAAACAAACGTTGAAGAAAATGTGCACATCGGTAGGTTATGTCATTTATGAATGTCAACCGAGAAAAGAAAAGAAGCCTGGTAATCGTTACAAGGAACACTGGCTCCTGCAGGAGTCACCCCAGGGTTCCCCCTCAGGACAGCCACAGAGGTGGGAGAGCCAGCCCCTCAAAAGGGACCATGCTGGCTAAACGACTTACGTGAGAATCAGTACGTGAACACAATTCCCTCCTGCCCAGTGCTACACAATGTGTAGGGCTGCCCCACTTTACAGAGGGGGAAACTGAGGTGCAGACAGAATAACTAACGACCCAGCATCCAGCTCTGGATTTCCTAGGGCTCCTAGAAACACCATGGTGGTTGAGTTGAGCATCCCCAGGCCCGAAGACCCCAAGAAGTGATGGAAGCCACATAGCACATCAGAGAAGTCAAGGGCAGAGATTGTGGCCTGGGTTCCAACCTTGGCTGTGTCATGTGTGACCCTGAGACAGACACTCCCCCTCTCTGAGGCTCAGCGGTCTCATCTGTAAAATGGGTCACCAAAGTGTGGAAGGTCCTGTCCCGTCGTTCCCTGTTCCCAATGTGGAAGCTGTGACTCATAGAGGAAAAATGACATTCCCAACATTAAATGGTGGCGGGGGAGGGGGGTGTGGACCGGCCCTCTAAGGTAAGGACATACTCCATTACCCAGTTAGTTCCCCAAGGCTCCTTCAAAGCCCAATTCCAGATTTACAGGCCACTAGGCAATGGTCGGGGGTCACTTGCCATTCCTCAGAGCAACCACCCTCATGTGACTCCCATAGTGCAGAAGTATCTGGAAGCCAGGAAGGCTGGGGAGTGCTGTCCTTGGAAGCACAGGGCCTCAGTTTCCCTGTCTTGACCCCAGCTCTGAAACAGACCCCAGATCAATCCATTCCTCCCCATCTCTCCTCCTACTGCCACCCAAGTTTATGCCATGATCACCTCTTGCCTCCCTCCTCCTCGCTCCCCACCCGCTAGCCAGGGAGATCTTTTATAAATATAAAATCACGGAGCGCCTGGGTGACTCAGTCGGTTAAGCATCTGACTCCTGGTTCAGTTCAGGTCACGATCTCATGGTCTCATGAGCTGGAGCCCCACTCGCTCATGGGGGAGCATGAAGCCCGCTTGGGATTCTCAATCTCAATCTCTCTCTCTCTGCCCCTCCCCAACTTGTGTGGTCTCTCTCTCTCTCTCAAGTAAATAAATAAACTTAAAATATATATATAAATAAATGAAATAAACAAAGGTAAAATCACATGAAGTTACTCTATTGCTTATAAACTTTCCATGGCTCCCTATTGTTCTTAAGTCAAATGCTTCTGCATGGTACCCAGGACCCTGCCCACCTCTCTCATCTCATTTCCCCCAATGCTTCCTCCACTTTCCCACCTGCCTGTGTAGTTCAGGCCACACTGGCCTCCTCCATGTGCCTTGAGTGCACCAGCCATCTTCTTATCTTAGGACCCTTGCCGGTGCTCTTCCTCCTCCTTGGTCACCCATACACAGCTTCATCCTTCCTCCACTGGGCAAACTCCTCCTTCCTTCTTCCCTCCTCTCCTCCACCAAGTCAGCTTTTCCTGTCATGCACATTCATGCCTCGCCCTCTCATCTCCCCCGGCAATAATCCCAGTTTGCAAGGATAGATTTGTCTGATTATCTTCTACCCAACTTGACTGAGCTCCACCGGACCTGAGATGCTGGCTTGTCTCCTACCGTGTACTGAGAACCAGAATTGTCTGCCCCAGAGAAGGTGCTCAGGAAAGCCTACTGAATGGCAGACTGCAGTCATCTCCTTTCCCATAGAAGAGGGAATGGCCCGTCCCCTCCACCACGTGGACTGAGACATTCAAGACAAGCCTGAGGGGGAGCCCTGAGGAAAAGTGGAAGGCAGAGATTCAGAATCCCAGGCACTATCCAATTCACTGTTGGGCATGAGCCTACATGTGCCAGACACGTTGCTATGCACTGGGGACGGCATATGTACGTAGGCTAGTGACAAAGCAAGGTCTGGGCCACCCTGCCTCGCTTTGCAAGTGTAGGCAAGCCACTAAACCTCTCTGAACCTTGATGTCCCCAACTACCAAATGCGAGACGTGAAGAAGTTACTTCATTACAGAAAACTCAAGCCTTAGGGCATTAAGACTTGATACACTCTTGAAACACCAATGGAACCAGTAATTCTGTTGGGTCATTCTTGCTGCATCACAAACCATTCCAAGATTTGGTGGCTTCATACAACCCTTTTTGCCCCTCGCTGTTGTGGGTCAGGACTCTGGGGGAAGGAACAGTTGAGCAGTTCTTCTTTGTTGCAGTCAGATGTTGGCCAAGCTTTGAAGTTCAATGGCTGTCTGTTGGCCAGGGACACCAACATGAGGCCTTCCCACCATGGTGGTCCTGGGAAGTTGGCCTGTTACATTTATTATCTTCACCCCTTCCGTTATCTCAGTTTCAAGCAGCCAGCCAGCTGGGTGACCATCACCTCCGATCTTTCTAGCTCTCTCTCTCTGGTACCCCAACCCCTACAATCCTTCAGTCCCACCGGGACCTCTGATCCATGGAGACTACCACCATTTCCCTCATGTCCTCACCCCTGCCCCTTGCCAGTTAAAGCCTGTGAGCATCATTATTCCCACGCACTGCACCCCTTCCCAAGGTGCCCCTGCTCTGTCCCTCTGGGCTTGTTCCCAAGCAGGGGGATGTGGCTGCAGCATGGAAGCCACCATGGGCACTGGTCTCACCTGACTTACATGACGGCTGGCCTCAATGGGGTCTTCAGTGCTGCCTGACAGTCCGTGGTTCCCTTAGTCCGCTCTGCGTCCCCAGACAGTCCCTTCCCATCTTCTCTTCAAATGGCCATTGCCTTCTCCCCTATTCTCGCTCTTAGCTGAGGACCGTGCTTCCTATTTCACAAGGAAAATTCTAGCAATCAGAAAATACCTCCAGGAATTTCCACTACCCTCATTGGTCCCCAAATACTCTGATCTCTCTTCTACGACCAAGGATGGACCGTCTGTGCTCCGAGCCATGGTCAATGTCAACCCTTTCTCTCCTGTGTCATCATTATTTCCGATCTACTGAATTGTTCTTGCCAACACGCAAACATGCTGATATCTCTGCATTTAAATAACTTCCTTTGATCCCACTTTGCTTTCCACCTACCACCCCATCCTCGGTCCTACAGCAAAACACCTCAAAAAGTTGTCTGTACCCACTACCTCAGTGTCTCTACTTGCTCTCCTTCCATTACAGAAGAGGCATAAAAATAGTACAAATGGGGTGCCTGTGTGGCTCAGTCTGATGGGCGACCAACCTCAGCTCAGGTCATGATCTCGCGGCTCATGAGTTCGAGCCCCACATCAGGCTCTGTGCTGACAGCTCAGAACCTGGAGCCTGCTTCTGATTCTGTGTCTTCCTCTCTCTCTGCTCCTCCCCTGCTCATCCTCTGTCTCTGTCTCTCAAAACTGAATAAACATTTAAAAATATAGTACAAAGAATACTAAAAGACCAATCACCCAGATTTTACCATGTTTGCTTGATCATTCTCCCTCCCTTCCCTTTTCCTCCTGAACTCTTTTACAGTAAGTTGCAGACATGATTCTCTTTATTCCTAAAAATCAGTGTGTATTTCCTAAAAGAAGGACATTCTCTTCCAATACCCCAAATCAGGAACTTTTACACTGATATCAAAGTATTATCTAATCTATAGATGTTATTCAAATTTCCCCAATTGTCCTACTCATACCCTTTATAGTAAAGTGAAAACAATTTTTTTTTCCTGGTCCAGAATCTCACATCATTGCATTTCGTTCTTATGTCTCTTTGGACTCCTTAGTCTAGAACTGCTCCTCAGTCTGTTTTTCATGACCTTGACATTTTTGAAGAGTAAGGTCAGTCATCCAGTAGGAATCTCTCAATTTGGGCTCGTCTGGTGCTCACTCGTGAGTCAAAGGATTCAGTCAGACACTTTTGGCAGACGTGCCACTGAAGAGACGCTCTGTCTCTCTCAGTGCATCGTACCGGGAGGCACTTGATACTGATTTGTCCCAATACCAGTGATGTTTATTTGACCACTTGGTTGATGTGGTGTCTGCTGGGTCTCTCCTCTGTAAAGTTACTATTTCACCCTTTGTAACTAAATGTATCTTGTTTATACTAGATATAAGATACTAAAAGTATCTTAGTATCATAGAGACCAAGACTACGGAAATACCCTGCTTCTTGTCCAACTTTAATCTATGATGGTAGCATTGGTTGACGATTCTGTCCTGAAATGATGATTCTTTAGGAGTTTCCAGATGGTGATTTTCTAATTCTCATCTTCTCCATTTACTAGTTGACCTCCTACTCTTAAAAACGGGTCTCTGGGGCACCTGGATGACTCAATGGGTAGAGCATATGACTCTAGATCTTGGGGTTGTGAGTTCGAGCTCACCCGCATTAGGTGTAAAGATTACTGAAAAATAAAATCTTAAAAAAAAAAAGATTTCCTTTTCCTTCCTTCCTTCCTTTCTTTCTCTTTCCGTCTTCCTGTATGTACACATTTAAATCTTCTTCCACTCTCTCTTTCTTTCTTTTTTTTTTTAACTTTTTAAATGTTTATTTATTTTTGAAAGAGAGAGACAGAGTGTGAGCAGAGGAGCGGCAGAGAGAGAGGGAGACACAGAATCTGAAGCAGGCTCCAGGCTCTGAGCTGTCAGCACAGAGCCCGACACGGGGCTCGAACCCACGAACTGTGAGATCATGGCCAGAGCCGAAGTTGGATGCTCAACTGACTGAGCCACCCGGGCTCCCCTCTTCCACTCTCTCTTAACCCCACTCCAGTCAGGCTTGGGCTCCCACCATTCTACCTAAACTCTTTCTTGTCAAAGCAACAGCGCCTTCCACTTTGCTACATCAGCTCTCAGGGCGCGTCTTCCTTGACCTTCTCTCAGCAGCACTGGACACAGACGATCAAGTCTCCTCCCTTGAAATGTTTTCCTTACTCGGTTCCCAGGACATGTGTCATGGCCGCTCTCTCTGAAGCTCCTTAATGTCGGATGCCCCGAGGCCCACTCCCCTTCCCTCTCCTCTCCCCCTCTCCTCTCTGTATCTACTTCCTTGGAGATCTCACCCAGTCCCGTGGCTCTAAAACCCATCTCTATGATGAGGACTCCTGGGTTAGTCTACTGGGGCTGCCAGATCCAGACACTACAGACTGATGACTTAACAACAGAAATATATTTTTTATTTCTCCCAGTTCTAGAAGATCAAAGTGCCAGGAGGGTTGGTTTCTGGTGAGAACACTCTTGCTGGCTGACTTCCTTCTCCTTGTGCCCTCATACGGCCTTTCCTCTGTGCACACTCAGAGAGAGAGAGAGAGAGAGAGAGAGAGAGAGAGAGGGAGGAGGTGCTCTAGGGTATCTTCCTCTCCTTACAAGGACACCAGTCCTACTGGATTAGGACCCCACCTTTGTGACCTCATTTAACCTTAATTACCTCCCTGAAGGATGTATCTCGAAATACAGTGCGTTGGGGGTTAGGGCTTCAACATATGGATTTGGGGAGACACAATTCAGTCCATAACAACTGCCCAAATTACATCTCCAGCCTGGACTCCTCTCCTGGGCTCAGGGTCATGCATGCAACCTCTTAAACTGTTTTCTTTTCTCCTCCTCCTCCTCCTCCTCCTCCACCTCCTCCTTCTTCTTCTTCTTCTTCTTTTAGAGAGAGCGAGAGAGAGCATGCACGCACACACAGGAGCAGGGGAGAGGGGCAGAGGGAGAGACAGAGAGAATCCCACAACCCTGGGATCATGATCTGAGCCAAAATCAAGAGTCAGACGCTCAACCAACTGAGCCACCCAGGTGCCCCCCATGCACGCAACTTCTAACGGAGAATCTCTACTTGGAAGTCTGATGGGTGCCTCACATTGAACAAGTCTCAAATGGAACTGCTACTTCCTCCTTTCCCTACCTGAAAAAAGTTCTCCCATAACCTTCCTCATCTCAGTTAATGGCAAATTCCTGCTTTCAATTCCTCTGCCCCAAAACCTTGGAATCAATTCATCAGTTCATTTCTTTCTCAAAACCCCATCTCCAACCTGTCCTTTTGGCTTTAATTTCTTTTTAAAAAAATTTTTAACACTTATTTATTTTTGAGGGACAGAGAGACAGAGCATGAGCAGGGGAGGGGCAGAGAGAGAGGGAGACCCAGAATCTGAAGCAGGGTCCAGGCTCTGAGCTGGCAGTCAGCACAGCCCGATGCGGGGCTCGAACCCACGAACTGCGAGATCATGACCTGAACCAAAGTCGGTGCTTAACTGACTGAGTCACCCAGGCACCGTTGACTTTATATTTAAACTAACCCCAGAGTCTAACTTGGATTCACAGCATCGCCACCTCTGGTCTGGATTGTGGCAGTGGCCCCTGACCTGCTCTCCCTGCCCCAGCCCTTACCCCCATCTCCTGCATCCTGCACCCAGCTGCTGGCAAGACCCTGTAACGATGCAAAGCGGGGCCTGTCCTCTGTCTGGTCAAAACCCTCGAGTGTCCCCCATCACTCGGAGCAGAGACCAAAGTCCCTATCACAAGGCACAAGGCTGCGTGCCATCCATCATCTCCAGGAGAGTCTCCCTGGCATCACCTCCCCCTTGCCTGCTCGGTTCAGCCACCGTCTCTACTGTACGCTCCTTAAACCCACCAGACATGAATCCCCTTCACGCCCTTTGCCCGCTCTGTTCCCTCTGCTTGGAACAGTCTTCTCCCACCTACCGTGGGGCCTCCCTGCCTCACCTCTCCCAGCTCTTTGCTCAAGAACCACCTTCCCGGTGAGGCTTCCATTGATTATCTATTTGAAGCTGTACCACAGCCCTTCCCCGTCCCTTCCCTGCCTAATTTTTCTCCACGGAGCTCATCACTGTCTGATGGGCCACACATCTCTCCGAGGACCATGAGATCATGAGAACGGGGACTTTGTTTTGTTCACAGTTAGTCATGACCACTTGCGTTAATTGCAGCCTTGCTGTATGCCAGCATTTTTTTTTTTAAAACCTAATGTTTTCTTATTCATTTAAGAGAGACAGAGTGTGGTTTATCTGTACGATGGAATACTACATGGCAATGAGAAAGAATGAAATCTGGCATGTGTAGCAATGTGGATGGACCTTGAGGGTGTTAGGCTGAGCAAAATAAGTCAGGCAGAGAAGGACAAATATCATATGTTTGCACATATAGGAGGATTAGGAGGAACTTAACAGAGGACCATGGGGGAGAAGAAGGGGGGAAATAGTTGGGGAGAGGGAGAGAGACAAACCATGAGAGACTCTTGAATGCTGAGAACAAACTGAGGACTGATGGGTGTGGGGGGAAGGGGAGGATGGGCACGGAGGAGGGCACATGTGGGGATGAGCACTGGGTGTTATATGGAAACCAACTTGACAATAAACTATTTGTAAAAAAAAAAAATCTAAACCAATGCTAGTCAAGATATGGTCTATAGACCGTGTAAGATTGTGAACTCTTTGTTACTGGTTCTGCATGAAATAAATGCAGAAATTAAGAGTAAAAAAAAAAGAGAGAGAGAGAGAGAGAGCGTAAGCAGAGAGAGGGAGACACAGAATCTGAAGCAAGCTCCAGGCTCTGAGCCATCAGCACAGAGCCCAACGCGGGGCTTGAACCCTCAAGCCCTGAGATCATAATGTGAGCTGAAGTCAGACGCTTAACTGACTGCACCACCCANGCCAGCATATTTTTAAGGGCTTTACTGTATTCTGTCACTGAATCCAGACCTGAGCCCTATGAACTGGGTATATCAGTTAGCCGTCACCAGAACAATGCTGCATAGCGAAGTCCCCCCAGAGTCCGTGGCTTCCAGCAGCAAATATTGATTTGTCACTCTCTTGCCTGCAATTATTTGGGCTTTGGCCGCTCTTGGCTGGGCTCTGCTCAGCTTGGCTCCATGTCACGTCTGCTCCATATTTCTTTCACTCCTCTATACCAGTCTGTTTGGTGCCGGCAATTTGGATAGAAGCTCTAGGTTCCCTAAACAGACCCGGAACATTCTCCTCCCAGCTGCTTAGTTTTCTGTCATTCAAAAGTGATAGAGTTCATGAAAATAAAAATACAATTTAAAGTTTACCACAACTTTCTTCACCCAGACTTTCCTACATAACCTTCAACTGGGACTCTTTCAGGGTGCCCGGGTGGCTCAGTCGGTTAAGCGTACGACTTCGGCTCAGGCTATGATCTCATGGTTCGTGGGTTCACGCCCCAGTGTCAGGCTCTGGGCTGACAGCTCAGAGCCTGGAGCCTGCTTCGGATTCTGTGTCTCCCTCTCTCTCTGACCCTCCCCCGCTCATGCTCTGTCTCTTAAATATAAAAAATAAATCATAAAAAAAAGAACTGGGACTCTGTTTCAAAAGATGCATGCACTGATGATAGCCCCATCCTTATGGTAGAGTTAGAAATTCCCAGCTGGACACATGAAAACATGAAACCTCTTAAGGCTCTTGCACATTGTCACTTTCATCTACATTGCACTGGGCGAAGCAAATCGGGTGGCCAAGCTTAGTATCAATGGAGTAGGGATATAACCAGTCCTTGCGGGGGGTAGCGTGGCAGTCTCTAAATAGTAACCTAATTTGCCATAAGGTATTTCATGCTCCATCCTCTCTTCTTTCTTTTGAAAAAAAAATTAATGTTTTATTTATTTCTGAGAGAGAAAGAGACAGCGTGAGCAGGGAAGGGTCAGAGAGAGGGGGAGATACAGAATCTGAAACAGGCTCCAGGCTCTAAGCTGGCTGTCAGCACAGAGCCCGATGCAGGGTCGAACCCACGAACTTCGAAATCATGACCTGAGCCGAAGTCAGACACTTAACTGACTGAGCCACCCAGGCGCCCCCATCTTCTCTTCTTTCTTTCCTTCCTTCTTTGCTTTCTGTCTTTCCTTCCCTTCCTTCCTTCCTTCTTTTTTTCTCTTTCTCTTTCTTTCTTTCTCCCCTCCTTCGTCTCTTTCGCTAGCTCTTTCTTTCCTCCTTCCTTCCTTTCTTCTTTTCTCTTTCTCCCTTAACAGATGAGGAAACCAGGGCTCAGAGAGATCAAATAACTTGTCTGAGGTTACGCTGCCAGTAAACGCCAGAGCTGGAATCCAAGCAAGCTGGAGTCAAATTTACCAATGTCAGGGCCACCAGGCCAAGCGGTTTGGACTACCCTGAAGGCAATGAAATAACCACCGAAAACTCTTGAGCAAGAAAGGAACAAAGCGGTTAATAAACTTTCCTCCAGTGGCAGTGTGGCACAGGATGTGTGGGACAGGGAGACAGGAGGGGCTCCTGGAGGTAGTTACAAAACTTCAGGCCAGAGCTGATAAGGGACTGGGCTGGAGCATGTCAAAGAAAGGGGGTGGGGAACAGTAAACATTAACACAACCGAACGGAAAAAGACAGAGGTGAGAGACAAGTTGAAGGACATTTTAAAACACGTTTTCTTTGTGGAGTATCGAAATAAACATTTGTGTTTGTCACCAAAAAAAATTCAAAGAAAAAAATTTGTGCGGCACAGACGGAAGCGTTCAAAGCAAAAGTTCCCTCCTCTTCCTCTCTTCTGAGATAAGCTCCATTAATAGTTTGTGGTAGATCGTTCCTGGGCGTTGTCTGCGACTATATAACATGTATACATCTACCCACTTTTATTTATTTATTTTATTTTTTTAACTTGAGAGAGAGTGTGTGTGCATGAGTGGGGGAAGGGCAGAGAGAGAGAGAGAGAGAGAGAGAGAGAATTTTAAGCAGGCTCTGCTTTCAGCCCAGAGCCCAAGGAGGGGCTCAATGTCACAACCATGAGATCATGACCTGAGCTAAAATCAAGAGTTAGATACTCAACTGACTTGGTCTCTCAGGCACTCCTACATCTACCCATTTTTACATGTGCTTTTAAAATGTGTTCTGACGAGGGGCGCCTGGGTGGCTCAGTTGGTTAGGTGTCCAACTTTGGCTCAGGTCATGATCTCACTGTTTGTGAGTTCAGGCCCCACATGGGGCTCTGTGCTGACAGCTCAGAGCCTGTTTGGATCCTCTGTCTCCCTCTCTCTCTGACCCTCCCCTGCTTGTGCTTTCCTTGTCTCTCAAATCTAAATAAACATGAAAAAGAATTTAAGTTAAAAAAATGAAATAAAATGTGTTCTGACTAAACCTCTGTTTCCTCTCTTGCTTTTCATCACATGACAGTATGACAGAACCAGCTTTCCACATCAGGATATTATATTGTCACTTTTTTAAAACAGCTTTGCCACAGACTAGCTGTATGACCCTGCACAGGTTGTTTAGCGTCTCTGAATCTTGGTGTGCTTAATCTCTAAATGGGGATTAGAATGTCGTGGCAAAAAATTAAAAATAGAATAGAATAGAATAAAATAAAATAAAATGAAATAAAATAAAATAAAATGTAGTGGCCCCACAGAGTGACTATGAGGATTAACTGAGTTCACACATACAAGGCATCTTGCATAGTGCCTGGCACATACTAACCACTCAAAAAATAGTAGCCCTCGTTGTGAGTAGCTCCACATGTAGCTGTGCGATCGTTTATTTAACCAGCTCCACCCATAAGGTCACTTAGTGCGGGATGTTTGCCGAGACAGCCGCCACCATCCTCACATCCTGGCACACATGACCCTTTGCAATATGACGTTGGGGCTTTTCCCGTCTAGAGACGGAATCTATCTCTACTCTCCCTGAAGCTGCGCTGGCCACGTGACAGGCTTTGCTCAGTAAAATGCAGCGAAAGGGATGTTCTGGCACTTCTGAGCCCAGGCCTCAAGAGGCTTCTTGTTCTTTTCCTTCTGGAGGCCATCATGGGAGGAAACCCGTGCCAGCTGCTGAAGAAGCCACATGGAGAAGAACCAAGGCACTCAAGCCAACAGGCCCAGGCAACTGGCAGACATGCATAGGAGGCTGTAATGTGCTCTCTGACTGTAAATGTGGGAGGAAGACCACTCAGGGCAGAAAAGAACTGTCTTTGCTGAGACGTGTCCAACTGCCAATCCACACAAACATAAGCAAATAATGGTTTTTGGGTTTGTTTTTTTTTTTTTTTGAGAGAGAGAGAGACAGTCAGAGCACGAGCAGGGGAGGGTCAGAGAGGGAGGGAGACACAGAAGCCCAAGCAGGCTCCAGGCTCTGAGCTGTCAGCACAGAGCCTGACGCTGGGGTGTGAACCTACAAACCGTGAGATCATGACCTGAGCTGAATTTGGATGCTTAACTGACTGAGCTACCCAGGTGCCCCACACATAAGCAAATAAATAATTATTAGTTTAACCAATTGTTTTGGGGTGCTTTGTTAAGCAGTAATAGAAAGCTGATACATTCAGGTCTAGTGCCGAGAGAATGACTCATGTTGGAATGCAAGTGATTTTCGTCCTGTCTCATAATCTCTCTTCACCTCAGTTTCCTCATCTGTACAGTGGAAAACTTTAGTTCCTACCTCATCAGGCTGATGTGAGGATTAAATGAGATGATGTGAGGCTCGGGGCAAGTACTTCAACCCTTAGCTGTGATTATTGCTTTTGTTGAAGGGAGTCTACACTGAGAGTTCTAATGTGGGGTGTCGGGAAGAATAAGAGACGAAGATAACTGAGCTGGTCTTCGGAGGCTCGGTAACTAGAGGAACCTTGGAGAATGGGACTTGGGACAATAGACCTACACCAGGCTGGCCAGGGAGATAGCAGCTGTTGGGGCTCATCTCTGCCCTGCTCAGTGCGAAGGATTCCTGTGTGTGGGCCTGGGTGAGCCCTCTGTGTGAGGTCACGGATGGAGGCTGGAAGTGGGTGCAAGAATGAAGAACTGACACCGTAGGAGGGGCTGAGGCCTTAGGGAAGGTGTGAGGGCTAAGCGTTGGGAAATATCCCCACTCTTCTCACGTGAAATCCCAGACTCCTCCCAGACTCCTCCGCATGGCCTGCATATGCCCCGCCCACCTCTCCCACCATATTCCCTCCCCTTCTCCCATTCACTCATAGTGCTTCAGCCACCCTGGCCTCCTTCCTCAAACTTATCCAACTCTTTCCTGTCCCAGGACCTTTGTACTCACTGCTCTCTTCTCAGAGGGAATTTCTGAACCCCTCAAGTTAAGGCTCTTCCACTTGTATTCTCTTTCGCGGCTACTTATCTTTTTCCTTCATAGCAGTTACTGCTGCATGAAACTACATTTATCCATTTGTTTACCCACATATTCTTTGTTTCTCGCTCTAGAAAGTGAGCTCCACGAGGAATTGGTATCTGTCTTGCTCATACCCCACCCCCAACACTGTCTGGCTCAGAGCAAGTGATTACTAGCTGTGAACTGAATACATGTGAACGAACGAGCCATGACAGCCAACAAGCAAAGAAAACAAAAGAATAGGGTCCAAGAGCTAGGTGGAACGCCAGTCATTTCCTAAAAAAGTTCTTCACGAAAATCCTGGGATCATCTTGTGTAACCTTCTCAGTCTACAGGTGGAGAAACAGGCCCAGGGAAGGTGGTCGACCTGCCTGAGAGCACCCAGAAGCCATTACTGTGATGCCCAGCCCTCTGGGTCAAATGCTGCACGCCTGTCTGGCCACCTCCTTGAGGCCATTGCTGTATGTCTGCAGCTGTAGCCACCCCCATCCTATAGGGGAGGAGATCGTCTCTTTGGGAACAGAGGTGCCAGGAGGCTGACAAACTGCGAAAAGAGGGATGGAGGGGGGTGGGAAGGCCCGTTCCTGGGCCAGGTGACTATTCTGAGGCAGCTCAGGGATAACGGCTGGTACGAAAATAACCCAGCTCCTCACCCTTGTTCCAGCCCTCACACCTCTGCCCCACCAGAGGTGAGGCTAACACTTGAATTCCTCTCTGTAACACACCAGTGTTTAGCAGGGCCTGGGCAGAGGGCAGTGATCATCAGACCCAGCCTTGTCCACCGGTGGCTCACAGTCTGATGGAGGAGACAGGCTAGGGACCTGTCAAGCTGCAGAGTGACGACGGCTCCGACGTCTGGGGAAGGTCAGGGGAGGGACTGATCCCCAGAAGAAAGGACCCGAGTTAATTTGATTAGCCAGTTCAGGAAGTGACAGTAACGCAAGTAACCGCCAGTGCAAAGACAAAAGAGGCAACACAGATAAGATCGGAATCGTTTGCCGTTTTAGCGGGTGGACGCGTCAGAAATTTGGGTGCAGAAAAGGCGGCTAGAAAGGGAAACGGTGTCAAAAAAGGGGGGAGTTGGGGCTGTCCAATTTATGCAGGAATCTGGATGTCAAGAGAACTCGGGCTATCTTCGATGCACAAAGGGGAGCCCGGGAAGATTTTAATCCAAGAAGACGCCGTGATCAGGCCTGCAAGATAGAAAGTGCTCTGTCGCTGCTTTAGAGGAAGTTGCCCAGGCGGGCGGGGGCACGAGGGGTGGCAGCCTCAAGGCAGAAAATACTTTTTTTCTAGATGGGTAGTTCTAAATAGGTCTTCTGCAGGAAGCAGGAATAGGGTCTCAGTCTCTACAGGGCTGGGGTCGTCCCTCCTTCCACTCCTGCGTCACACCCCTCCGAGGGTGCAACTTTCGTTCGTTTGTCGCGAACTCAAAAGTTTGAGCAGAGAAAACGTGCTGCTGGAACCCTAACCCTAGACGAGGGGTCGGAGTAGCCGACTTCAACTCCCACAATGCTTTGCTCTACAGCTCCGCAGGTCGCGCATGCTTCAAGAAAGGCCGGCTGGCTGGTCCACTGGTGCGACTCGTCATCTGGGTGAAGTGAGGGAAACATAGGGACCGCCATCTTAGCTTGGGGCAAACCAACTGTACATGTCCGGGAATTTAGTCTCCTTTCTCTCGTCGGTTCTCAACAAGTGCTGAAACAAAAGGCGCTTCATTACTGTAAATCTCTTTGTTATGCTTTATACCGACAATTTCTCCCATTTTGCGGCCCCCCATCCCCCCAGCCCGGAACTGCACCTGCAGGGAGACCTTAGCACGTCCCAGCATGGCCGCACTCAGCCAGCTTCCGCGGGGGGCGGGGTCGGAAGCGGTCCCGCCCCGCCTCCTGGTAGGAAGGGGGTTTCCGCTTCCGGCAGCGGCGGCTGCAGCCTCGCTTTGGTCCCTGCGGCTGGCGGCCGAGCCGTGTGTCTCCTCCTCCGCCGCCGCCATATTGTCTGTGTGAGGAGAGGGGAGAGCGGCCGCCGCCGCTGCCGCTTCCATCACAGGTACCGTGGGAGCCGCCAGGCGAGGTCGTCGGGGTACGGAGGTGGGCCCAGGATGGGACAACGGCTCGCGGCGGCCCCTCGCGCTCCCAGCGGACTCCCGAACGGCCCGTCGCCTTCCCCTTCCCCCCCCTACACACACCAGCCGAGGCCCCTGCAGCCCATCGGGGAGGCCTGGGGCCACCCTTGAGGACCGCGAGCGAGGCTTGCCGGGCAGAGGCTGATGTGAGGGTGGGAACTGGCTCTCAGGAGTCCTGCTTATTGCGGGGGAGAGGGCTGGACTGGGGCGGGGACTAGGGGCAACTTGGAGGAGGGGGTCGCCGGAGGNGGGGCCACAGGGGGATGCAGGGGGAGGGTGCCTAGGGGAGTGGTGCCTGATGGGTAGGGTGGGGTGAACCCTCCCGCGAAGCGGAGCAGCTGGAGTGGGGGGCCTTGTGAGGGTCCCTCTGGGCCGGGTTGGGCTTCCCACCTGCAGACTGGGGTGCACAGAGGAGGGAACCCCGGGCGAGGTCGCTGGGGAGAAAGGGGGAAGGGACCACGAAGTGGGGCGGAATGGGTGGAGTTGGGGAGTTCAGGGTTAGTTGGGCGCCTGGGTGGAAGAGAAGTATGTAGAATGAAGGGTTGGCCAACGGTATACATACTAGTTTGCGACCTTTTGGAAGAGTACGACTTTTATTTTCTGTGTTGTTGGTGTTGGTGATTTTGCAGCGTTGGAACATTTCTAGTCTGAGCAGGTGATGGGGTGGAGCTTCCGTAGTTTGTTTTTGGAAAGCGAAGTCAGGGTGGGAAGAAGTCGCTTCTTGACTCTTGCTATCGTGGGAAGGGAAGAGTTCTGGAAAGGAGGTGGCGAATTAGCTTGGGAAGACTTGGTCACCTTTAAACGGCTGAGTTCGCAGAGAAGGGGGCATGGCGAGAGGACGTGAAAACTGGAAAGGCAGGAGCTTGTAAGGAGCTAGGAGACTGCGTTACATCTGAGCAGTGGTAAGGAACCAGAGTGCCCGGGTTCTTAGATATCAGCGCCCTTACTGCCTAGCTGGGTGCCCTAACCTCCGTCAGCCTTGGTTTTCCTATCTGTAAAGTGGGGGCGATAGTCTTTCCTAGTTCGTACATTTATGGGGAAGCAGTAAAGAAGATAATTTGTGGCCAGTGCTTACCACCCGGCCTGGCAGGTCGTGAGTGCTTGCTAGATTAAAGGGACGAGCTGGTATATTTAGGGGCCCTCTGTTCTACCTAAGATGTGTGGTCGAGAATCTAAAGGTGGGCAAGACTTCTTGCTGCAGTGTTCCGTTCTGTTGTAAGTTAGTGGACTTAACTGGCTCAGTGGGGCTGTGAAAGATCAGGCCCAATACTAGGTCTCCCTGGTGTCATTAAAAATAAAAAATCAACTGCTGATTTATCTGGGCACGCATATCCTCCTGTGACTTTGAAATAATTGACTTTCATTTGCTATTGGGGGAGGGTGCATGGTTCGAAGAAAGAAAAGATGTGAAGTTTGCTTGGATTGATTTATCAACCGATTACAAAGTCAGGTCACCCTGGGGCAACTTATGTTTAAAAAAAGAGAACCCGACATGCCTGGTTATGTACTCTTGAACGGAATTCAGTAGAGAAGAGGAGCACACGCTGCAGGGGAACGTTAGGTTAGTTTCTGTGTAATGGGTTTGTTGCCTTGCTGGCTGGAGATGAAACAAGTGGCAGCTTCTTTCCCACAGTGTATTTTTAGTTCTGCTGTTGCCTAGCCACTGTTACAGGGTGAGCATTCGGTTGTACTGTTGTCACTGTCCCTGAACAGACACCTTTACTTCACACACTCCGTTGGAAAAGGGAAATTTTCTTCAGGAACGGGGTTTAAAGCCTTACTTAGGGTTTGGGTTTCGGGTAGGCAGAAGGATACCCTCCCCCCAAAAGATGTCCGCACCCTAATTCCCAGAATCTGTAAATATGTTACACGGTAAAAGGGACTTTGCTGATCTACTGAGAGTTAAGAATCTTAAAAATAGGAAGTTATTCTGCATTTCGTGGATGGGTCCAATCTACTGGCAGGAGCCCTTCAAAGCAGAGAACTTGACTCCACCTGGGAGTCCAGAGAGTTCGGGCAGAAGGGTGAAAACAGATGTTCCAATCATGAGAGGGACTCCGTTTGCTGTTGCTAGAGGGGGCCTGCAGGGAAAGCATGAGAAGGAATGTGGGCAGCTCTAGTAGCGGAGACCAGCCCCAGCTGACAGCCAACAGGGGAATGACCTCAGTCCTACAACCACCAGAAACTGATTTGACCAACAGCCTGAATGAGCTTGGAAGTGGATTCTTCCCCTAGCCTGTCCAGCGAGGAATATACCTTGATTTTGGCCTTGTGCCCTGAGCAGAAGACTTAGCCAAAGGCCTTCCGACTTGTGACCTACAGACACTTCGGACTTGAGACAATAAATTTCTATTGTTTTAAGCCACTCCTGTTTGTGGCAGTTTGTCATGGCAGCGGTAGAAAGTTGTATAGACTTGGTACCGGGAGTGGGGTACTGTTACCTAGAAATACGGAAGTGGATGAAGGCCAGAAAATTTTGAAGAGCAGGATAGAAAAGGCCTAGAACAGGGGCACCCGGGTGGCTCAGTCGGGTTAAGCTCCCAACTTTGGCTCAGATCATGATCTCACGGTTCGTGGGTTCGAGCCCCGTATCGGGATCTGTGCTGACAGCTAGCTTAGAGCCTGGAGCCTGCTTCAGATCTGTGTCTCCCTCTCTCTCTGCCCCTCCCCTGCTCACGCTGTCCCTCTCTCTGTCAGAAAGAAATAAAAACATTTGAAACAAAAAAGAAAAGGCCTAGAACAGACTGTAGAAATACCAATGTTGACTCTGGTGGAAATGAAGTAGGCATTAGAAACTGGAGGAAAGAGAATCCTTGTTACATAGTGGCAGGGAAGTTTATAATTGTATCCTGTGGAGAGGGGGGAAAGAGAACTGAACTGGTAAGTGATAAACCTGGCTATCCAGCAGAGATTTCCAAGCACAATGTTGAAGGTGGAGCCCCGTGTGTTCGTGGATAGGAGTCTGGCTAACAGAATGATACCCGTTAAATTTATGTGAGGTCCTTGAGGATTTTATACTATCAGAAACGATGCCAGCTTGGGTTGAAAGACACAGTATGAAAGTTAAAGGGGTCTATTANCCCAGATTCTAGGCAGGAAACAGGCTGGTAAAACTCAGGTGTGAGTATGCTGCTTTTTGTTAAAATGTGGGTGACTCAGAGGGTGGGGCCAAGAGCCCAGAGAGGTGGAGCTGAAAGCTCCAGAGGATTTTTCTCTGACTTTGAAATGGAATGGAGTTTGCTCAGATTTTGAAACTGCTTTGGACCAATGGATCTGTTTTCTCTTCATCTTCCTTTTTTTGGACTAGAAATCCTATTAACTGTTGCCCTATGCCTGTCCCACCCTTGCGTATTAGGAGCAGGTCGCTTGTTTTTTGTTCTCAGGAATTGGGCCCCAGGAGTTGTTCTTAATGTATTATAGGCAGAGCTTCATCCACACCTGATTTAGATGATGAGATTTGGGACTTTTTAATTGATGACTTTTAGGTGAGATTTTTGGACTTTGCGTTAATGCTGTAGTGGAATGTAGGATGGGATGGATGTATTTTGCATTTGGGAGGGATAGGAATCTTTGGAGGTCAGAGGGTGGGCGGTGGTAGATGAAATGACACCCTGCCCTCCCCCAAGATGTCTATACTCTAATCCCTGGAATCTGAATATGTTAACATTATGTGGCAAAAGGGACTTTGCAAATGTAATTATGGTTTAAGTATCTTAAGATAGGAAGATTATCCTGGATTTTCTGAGTGGGGCCAACCTAATATGAAGGCAGAGAACTTTCTCCAGCTGAAAATAGAGAGATGGGTCAGAAGTCAGAGATTTGAAACATGAGAGGCACTCATCCTGCCATCATCGGAGCGGACCTCGTGGAAAGCATGTGGACAGTCCCTGCTGACAGCTAGCAAGGAAATGGGGGCCTCACTCATGCAACCACAAGAAACTAAACTAAGGCAGCAGTCTAAATGAGCTTGGAAGCAGATTGCTGCCCCTGCCCCAAGTTTCCAGCAAGGAACAGAGCAAGGTGGACATCTTGATTTTATTGATTGATTGATTGATTGATTGATTGGTGTCGGGAGACCCTAAGCAGAAGATCCAGCTGCGCACCTGACTTCTGGCCTGTAGAAACTGTGAGATGATACATTTGGGTTGTTTTATGTTTGTGGCAATTTGTTACAGCAGCAGCAGAAAACTAATAGAGGGCCTTTGCTGATTTTATTTAAAAATTTCAGGGGTGCCTGGGTGGCTCAGCCAGTTAAGCGTCTGACTTCAGCTCAAGTCATGATCTCATGGTTCGTGGGTTCAAGCCCCGCATCAGGCTCTGTGCTGACAGCTCGGAGCCTGGAGCCTGTTTCAGTTTCTGTATCTCCCTCTATCTCTGACCCTCCCCTGCTCATGCTGTCTTTCTCTCTCTCTCTCTCTCTCTCTCTCTCTCTCTCAGAAATAAATAAAACAAAACAAATTTTTTAATTAAAAAATAAAAATTTCAGGGGGATTGTTTGGTAAAGAACAGAAGTAGCAAAGGTTATTCTGCAAAGTGATTTGGTTCTAGAAGACTTCACAGTAATTGTGTTGAGTGGAACCTGTGCCTTTTCCTTAGTGTTTAAATATCCTGTTATTGTCCTTAAATGCAATTTGAATTGCCTAGATGACTAGTATTGAAAAATGTGGATTCTAGAGCTCTAGGCCATTTTGGTAGGATTTCTATAAATTGGTGGCTTTTCCTTGCATATAAAATGTCTTGAATAAATGACATAATTTCTTCATTAATTTTTATTGGTTAAATAAAGCAATAAGTTTATATTCCAGCCTTTTGAAGACTTATTTCCAATTTTTTAGAGGAGATGGGAATGGGTGATCTTTCTTTGTGATTTGATAACCACCTATATACAGTGGTCTGTTCTTTTTACACCTCCCACCACAACCCAAAGTTGTAAGGTCTTTTCTCCCTGCTGTTGTCATTTGAAGTTAAGCGTCAGATTTGGGAATTAAAATTGCAGTGTGGAGTTCTAACTTTTAAGAAAGGCTGTTTGTTTTTGTTTCACAACAGTATCCTATTGATTAGATTCATAAAATGTAGACTGTCCACTTTAGTGCGGACTTCAGAGGATGCAGGGAAGGAGACCACTTCTTTTCAGTTTAGTTACCTGAATAGAAAGATGATTACAAAATTAGAACATTTCAGTGTATGAAGGACTTTTAAGATTACGTGATTGACTTTTGGGTTTAGAGTAAAGGAAATTGGGCCACATGAGGGTTAAGTAACTCAACCTAGTATCAGCCCTAGAACTGGCCTAGAATCTTGGTCCAGGCGGTGGGGATTCGTGGCTTTTGAACTATATTCCTTGTGCCCCCCCCTCCCCCGCCTTGCCCTTTTTTCTAGGTTTTACCTTGGGACAGATTCTCTCTCTGCCTCACCTTTCTTGTGGAGTCATTGTGAGAATTGAGATAGGGAGTGTAACACATTTAACACAGTACCTACCATGTGAAGTGCCCCATAGATGTTAACTGTTGTAACATTTATGATCATTGTTTTGGCAACTGTATGACAACTTCTGCATAATCCAGTCGATTTGTATAAATTTAGAATCAGAACTGGTGGAATTTAGCACTGGATTAGGTGTAAGGTCTTATTTAGCACTTTAAGGTAATAATAATGTTTGTGATACTTGATTTAAAATGAGAAACTGGTTAAGGTGCCTGACTGGCTCAGTCAGTGGAGCGTGCAGCTTTTCATCTCAGGGTTGTGAGTTCGAGCCCCACATTGGGTATAGTATGCTTAAAAATAAAATCTTCTTTTTTTTAAAATGAGAAACTCGATTTGATCCTAGGTCTGTTACCATTCATTGAGTGACCTGAGCCAGGTTTGTTTCCCGAGAGTCTTAGTGTGTGTGTACACCTAATTTTTTTTTTGAACTCCTAAGATGGATAATTTCAAAAGTGGTATATCATTTTTTTTTAAATTTTTTTTTTTTTAATTTCTAGGAGAGAGAGAGAGAGAGACAGCGTGAACAGGGGAGGGTCAGAGAGAGAGGGAGTCACAGACTGAAACAGGCTCCAGGCTCTGAGCTGGCAGTCAGCACAGAGCCCGACGCGGGGCTCAAACCCACGAACCGCGAGATCATGACCCAAGTGAAAGTCAGACGCTTAACCGACTAAGCCACCCAGGCGCCCCTCATTTAGTTATTTTTTAATAGAAATCTGAGCCACCTAGCTTTTCGGACAAATAAATTCCTTCAGGATTAAGGGAAAAGAATTGCTGTCATTGTAACAAACGCTATTGGTTTATAGACAATTGGTAGTTTTTCTTAAATATTTCATATGCTCTGGGATAGATTTCAACAGACCGAGTTGTTGACCAGATACACTTTTCCCCCCACATAGAAATCAAGGATTGAGTCTTTTTAAAAGTTTAAGGTGAAAGCATTCACAGAACCATGCTAAGAGTGATATTTCATTGGTTTCTACAAATTCTGTGTCATTCAGCTTTAGACATGAGAAGCCTACTTAGCAACAGTTGCTATGGTGGGCAAGCTTTTTTTACATTAGTGGTGATAGTGTTTTCTTGCATAGAAGATACTGGGTTATCTGAAGTGAGGGTTTTAGCATTAAATACCAAGGTACACTGAGAATAATCTTTTATAATTTATATGTGTCACATCTTGAATGCCCTTATATTGGCTCCGTTTTTTTCTTTTCCTTTTATACTTTTTGGTCTTGTGGATTTTTCTGACAGGTTTTTATTAGCTGAAACATTTTAATCTCCTTGGAAAAGTGAACACTTGGAATTTTTCTGAAGTTATGACTAATGCATTAATGGGCATTTCTCAATTTAGCTATCTCATTAATGTTCTATAAATTTTTAGAAAGCAACCCTGTGAAAAATGAATGGGTAAATTATTTTCCTAAAAAATTGAATTATGTCATATCAGAAAGTACAGAATAGTCCTTTTAGGCTATTGAATTCATAACCAGTCAAAAGGTGTTACTTGTTCGGCAGATCCTGAATGCCTACTGCCTGTCTGGTAGGGCTATTATAAAGATTTCTAAAATTTAAAATGTGTTTTAATGTTTTATTTATTTTTGAGAGAGAGTGTGTGAGCGAGGGAGGGGCAGAGAGAGAGGGAGACAGAATCTGAAGCAGGCTCCAGGCTTCAAGCTGTCAGCACAGAGCCTGATGTAGGGCTTGAACCCAAAATCAGTGAGATGGGGCACCTGGGTGGCTCAGTCGGTTAAGCGTCTGACTTCGGCCACAGGTCATGATCTCACGGTTCGTGAGTTTGAGCCCCATGTCGGGCTCTGTGCTGACAGCCAGCTCAGAGCCTGGAGCCTGTTTCGGATTCTGTATCTCCCTCTCTCTCTTACCCTCCTCTGCTCACGCTGTCTCTCTCTTGTCTCAGAGATATAAATAAAACATTTAAAAAACACACACAAAAACAGATCATGACCAGAGCCAAAGTCAGATGCTTAGCGGACTGAGCCATCCAGGTGCCCCTAAGACTTTTTTTTAATGTTTATGTTTGAGAGAGAGCATGTGAGAGTGGGGGGAGAGGGCACAGCAGAGAGAGATGAGGACAGATATTCCCAAGTGGGCTTTGCACTGAGAGCAGCATGCCCAGTACAGGGCTCCAACTCACAAACCGTGAGATCATGACCTAAGCCGAAGTTGGACGCTTAACTGACTGAACCACTCAGGTGCCCCTAAGGATTTCTAGATTGTCCTTGTCCCCAGACTTACAATTGAATGACATTTTGTGATAATGCATATATCATTCCAGAAGGTAGTAGCTTTCTGAAATCTTTTCTTATGAAAACTCTTAATTGGCTTTGTGTCTTAGATATAGACAGAAATCTGGGTGGGGGGGTGATTGAGAATTTCTCATTCTTAATGGAATTCTTTAACTCAGATTGCCGAGAGGGAGGGAGGCACCAGGATATTAGAAAGAACTCCATCTTTGGAGTGAGATGACCAAATTTGGAGGTTACTTAACCTCTCAAAATTGGATTTTGCCCTTTCTCCAATTGGGATAGCAACTACCTTGGGCAGTTTATTAACCCTCAAGTTTTTTTCATCTGTGTAAAATGGGGGTTAGTAGTACTTACCTCAGAGTGTTCTTGTGAGGATTAATAACCTAAAGCACCAGCTCATGTTTTCTCAGAGTCACTGTGAGAATGAAGAGTTATTTTATAAAATACTGGATGCCTGACTAATAAGAGTTCTCTCTCTTTGCTGTCAGTGAAGACAGTGTGTTCATTGCAGTGCTGTTACTCTTTTATTTTCATTTTCTGCTACCAGTTCTTATTTTTTAAAGAGGCCTTTTGACCTGTAGTTCCTGTTTCTGGTATGTCCTGCTGGGTGAGTGAGGTAATGAATTGCTATTCAGGGGTGGATCGAGTATGTAAGTTACACCCCGTGTTGATTACCTCAGTTGCTCAAGTACGGTGTACACTGCCAGGGTAGTTATCTAGTCTTGCTGAATCTAGGGTTCTCTTCCAGATAGAGAAGTGAATCTGCCCAACTCATACTCAGGGAAAGTTCAAGGTTTGCTCACCTATAGCCTTGTGGACCTGGATCAGAGGTCTCATTCCCCAGTCGTTTGATCACAATTTACTTGTACTTCTGTATTGTGTGTCTGTATTCTGTGTCAGGCATATGTTTGGAGAAGTTTTTCCTGTATTCACATTTTCTCTATGTCCTAGTCTCTCAGGTATAATCGACCAACTTTCTTGTTTGCTCTGTATTTTTAAACCAGATACTCTGTAGGCAGAGCAGGAACCTATCTTTATCAGTACTTTAAAGTACATAAGTCATTCTATGTATTTATGACTATATCGACTGAATATAAATAGCCATCTGCTTTGGAGATGGCTCTCTTCCATCTTCGAGCCAGAGAGGGAAAGAATCTTAAGACCTTCAGCAGGCTTCACACTCAGTGGAGAGCCTGACCCAGGGCTCCATCCCACAACCTGAAATCATGACCTGAGCCAAAATCAAGAATTGGACACCTGACTGAGCCACCCAGGTGCCCCTTCCATCTTTTAAAATCTGATTTTTGTTCCATTGTGGTGTGGTGACCATCCCGTTCAGATAAGAGAATTAATGAAGGCTCCTTATTGTTAAAACTCACATCTCCCACCCTTCATCTTGTCTCCAAATTTAAAGCAACCCTTTTCATTGTAGTATGTATGGTAAGCTGTTACTAAATCAGTGTGCAGAATTAGGGGAAATAGCGTTGAATTAGTGAAAGTAATCTATTTAGGCTTTGAATCCTTAACAGATTAGGAGTAAAATCTGGCCTCCTTCACCTAGTAATCTTTTCATCTTTGGCAGGTCATTTAACCTCTGAACTTGTTTTTTTTCCTCCCCTTAATGTTTAATTATTTTTGACAGAGAGAGCAGAAGCAGAGGAGGGGCAGAGAAAGGGGGGGACAGAGGATCCAAAGCGGGCTCTGTGCTGACAGCAGAGAGCCCTATGCGGGGCTCAAACTCACAAATCACGAGATCGTGACCTGAGCCAAAGTCAGATGCTTAACGGACTGAGCCCCCCCAGGCGTCCCCGAACCTGTTTATTTCTAAAATGGGAGTTAACATCTCCCCCCATGCTTATAAGAGGCATTCTGGTGGAAAGCAGTAGTTCTTATTGCATACATAAATGCTGGATTATACTTTAGATCTCAAATGAAGTTTTCTGTCTTTGGGTTCTAGAGGGTTGTGGCCAGTGGAACGAAGTTTCAGATTGTGGCTTTACTTTGATTGTGTTGCCTAGTAAAATGATACACGGATGAAGACTTCTTTGCCTGTCATTTGCTATATTCTGTATTATTGAAGACAGTGCTGGATTCAGACTTCTGTCAAATGTTTGAGGTAGAGCTGCCTTAATTCAAGTAAGTCAAACTGCTTGGGTTTTCTTATACTTCCCTTCATTGGAAGACCTCCCACTGTTGCTATGTTATTTATGTAACATTGACACTTTGATTCCTTTTCTGGCTTAAAGGTAGAGAAATGAAATTCACACAGAGAGCCCAAATGCTAATGTTTTTTGTTATTCCATGTTTGCTGGTTTCCTTTATGGGAAAGCTTGAGTGTATTGCCTTTTAAAACAGAAATGTTGTAAATTTTGTAGACGGGAATAAAGACAGGAGGGCCCCGCACTGTGTTAGGATTGCAATGTCTTAAATATCCTGCAGGTTTATGTAAGCAATAACTTAGTGAGTTATCAAGTATTATTGTGAATATTTATATTCCAAATTTGGATCCTTAACAGGGCCAGAAGCAGCTTAGGCTGTTGGCTTTGAGCAGGTAGTTTTCCTGCTTATTCAGTGCGTACTTGGAGTTCTAGGATTTGAAGGTCAGAGTGGGTTAAGGGCACTGTCAAGGAGCTCATTGTTAACCTTTGACCTGTATATTTCCCCCCAATTTAAAAAACAAAACACCACTACTTATGGTATTAGCTTGATAGGTGTGAGAGAATATTGTCCATGACCTTGAGATAAGAAAGTAGAATCATGAAGTGGAGAGGGAAAGGTAACTTCATTTAATCTTACATTCATGTTTACCATTAACCTTTTCGCTTGTTTATTTTGGCTTATTCTTCCAAGTTAGGGTTATGAGGCTTTATTTTATCTTAGTAATCTCTGCAGCTGGTATGGGGCTCAAACTCACGACTCTGAGTTCAAGGGTTGCATTTCTGATTGATCCAGCCAGGTGACTCATATTAGGATGTTTAGTTTGTGTTTGTTTTTGTTTTTTTGTGCCAGTGACCTACATACAAACAGATGGTCTCTCAGAAGAAGTCATTGTTCATTAATGGTATATCTGGACTAAGAGGTTGGAAAAGATGGTCATATGAATATCCCTTGAAACAAGGCGAGTTACAAAATAGTTTTTTTCAGCTTATTGCACGGATTTTGACAGTTTCAGCTTGTGAGCTCTATATGTTATTTAAACTTGGATTTTTCAGCCAAGGTACTGGGCCCCTCGGCCTCTGGTTATTTGTTTGGGCTAGAGGACATCCAAGCCAATGACTTTAGGTCCAAAAGTCTTGATCACTCATCTCAGTGTGTGGGACAAATACTACTTTCTCTTGGTGTTTTGACTTTTAAAAAGGCAGTAAGCACCGATTTAGAAAGTTTGGTAATTGAGGTTTTCAACAGTTTTAAGATGCAAAAGGCCACCAATCTTAAGATAATCTTGGCTTTAAATTTAGAAAAGACCCTTTTAAAGTATCTCTCAGACCTGAAGTAATTCTCTTTCCACATACAATTGAAGAGATACACTTTTAAAAGTCAGGGACACCTGGGTGGCTCAGCCTGTTAAGCATCTGACTGTTGGTTTTGGCTCTCAGGTCATGAGCTCATGGTTCATGTGTTCTGTGGGTTCTGGCCCCGTCTTGGGCTCTGTGCTGATAGCCTGCTTGGGATTCTCTCCCTCTTCCTCCCTCTGCCCCTCTCCTACTGGCGTGATCGAGCTCTCCCTCTCTCTCTCTGAATGAATGAACAACCATAAAGGATTCAAGTTTAGACATTTGTAAAGAAATTCAGGTTCTGGGGTGTGTGAGTGGCTCAGTTAAGCTTCTGACTGACTTCAGCTCAGGTCATGATCTCATGATTTGTGGGTTCAAGCCACACTTTGGACTCTGTGCTGACAGCTCAGAGCCTGGAGCCAGCTTCAGATTCTCTCTCTGTCTGCCCCTCCCCTACTGGCTGGTGCACGAGCGCTCGCTGGCGCGCTCTCTCTCTCTCTCTCTCTCTCTCTCTCTATCTCAAAAATAAGTAAACATTAAAACAAAATTTTTAAATTCAGGTTCTTACTTTTTTATACAGTGAAGCAAAACTAAAGTGTCCTTGCTTTAAACTGTTGTCCTCACCTGACTGACTCTGAATACCACCTGGTCTTTTCTGAAACTGACATTTTGTTAATCATTCGTCAAGCTTAGGTCTTCTGCTAGAACATAAATTGAAGCCTAGGATACATTGTCTTCCTCTCTCCCTTCAGGAAAGAATGAGATAGATATACTGTACTTAGTTTGAGAAATTTAATTGTTTAGTATTTATAAAAATTATCAAGTTAACCTTTTAAAATGGATATTTTACAATGTTAAAAGTGAACATTACCTTTTATCTAACTCTGATTTTATTTTTAAGCTTTATTTATTTATTTGAGAGGCAGTGTGCAGGGGAGGGGCAGAGAGAGAGACTCACAAGCTGATAGCACAGAGCCCAACTTGGAGCTTGATGTCATGAACCATGAGACCATGACCTGAGCCGAAATCAAGAGTGGGGATGCTCAACCCACTGAGCCACCAAGGGCCGCTAACTCAGAAATTATTAATTCTGCTAGGGTTTACAGATTCCTCTAGGCCTGTAATAGAAGCTACAGACCTTTTCTTCACAAAAATGTACCTGTACATGCTATTTTGTTTATACTTTTAGGGAGTTTCATTTACCTCTGATCTCATTGATGGAATCCATTTCCAATGCCATAATTTATGTAGCCCAAACAACACTTTCCTCTTTTCATTACTTTTATTACTGTAACCAGTTTACCCGATTTATCATTTGTCACAGTATTAGACTTTCAACAAATACTTCTAGACCCTATATCAACTTCAGTGTTAGACTCCTGAGGATATAGAAGCACTATTCTCTGCCCTTGGAGTTTCGTTTATCTAAAAAAACAGGTGCATTCAGTGGCAGTGCTGGATGAGCAAAGAGTGCTGTTGGAGTGCAGAGGAAGGGCCTCAACCATTAGAATTTTTCTGTAAATACGTGTTTGGTTCTGTATTTCTTTTTTTCTTTTTTAATGTTTATTTTTGAGAGGGAGAGGGAGAGTCTTGGGGGGTGGTGGGGCAGAGAGAGGGGAGGAGACACAGAATTAAAAGCAGGCTCCAGGCTCTAAGCTGTCAGCAGAGCACCTGATGCGGGGTCATATCATGACCTGAGCTGAAGTTGGATGCTGAACCAACTGAGCCACCCAGGCGTCGCAGTTCTGCATTTCTTAATTGGCAAAAGTCACCTTGTAAATTGGAATTCTAAATGGTCTGAAATTGAGAACCTAAATGTGTTTACCATTGCATGTATAATGCTGAACACTTTCTTTGCTTATATTCTCCCCCCCATTACTTTTGTAAAATATGTAGCATTAATTAATATTCTAATCTTATACATGTATTTAGTATAGAGCAGGGATTGCTAACTCAAATACCTACAGGAATCAGACCGGTAAGATAAATGAATAGAGTTGTCCAGGTTTACCTATGGTATCTCCAGTGGGTGGGTTTAGAGCCCATTGTTGGGTAACACAGCTTAGCCGAGCCAAGTGATTTTATCAGTGCAGGAATACAGAATTATTATCAGACAGACATACCTACCTTTCTGTGTTCCTTCTTTTGAGAAACTGAAAGTCAGGTGTGCGTGTGTGTGTGTATGCACGCGCACACATGCTGACAGCTGTCACACTTAAGTATCTATAATGAAAAATTTTAACACATAATTCAGCTTGATTAATAGCTAATTGCTTTTTAAAAACACTGTGTGAAAAACTTGTACATGAATGTTCATAGCAGCATTGTACATAGTGGCCAAAAAGAGGAAACAACCCAAAGGTCTATCAGCTGATGGATGGATGAACAAAATAATGTTTCCATACGGTGGATTTAGCCATGAAAAGTAATGAACTACTGTGACAGAAACTACAACATGGATGAATCTGGAAAACATACTAAATGAAAGAAGCCAGACACATAAGATCACATTATATGATTGATTCCGTTTATATGAAATGTGCAGGATAGGCAAATCCACAGAGATAGAAAACAGATCCGTTGGGGGCAGGGTGGTGGTTAGGAATGACTGCTATGGGTATTGGGTTTCTTTTTGATGTGATAGAGATGTTCTGCAGTCAGATAGTAGTGATGGTTGCTAGTTGTGAATATACTAAAAACCACTGAATTGTGCCCTTTAAAATGGTGAATTTTGTCATGTGGATTTTACGTAAGTTTTTAACATGGAGAGAAAAAAATGCTATGTAAGCCAAATGGGACATTGTTTCCTGTAGAACAGAATGAGTAGGCTCTGCATCTAGACAATAAATCCCCACCTCTCTGCGACCTTATAGAAATTACTCTGACTTGCCTTTTGTAAAATGGGGAAGATATTACCTAGGTCTTGGACTTACTAGGTCCAAGTGACAAATATAAATTGTAAGAAGCAGCGACTAACCTTCCATAGGCATCATACATCTTTAGCGGAAGCTAGCCAGTGTTCTTTCTTATATTCTGCACCTTCTTCCCTGTAATTAGGTATGTTAAATGACCGATCCAAGGTCATGTTAGTCTTAGTGGTTCCAGTGTTCTCATTCTTTCTGTAACCTCATGGTGCCTTGTAGATCCAAGATTTATGTCTTGTAGTAGTAACTATTTTAATAACTATTTCTGTGGCTCTGTCACAGATTGTCAGGCACTGTTCTCATCACATGGGTAAGTCACACAACCTCCTAAATGCTTGTGGCTCCAAAGAAACATCTCTCACACATATTGACTGGTTTCGTATCTCTGTGAGAAATAATAGTATTACCTTTGGTGTTGGTGATGGATGTGATTTACATGTAAGACTAAAGAGCATCTTTAAAATGAGCTGCAGGGGTGCCTGGGTGGCTCAGTCGGTTAAGTTTCTGGATCCTTTTTTCGGCTCAAGTCATGATGTCACGGTTCATGGGATCAGCCCATGGCAGGCTCTGTGTTGGCAGCTTGGGGCCTGCTTGGGATTCTCGCTCTCTTTCTCTGCCTCTCCACTCACACGCTCTCACTTCCTCTCTCTCAAAATAAATAAATGAACATTTAAAATATAAAATTAGCTACAGATCAAATATTTATCGTACAGCCAAACATTTCTTTGACTTTGAGCATGAGCAAGTCCATATGCAAGCAAGGTTGATTTTTGACAAAATATTGTCTATTATTGTCTTAATATTCAGTCTGTCAAACATGTATGGAATACATTACCATGCTAGGTGCTTTGATAAATATAGGGCGTATACCAAGAGAAATAAATTATGGTTTAGGTCCTTGGGTTTATAATCTGTTGAGGAGAGAGAATTGCATAAACAAAATGTGATAGTATAGTGAGTATATGGGGGTGCTTTGGTCTAATAGAGGAACATTTGACTTGTTTGGGACAGGCGTGGAAAGGCTTCATCATGGATAGAAACTTGGCTGATCCTTGAAGTCATGGTGAGTAGAGTTCCTCCTAGCCAGCATTATTGGAGGTCATAAAATTAAAGTCACAGAGAAGGAGGAAAAAGCGTGTTCATTACGCATTTGCTTAACATTTTAAAAGTTTTTAGGGGCGCCTGGGTGGCTTAGTCGGTTAAGCGTCCGACTTTTGCTTAGGTCATGATCTCGCGGTTCGTGGGTTCGAGCCCCGCGTCGGGCTCTGTGCTGACTGCCAGCTCAGAGCCTGGAGCCTGTTTCAGTCTGTGACTCCCTCTCTCTCTGACCCTCCCCTGCTCACGCTGTCTCTCTCTCTCTCTCCTAGAAATAAATAAAACATTAAAAAAAATTTTTTTCTTAAAGTTTTTAACTTTTTAAGTGTTGGCAATGTTAAACTATAGTGAAAAGACGTTAGAACAGAGGTTGCAAACTGATATCCACCTACAGGTTAAACTGGTTATGAGACTATTTGGGGTTTTCATTTCTTCTTGTGTTAGTTTTAGGAAGTCTTTTTCCTCTAGAATTTCAGATTTACTGGCATAAAGTTGTTCATTTCAATGCTGTGTTAAATCATGTGTTAGTATACAGCATATGATACTTTCCCCACTAAAAATTTTTTATTTTTAAAATTAATATAAGTAAAATAGATTCCTTTCTGTGCATACAGTTTCCGTGGATTTTAACACACACAGAGATTCAGGTAACTAACCACCATCACAACCAAGACATAGAGCAATTCTGTCACTTCCCTGGTACACCCTCAGTAGTCATGCCCTGCCACCCAGCCCTAATATCTGGCAGCCACTATTCTGTTCTCAGTTACTATAGTTTTATCTTTTCAGGAATGTTATATAAATGTGGGTGTCTGTGTGGGTCAGTGGTTAAGCGTCCGACTTTGGCCAGTAATGATCTCATGGTTCATGAGTTTGAGCCCCATGTCCAGCTGCACAGAGCCTGGAGCCGACTTCAGATTCTGTGTCTCTTCCCTCTGCCTCTCCCTGTCTGTGCTCTGTCTCCATTAAAAATAAATAAACATTTTAAAAACTTAGAAACAATTTTTCAAAAGGAATGCTACATAAATGGAATCAAACAAGGTATAATATTTTGAAACTGACTTTTTTTTTTTTACACAACATGTTGCTTTTGAGTTTCATTGAAGTTGTATCAATGGTTAGTTCCTTTCCATTACTGGTCCATCGTATGGATGGACCAGTTTATCAATTTAGTTAACATTTTTGGTGATTATGAATAGAGCTGCTGTAAATGTATATGTATGGGCTTTTATGAACATAAGTTTTTATTTATCTAGGGTAAATATCTATGAGTGGGATTGGATTGCTGAGTCATGTGAAAAATGTAATTTTAACTAAGAAACTTCCAAATTGTTTTCCAGAACAGCTATACCATTTGTATTCCCATCAGCATGTCTGATAGTGGTTGTTCCACATCCTTTCCAACATCAAGTATTGTCAGTATTTAACTTTTTAAATTTTGAAATAATTCTAGATTTACAGAAGAGTTGCCAGTTCCCCCTAGTGTTAACATTTCACATAACTGTGATACTTTATTAAAACTAAGACATTCACAGCAAGGGGAACCTGGGTGGCTTAGTCGGTTAAGTGTCCAACTCTTGATTTTTGGCTGAGATCATGATCTCATGGTTCGGGAGATCGAGCCCTGTGTCAAGCTCCATGGTGCTTTGGGACTCTGTCTCTCCCTCTCTCTCTGCCCCTCCCCTGCTTTGGCATGCAAACTCAAAATACATAATAAGTAAACTTTTAAAAATTTAACAACAATACAATACGGTTAACTAAACTGGGCTTTATTTGGATTTTACCAGCTATGTGCTTTTTCTGTCCAGGATCCAATCCAGGATACCATATTACACTTAGTCATCGTGTCTCCTTAGTCTTTTCCAGTCTGTGACAGTTTTTCAGTCTTTCTTGATTTTCAAGACTGACACTTTTGGAGAAGACTGGTATGCCTGTAGAATGTCCTTCAGTCTATGTTTGACTGATGCTTTCTCATGATTAGATTGTGGTTTTGAATTTTTGAGAAGAATACCACTGAGGCGACTTGTCTTTCTTATCACATTGCGTCAGGGTTGTATGATGCTAACTTAATTCATCTTGAGTGATGTTCATGTTGTGTCGACCAGGTTTCTCCACTCAAGTTATTTCTCCCTCTACATACTTCTTCATTAGAAGGTCTTTTCTAAGTCCAACCCAACTTCAAGGGGAGGAACATTAAAAATATTTTTTAATGTTTTTTTATTTTATTTCTGAGAGAGAGAGAAGTGAGCATGGGAGGGGCAGAGTGCGAGGACAACACAGAATCTGAAACAGGCTCCAGGCTCTGAGCTACCTGACAGCACAGAGCCCGATGCAGGGCTTGAACCCACGAACTGTGAGATCATGACCTGAACCGAAGTCAGACGCTTAACCAACTGAGCCACCCAGGTGCCCCAAGGGAAGAAACATTAAATTCCACTCCCTTGAGGGAGGCATACCAAATAATTTGTGGACTGTGTTAAAACCACCAGAGTAATTAATGAGGAGATACTTAGAGGCTATGCAGATAATCCTATTTCTCCTCAAAGTTTTGCTCACCAGGTTTAGCATCTGTCAGTGGATCTTGGCTACAGTAGTTACTGTTGCTGTTCCTAATGGTGACTTTCTGTTTCTTTCTGAATGTATATGTAAGTTGGAATTCTTATGTAGGGAAGATTTTCATAATTTATTTAATTATTTATCTAGCGTGGACCCAAGCATATTTATTTTACTCTTTAGGGTTACAGTTGAATTCCATCGTTCCATCATTCAAGCTTTGGCAATGACGCTCTTTCAGATTGCCTCTCCTGTCCCTTCGACTACAAGATTTGCCAGGCTTTTTCCTGACCCATTCTTGAATCAGCCATTTCTGCAAGGAGCTGTCATTCCTTTTATTGGAGAAAATTACTGAGAAACCTAAGATTTGGGCGTGTTACTGTCATTGCTACTTGTTGACACTGATTCTAGGTGCTCTCAGTGGACAGAGTTAGGAATTTGCATTCAGTAATAGTCCCTCTTTTGTGGTGTGCAGTTCAGTGGGTTTTGACAATGCTTAGAGCAATAAATCCACCTCTGCAGTATTATAGGAACAGTTTCATTGCTTGGGGCAGTCACCCCTCTGTTCTGTCTTTATGGCTTGCCTTTTCTAGAATGTACTATAAATGGAAATATATATTATGTAGCTTTTTGGATTTGGTTTCTTCACTTAGAAAAATAAATTTAAGATTCATCCATGTTGCTCAAATCAGTAGTTTTGCATTGTGTCCTTGTACCACTATTGTTTATCTATTCACCTGTTAGACATCTTGGTTGTTTCACTGTTTTCACAATTATGAATAAAGCTGCTTTCAGCTTTTCACCTATAGGTTTTTGTGTGAGCATTCGTTTTCACTTCACTTGAATAATATACCTAAGAGTGGGAATGCTGGTTGTATGGTGTTTAATTATATAAGAAACAACCAAACTGTTTTCCTAGATGGCTGTATACTGTGTTGCATTCCCATCAGGAATGAATTAGTTTCTGTTATGCTTCATCCTCACCGGCTTTTGGTATTCTCAGTTTTTTAGTTTTTTGTTTGAACCATTTTAGTAGATCTGTAGTGTATTACTTCATTTTTATGTTCATTTCTCTCCCTAATGACTAACAATATTGTGCATCTTTTCCTATGTTTATCCATAGATCTTTTGCAAAATGTCCTTTTAGATCTTTTGCTTGTTTGTTAGTTGGGTTGTTTTCTTACTGTTGAGTTCTTCATATATTGTACATCTAAATCCTTTATCATGTATGCAATTTGCAAATATATTTTCCCTATCTGGCTTATTTCTTCATTCTCTTAACAATGTCTCTCAGAGGAGAAATACTTTAATGTTAATAAAGTCCAGTTTATCAATTTTTATTTTTATGGGTTGTGCTTTTGCTATTCTGTTTTAAGACCTCAGCCTAATTCTAATTCTTGGCCCCTGGGTCACAAGATTTTCTTCTAAAGGTTTGAAAATGTTACATTTTATATTTAGATCCACCATCTATTATGAATTATTTTTAACGTTTATTTTTGAGAGAGAGAGCATGTGCCCACGAACAGGGGAGGGACAGAGAGGGAGGGAGACAGAGGATCTGAAGCGGGCTCTGCGTTATCATCACAAAGCCCTACCTGGGACTCCAACTCAACGAACCAAACCATGAGATCATGACCTGAGCCAAGCTGAAGTCGGACGCTCACCCAGCTGAACCACTCAGGTGCCTCCATTCTGAATTGTTTTTTATGAGGTGTGTGAGGTTTAGAGCGAAGTTCATGGTTTTGCATATGGATGTGCAAATGTTCTAAAACCTTTTACAGAAAAATTACCCTTTTCCTAGTGAACTGCTTTTGTGCCAGTGTCAAAAATCAGTTGGCCATATTTGTACGGATCTATTTCTGCACTTTCCATTCTCTTCCACTGTTTTATGCCTTTGTCAGTACCACACTGTTTTAATAACTGTAGCTTTGTAGTAAATAACGTAAAATTAAATAGTGTGATTCCTCCAGCTTTATTTTCTTTCCCAAAACTGTTTTGGTTATTTTAGTTCATTTGGATTTTTTTTTTATTAGTCTGACAGTCTATTTTTATCTGGATAATTTATTTCATTTATATTGAATATAATTAGTCATATTTCAGTTTAACTTTTCTTTCACTGTTTGTGTTCTGGGGTTTTTTCTTTTATCTTTTTGGTTCTTTCCATCATTCCATTTCCCCCTTCTTTCTAGTTTTGAAATACATGGTATTTTTGTTCTATGAGTACGTACCATTGTAGGTATTATAACTTGGAGCCATAATTGACCAAAGTCTAATATTAATATCAATGGTTGCTTGAACTTTTCCATAGTTTCTCTCTTTTTTATTCTCTTTCAACACAAACTTTCCAAATGGGATCATTTAAAAAATTTTTGTTTTTAATGTTTAATTTTGAGAGAGAGAGAGAGAAGAGTGTGAGCCAGGGAGGGGCAGAGAGAAAGGGGGACTCAGAATCCAAAGCAAGCTCCAGGCTCTGGGCTGTTAGCACAGAGCCCAATGCGTGGCTAGAACTCTTGATCTTTGAGATCATGATTTGAGCCGAAATCAGATGCTCAACCGAGCCACCCAGGCGCCCCGGGGCTATTATTTTTTATCTTCTTTCTTTTTTTAAAAAAAAGTTTTAATGTCTTTTAATTTTATTTTTGAGAGCGAGAGAGACAGCACGAGCACAGGAGAGGCATAGAGAGAGGGAACCACAGAATCTGAAGCAGGCTTCAGGCTCTGAGCTGTCGGCAGGGAACCACAGAATCTGAAGCAGGCTTCAGGCTCTGAGCTGTCGGCAGGGAACCACAGAATCTGAAGCAGGCTTCAGGCTCTGAGCTGTCGGCATAGAGCCTGATACAGGGCTTGAACTTAAGATGGACTGTGAGATAGTGACCTGAGCCAAAGTCAGATGCTTAACCAACTTAGCCACCTGGGCGCCTCTTATCTTCTTTCTATAGAGATCTTTGCTGGATGTAGAATTTGAATTTGGCAGGGTTTTTTTCCTTAGCACATTGACAGTATTAAACCGTCTTATGCCTCATTGTTGCTTTTGGGAAATCAGCTGTTCAGCTGTTGCTTCTTTGAATGTAATCTAACTTCTCTGCTTTTCAGATTTGTCTTTGTCGTTTCTACTGTTTTATTATTGTATGTTCAGTTTTTTGTTTTGTTTTTTATCTTCTTTGGAATTTTTTGGCTTCTGGAATGTGGTTGTGTCTGATTGCTCCTGGGAAATTTTCAGCTATTATACCTCTTTCAAATATTGTCTTTGCCCTGTCCCATTTTCTCCTTTTCTTCTGGTACTGATCAAAAGTATATCAAACCATTTCACAGTATTATTCCTTTCCTGCTTTTCCATAGTTTTGGCTTTTCTGCTACATTGTGGATAATTACTAGCCTATTTTCCAATTCCTTAGTTTTGTCTTCAACTTTGTTGAATCTATTCTTAAGTCAATTCATTTGTTATTTTTTATTTCTTCCTAAACGTTCTATTTTGTTCTTCTCACTTTTTGAAATCTGTTACTTTCTAGAGTATCCAGTTCCTTGCTAGTATTCTGAAGCTTATCTCCTATTTCTGTAAGCATAATCAACATGGTTATTTTTTTTAATTACTAAAAAAACTTTTTTTAATGTTTGAGAGAGAGAGAACATGCAAGCAGGATGGAGGCAGAGAATCTAAAGGCTTCATGTATTCCGTGCAAAGCCTGATGTGGGCTCAAACTCATCATCAAACTGTGAGAACAACATGGTTGTTTGAGTTTGAGTTTGATAAGGTCAGAAGTCTCTGTAAGACTTTTCTCATTTTTTTTTCCTGCCAGTTCTTAATCCTTGTAGTGTTTTCCTTCAGTATAGAGTTATCTTTGTTTACAGGCTGAATGTTATATTTGAAAAATTATTTGTAGGCCTACAATAGCAGGGTACTTTTTTCCCACAGAGAGCTTGCTCATGTCAGATTGCTGGACATTACAGGTCCAGGAACCACCTTAACACAAGTTTTTTTATCTGATACTCTCTCCATAGAGTTGTATTTCTTTCCTGGATCTTCCACTTCCCATTCACTCTCACCCTAAGGTTTTAATCCTCTGAAGTCAGCTTATTAGAAGGTCTCCTATTAGACTCTCACCCTTGTTGAGGGCCCTGTGCTTTGGTTTCTGTCAGAACAAAATTCTAATTTTCAGGGATCAACAAAGACCCTTTGGGTTTGCTTGCTTCTCTAGGTTCTCGTTTTCTCTTCACTGCAGGCTGTAATTGTTTATCTGTTTTATTAAGAGAGAGAAAACGAAAATGTGTTTATATGTGTGTGAGAGAGTTTTGTGTGTGTGTTTAATCCGTTCTCTTTAGCTGTTCTCAGTGGGAAGATTGACCCAAATAATGTAGCCCACCATTACTGAAAACAGGAAAATTACCTGCAAAAATCTGGGTTTCTTTCTTTAAGAAGCTCCAGTTACACTTTGATAGATCTACACCCGCTATTTATTTGTCCTTTCTAGGCATTTTGCTCTGTGGCCTCGGTAGTAGAAGTTATTTGTATGAGTGGAGAAAGGAAGAGAATGAGATCTGAATTGCAGTGGTTATGTGTTAATAATTTTTTTAAATGTTTTATTTATTTATTTATTTATTTATTTCTGAGAGAGAGAGAGACACACACACAGCGTGAGCAGGGGAGGGTCAGAGAGAGAGGGAGACAGAGAATCCGAAACAGCCTCTAGGCTCTGAGCTAGCTGTCAGCACAGAACCCGACGCAGGGCTCAAACCCACGAACCGCAAGATCATGACCTGAGCCAAAGTCAGACGCTCAACTGACTGATCCACCCAGGCGCCCCGTGTTAATAATTATTTTTAAGGCACACATAGTAATGGTCGAGTAGAGTGTTCTCTAGCGTTCTCCAAATCAGATATAAAAGGATTGCTGAGAAGCGCCTGGGTGATTTTGATTTTGGCGCAGGTCATGATCCCAGGGTCATGGGATCCAGGCCTGTGTTGGGCTGTGTTAGGCTCTGCACGGAGTGTGGAACCTGCTTAAGATTCATTCATTCTCTCTCTTTCTGTCTCCCTCTCTCTTTCTCTACCCCTCCCCACCCTCCCATCCCCACCCCCAGGATAAATTAAAAAAGGAAAAAGGGATTGCTGATCTGATGTGCTTCTTATAAGGAATGACAAGGTATGCCAGCCTTTGGTAATTTTAGGGTATAACGTTACAGGTCTTTAAAATCCTTAACTTGTTTAAAGTCTTGTGCTTTTCAATTTCTTGTCTTACTGTTTTTCATCTAGTAATTCCTCTGCATCTTTCAAAACTAAGCTTAGATGTTACTTTTTCCCTGGCAGCTTTCCCTAGACTTTGAGGTACTCCATAAATATTTGTTGAGTGAATGATAATGGGTTGGTGGGTGACTTAAATTCCCTTCAATTCCTGCAGAGCATCTTAAACTTAATTCTTTCAAGCACTAATTGCTTGAGATTGTGATGGTCTGTTTTCTTTGTCAAGGGCAGAGATAGTTTCTCTTTATTCTCCAAGGCCTAGAGAAATAATCCCTTCCCGGCAATAGGCACACATTTCCTGGTACATAATAATTGTTTCATAAATGCTCACTGAATGAACATTCTGCTCTTGATAGGAAAGGAGGAGAGAATGGGAAATTAAGGGGAACTGTGGACACATGAAACAAGTAATTCAGATTCTGTTAACTACTGCTTGTTTTCATTTCGTTGCCACTTTGAAAGGGGAAAAGACATGGTTTTGTGACTAAATGTTTGTCTTTGCTTCTGCAAGTCACAGGTATCTAGTTATGTTCTCCCTGAGTTTCTTCTACAAATCCTGTTTCTCTTTGTAGTATGCTGCTCTGCTCGAGTGCTTGGAAGCAGAGTTGATTCTCTGCAGCAGGGCTGAAAAAGTGTTGTTCTCCTTCTACAACTGCATTTCCTCTGGACAAGCCATCTTAAGTCATGTAGTCAGTGCAGTATAAGCACATTCCTCATTCCCTACCATAGAAATCTTTCCCTGTCTAAATGATTCCGAGATCTTATTCACGATGGCTGATCTAGTGATGGGAGAGTTTGTTTTTATTTATTTATTTATTTATTTTTATTTATTTTTTGAGGTTGTTTTGTTTTTGAGTTGGAGATCCTCGGGGCGCCTGGGTGGCTCATTCGGTTGAGCATCCGGCTTTGGCTCAGGTCATGATCTTGCGGTTTGTGGGTTCGACCCCCACGTCGGGCTCTGTGCTGACAGCTCAGAGCCTGGAGCCTGTTTCGGATTCTGTGTCTCCCTCTCTCTCTGTCCCTCCCCAGCTCATGCTCTGTCTCTCTCTGTCTCAAAAATAAATAAACTGTTAAAAAAAATTTAAGTTGGAGAACCTCATAAACATTAAGGTTAAAAGAACTAGTAAAACTGTATTGAAGTTTGAAAACAGACTTAACCTTTTAAAGTTCCAGAATAATCTTTTCCAGGTCCACTGGGAAATTTATCTATAAAAATATATTGGCACAGTGATTAATCAGACATGCAGTTTTCTGTTTTTGGATCATTTACTAAGCCTCTAATTTTCTTTTTAGTTGCCAGATTGAAAAATAGAAATCACGTGGAGTAGAAGAGATTAGAGGGAGAGATTGGCTGAAGAAGGCAAGAGGAGTTTTTATTGCAATTAATTAGTTCTGTATTCCATTTCTGTTGACAAACCTATGATTTTGGCAGTACATGTTTTAGCCTCATAGTTAGATGGAGTTTTCATTTCCTTGCATTTTATGAAAGAATATGTCAAACAGAGCCATATGACTGGCTTTGGTTGTAGGTGTAGTCTGACTTTAGTAGAGAAAATTTTATTGACAAGATAATTTTTCACTTGATGAATTGGCTTCTATTAGGCTAAGCGTGAACAAACAAAACATGGCTGTTTGAACAGTCTGAAGGCTTTTAGTCCTATGAAGTTGTTAACCGCTAAAGTTACACCTCCTTTTATGCAGTTATATGAGACAGTAAGGATGAAGTTAGGCCATTTAAAATGGAAATTAGTAGGAAAGTTAATATTTTTCTGCAAGTTAGATTTTCTTAGGGAGTGCTTGTATTATGAACACTAGATAGGACGATTGACCTTCAGGAAATCTAGGACTCAGGTACTTTCCCCAACTTCTAAACAAGCTGTTGTAAAAATGGCTAACATCAAGTTTCTCCAGTATTCTCTTACTTTTAACTGTGGCCCTGTTATTGAACAGAGGAAGCTGTCATACTGGGGGAGAGAACGTGCATGCAGAGAGGACCACTCAGGAACCCTTGAGTTGGCCTTCTGGTTCTCCTGGCTTTGTACCAGAGAGCCAGAATGGGGCTGCCCTACCTTTTGGAGGCACATTTCATTTTCATTTCATCTTAAAAAAACAAAAAAAAACCAAAAAACAACTTGATTTGATCAACAAATAATACTTAGTGAACACCTACAAAATGCGGAGGCTTGCACTGGGTACAATAAAGTCAAAAGATAAATCAGGGGTGTCTGGTTGGCTCAGTCGGTTAAGCGTCTGACTTCGGCTCAGGTCATGATATCACAGTTCGTGGGTTCGAGCCCTGCATCTGGCTCTGTGCTGACAGCTCAGAGCCTGGAGCCTCTTTCGGATTCTGAGTTTCCCTCTCTCTCTCTGACCCTCCCCTGCTTGCGCTGTCTCTCTCTCTCTCTCTCTCAGCAATAAATAACACATTAAAATATATATCTTTTTTAAAGAGGTAAATCAGACATGGATCTTGACTTCAGGGAGGTAAGTATCTAATAATAAGGAAGTTAAGGTGTGTGGTTTGTTGTTGTTTTTTTAAATTTTTTAATGTTTGTTTATTTTTGAGAGAGAGAGCAAATGAGGAAGGAGCAGAGAAAGAGGGAGACACAGAATCTGAAGCAGGCTTCAAGCTCTGAGCTGTCAGCACAGAGCCCGACATGAGGCTCAAACCCATAGAGTGTGAGATCATGACCTGAGCCAAAGTCAGATGCTTAACCCACTGAGCCACCCGGGTGTCCCTAAGAAACTAAGCTTTGAAGACTATTGTATACGAGATAGAAAGTGATCAGTTCTATGGAAATGAAGATCTGAACCTTGTAGGTCAGCCACCTTGGCTTTGAATTCCAGCTCTCTCCTGGATATTCATGGCCAAGCTACTGAACTTATTTAGGCTGTTTTCTTATCTGTAGATTAGGGAGAGAAATACCTGCCTCATAGAACTGCCTAGAGGGTTAGCTGAGAGGCTCTTTTAGCTCCAGACTTGGAATATCTAATTGCTCATTCAGTATCCTTTTTAATGTGTCATCCATTTTTACCTTAAGTCCAAAACCTGATGTATGAGCCCTTTTTCGGAATGTTTTCTGTCTCCATGAATAGTATCAACAGTCTCTCTAGCCAGAAATCTAAGTCACTTCCCATTTTTTTACCTCATTATCCAGAAAACCCTGAGCTATTTGATTTTACACCATAAATTTTGTTCCTCACATTTGTGCACTTATCTCCATTGCTACCACCATTGGTCAAGCTTTTGTCATTGCTCCTGCATAAGTTACTGTTAACAGCCTTCTTTCTCCCTAAATCTGTTCCTCTGCTTGCCCCACATCCAGCCAGAGTAAACTTTTCAAAATGTACACACAGATCACTTTTCTGCTTAAAACTCAACAGCGAGGGGGCACGTGGGTGGCTTGGTTGGTTAAATGTCCAACTCTTGATCTCAGCTTGGGTCTTGATTTTGAGGTCCTGAGTTCAGGCCCTGCATTGGGCTTGAATGTAACCTACTTAACAAATAACTCCTCAATGAGTTTCCATTATCCTTAGTCTGCAGATAAAATCTTAAGGGCATATTTGTCTCACCCTTGTTCTGCCTCGCTTGGTATTCTGTTCCCAAGGCCTAGCAGAATATTTTTTCATAGTAGATGCTCATATATTTAAGGGATGGAGAAAGGAAGGAACGTATGAAAGAACCAGTTTCAATAATTGAGAAATTTAGGCCATCCCTTTATTTCTTTCTTGTTAGGCTGTATATGAACATACTAACACATTACAGAGGTTGCAAGTGAAATACTGTTTCTGATTAAAATGTTTATTTTTGATTTCTGTTTCCTATCTTTTCACGTCCCCTCTTTATCCCCAGCCAGTCACTATTACCCCATCCCTCTTTGTACCATTTTATTTGTCTGAGGTAGCTGAGGTACAGTTCAAGGACTCCCTCTTTTCTTCTCCCTATATAGTTCATGAAAGCCAACCATTTGAAATGCATGTGAATGATTCTCTTATTGTAAACAGATTATTTGGTATGCATGATAGTAAAGTGAAGCACCTCTTCCTGGTGTTGCAAAAACTGCAAGTAGTCCTCCCACTGGAGAATCGAGTTCACTACTTCATAGATTAGGTCCCAGCTGATGAGGCACAAAGCTTCAAGGGTCAGTCAGACAAGTACTTGAGAATCTCAGGAGTTTTCATTAGTGGATAGTCTTGCTTTGGTCTTCACAGAGAATGCCAAGGCCTTAAGAAAGCAGAAGACTGGGTGATGAGACTGATAGATAACGTGAACTAAATGGGAGTAAATGGGAGTTGGGGGATGTTTTCCAATGTGACTCAGGCGATTTCCTGGCGGGGGGAAATGAGGTCTCATTTTGTAATGTCATGTCCACCCATGAGTTGGCCATCTGAGGCTGGGAGTTAACTACAGCTCCTGTACTTTTTGTATTTCTTAAAGCATGGTTAAATTGGGAAATATTATGTGTATTTCACCAGTTTTTATAAATCACATTTCAACAAAAAATATAAGTGGTACAAAGAACATCTGTATCCCTTTTTTTTTTATTTTTATTTTTTATAGTTTATTTATTTTTGAGACAGAGAAAGACAGAGCATGAGTGGAGGTGGGTCAGAGAGAGAGGGAGACACAGAATCCGAAACAGGCTCCAGGCTCTGAGCTGTCAGCACAGAACCTGATGCGGGGCTCGAATCCACAAACCATGAGATCTGACCTGAACTGAAGTCGGATGCTTAACCAACTGAGCCACCCAGGCGCCCCTTAAATTTCTTTTTAATGTTTATTTATTTTATTTTATTTTAATGACAGAGAGACAGTGTGAGAGTGGGGGAAGGACAGAGAGAGATAGACAGACAGATAGAATTCAAAGCAAGCTCCAGGCTCTGAGCTATCAGCACAAGAGCTTCACATGGGGCTGGAACTCATGAACTGTGAGATCATGACCTGAGCTGAGCTTAAGTCAGACGCTTAACCCACTGAGCCACCCAGGTGCCCTTCCCCCCACCTTTTAAAGGTAGGCTTCACGCCCAGCATGGAGCTTGAGCACACGACCCTGAGATCTAGAGTCTGACACTTTACCAACTGAGCCATCCAGGTGTCCCATCCCTTTAAAAAAAAAATTTTTTTTTTTTTAAATTTCTGAGAGAGAGAGACAGCGTGAGTAGGAGACGGTCAGAGAGAGAGGGAGACACAGAATCCGAAACAGGCTCCAGGCTCTGAGCTAGCTGTCAGCACAGAGCCCAGTGTGGGGCTTGAACCCACAAACCATGAGATCATGACCTGAGCCGGAGTCAGACACTTAACCGACTAAGCCACCCAGGCACCCCCCCTTTTTTAAATTTTTAGTGTTTATTTTTGAAAGAGAGATAGTGGGGGAGGAGCAGAGAGAGACTGAGACAGAATCCAAAGTAGGCTCCAGGCTCTGAGCTGTCAGCACACAGCCTAGCACCGGACTCAAACCCACAAACCAGGAAGAGATTATAACCTGAGCTGAAGTTGGACGCTCAACTGATTGAGCCACCCAGGCACCCCTCACTGCCCCTTTTTAGTAGAAGCTTCCTCATTTTCTGTTTGTCCAGTATTTCCTTGTAGTTAAGTTGAGGTTACACAGCCTTATACAACCTTAGCCAGAAACCTACATAAGTGATGTGTTCTCCGGTTATGAAATCTGGAGACTCAATACATTTTTAATGAAATGCAGAGTAAAGGAAATCCACAAATTCTGTAGGATTCTCTGAAAAGAGATAAATAGATTGGACTGGTCACAGGAAGACATCACAATTTACCTATTCTGTAGACTTAGTTTACTGATTTGGTAGAAAGTGTATTTCTAAAATTTTATCACTTTTCCCTTTATGTCAAGTTTTGCATTAGTCCAGGTAACATGTATTACTCTCTTCTACCAGTTTCTATTCAGGTTCCTTCGGTATTAAATCAAGAGGAAATTATTTCTATTTTTAAATTTAATGAAATCAAGTGTGTCTTTCAAATGGCACAATTTGAAAAGATTAAGGATCTACAATTAAGGATCTGCTGATTATTATGCAAGATTCCTCAGTGACTTGTATCTTTATAAAAAGACATTGAACTTTGATGTATGCATACAAGTCTTTATTTGCTTCCTGGTTTCATAACCATTAGAGTCAGGCTAACAGTTGGTACTCCCGGCTTTGTCACCATTCTAGTCTGTCAGCACTCCTACTTGAGCTATAGATACTCTTGCCAATAATTTCTGTGGAATGTATAGATGGTAGTTGGTAGGTCTATCAGTGCCATTTTCCCCTTCCAGGCTGTCTTAGAAAGAGCATCCAAACTTTAGATGAGGCAACAAGCCACTTTGCGGAATAGGATTAGGGCCAGTGTGGTTTTAAGTATGTTTGTTGGGTGTTTTTTTTTTTTCTTTCTCTGTCTGTCTCTTTCTTCTTTTTCTTTCCAGGTAATAGGAAACACTGTGGTGGACACAGTTGGGATCTAGTCGTTGGTTAATAGGTAGAAGAGTCAGAGGTGTATTTGAGGCCATTATTGTAAGATGATTTTTTTTCTTCACATATGCTTTTTTAAAAATAATTCTTTGGCCTTTATGCATTTTGTGTTTGCAGTTTGAAGAAAACAGGTCTGAAACAAGGTCATACCCCCAGCTGCTTCTGAACACATTGACTGCCAGATCTCCAAACATCAAGTCCACCTTCATTCGCCAACCTGTCTGACATGTCGGGACCCGTGCCAAGCAGGGCCAGAGTTTACACAGATGTTAATACGCACAGACCCCGAGAGTACTGGGATTATGAGTCACACGTGGTGGAGTGGGGGTAATTGTCTCCTTTTACTTCACTGTCCTCACTCAGGGTTGCTTCTTGTGTATTTGTTGAGTAATTTGTGTTAGGAATCCTTCCTGGCTGCATTTATCAACCTCGAGATTGAAACCTGATTTGTGTTTTCTTCTGCAGTGAAGAAGCAAGGTATTGCTTTGGCAAATTAACAGTTTCTATGGGCTTATTATTTAAAAATTATTTCTGTCTCTTACTTTTCCTTGGACTTCTGTATTCTGGATAAAAGGCTGGTAACAAAGAGTTACGTGTCAGCTTGTCTCGGCTAAGGGCTTTGTCGTTCGGTGAGAATTAGTAGTGGAGAGATTCTAAAAACCATACTCTTACATAAAAGTATTTTTGAGGTCAGAGAATGCTGTCCCATGATGATACTGAAGGATGAAACAGTTCTCCAGAAAGATGTCCTCTTTCTGATAGAAGCAAAATTAAACCCTTATCAGCGTTTACCCTTATCATGTGGCAGGCCATGTGTAACATGGAATGAAGCCCCGGTTCCAATTTGAATAGTTGCAGTCTACCTCAGTAGCTGTTTGCCCCCTGCTGTCTGTGCAGTCTCATTTGGATGTTTGTATCTCTTGTCCCAACATGTCGGCATTTAATTGATCAGGTCATACTTACTGTGATAAAAGTATTTTGACATCCAGTGCAAAAGAAAGCAATTTGGAAACGCATAAAGCTATAGCTCCCATATGCTGCATTGTATATCTGTTCACTTGTGATGTACATAACCTATAAGTGGTTAAAGATGGTCTCCCAAATTGATATAAAGGGCCCCTGTAATCCTGATCGGGCCAAGATTCTTCTTAACAGTAAATGCATTGCCTCTGCACAAGGAGGTACAGAGTGCTTCGTAGATACCATCAAGAACCAGCGGTACAATATCAATAAATGTTGCTGTTGATAATCTAACAGTTCCTCTCTTGTCACAGGCTTCCAACTCCAGGAAAACCTGTGTTTTGCTAAAGAATTTTCAACCACTGTCTTTGAATTGAGTGCTTTGCAGTTAGTTCTGCTTACATAACACTGAAGAACCCTTCCAAGATGTGGCGCGGCGCTGTTTGCTCACGCACATTTTGTATTCTGTGCCCACCACGGGGGAACTCGGTCAGAACTAAGAGCCTCCTCCCCGAGACCTGTCTTACTACATACACTGTCCGTTGTCCTTAGTACTATCTGCCTTGTCTGTTCATTCACTTTCTTTTTAGCGGCTTGAGGACGGTGGATGGCTAGTTTGTTACCTGTTGTTGGATTTGCAGTATCCCCAGCAGGAGTGAATAGAATTTTGACTTTTTTTCTTTTTTTACTTATTTTTTTAAGCAAAGGCATCTAAATTGTAATCAGAGGCAGGGAGAAAATATTGGCATTTCCCTTATTTGTTACCTCTGATGTTGCTAGTGGTCATGGAATATGGGTAAAAATAGAGGAAGGGACCCCTAACTATGATTCATGATCTGTACTGTGATTTGCAAACTTCTTACATGGACTGTCCTCAGGGCTTTCCTTGGGGGGCAAGTGGGAAGTCAAGCCTGTATGTTTGAAAGCCACTTATTTGCAAAAACATCCATTAAAAATCTGCTTCTGGTGTGTGGCTGAGTTGAAATACTCTTACAACACGAATTGACTCCCTGCTAGGTGCCAGCACTGAGCCAGGCACCAGAGTACAGAAATATATGAAAATTATCCTCCAAGGGAAAGCTGTCTGTTGTTGGATACGAACACATAACAGACCCTAATAGAAGGTAGCTGTGTGGTATGCCACTAGAAATGAAACTTTGGGATTTGAAAGAATAATTGAAAGGCTTAAACTTTTCTAATTCTAGGATTTAGAACACACCTTTTTAATTAATGGCCTGATTTTTAAAATACAGAGAAACCAGTTTGGGAATTATTTGAAATACCTTTTATTTCTTTTACTGGTGGTAGAGTTTTTAAAATTAATTAGTGTCTTACAGTTTGAACTTTTGAAATCATTGTGACTTTGACTTTTTGTTCACAGTAATCAAGATGACTACCAGCTAGTTCGAAAATTAGGCCGGGGTAAATACAGTGAAGTGTTCGAAGCCATCAACATCACAAATAATGAAAAAGTTGTTGTTAAAATTCTCAAGGTGAGTATAAGAAGGTGGTTATAATCTCAGAAGTATTTGGAACTTAGGTTTTTTGTTTTTAAGTAATAGTGATACCTTTTTTTAAGTAGCATTTGAAAAGGTTTTTGTAGGGGCACCTAGGTGGGTCAGTCAGTTAAGCACCAACTTCAGCTCATGATCTCACGGTTTGTGGGTTCGAGCCTCATGTCAGGCTCTGTGCTGACAACTAGCTCAGAGCCTAGAGCCTGCTTCAGATTCTGTATCTCCCTCTCCTTCTCTCTCTGACCCTTCCCCGGTCACGCTGTGTGTCTCTCTGTCAAAAATTAAAAAACATCAAAAAAATTTTTTTTAAAGAAAAGGTTTTTGTAATGTTTTCACACTTTAATTTTATTGTGTCCTATGCAAGTTTGATGTTAACTTTTTTTTTTTTTTTTTTTGAGAAAGAGTGCTCAAGTGAGAGAGAGAAGTGGGGTTCTCCCGATGCAGGGCTCGAACTCACTAACTATGAGATCATGACCTGAGCCCAAGTCAGAGGCTTCACCAACTGAGCCACCCAGGCAGCTGGAAGAGGTTGTCTTTCTTTGACAGATCAGCAAAAGAAGCAGTTTGGCTCAGTTAGATTGTGGCAGAGGAAGAGAGTAAAGTTTCAATCTTCTCTCTCCTAGGTCTCGCCTAATACTAATTTTCTATTTGCCAGTTATAGTCCATCCTTTTGTTTTCAATCAGTTGTTTCCTTTTCTGGGTAAGGATGAGGAGTCACAAATGCAGGCCTTTAAATGGCAGGCCGTTGCCATCTGCACAACTAGTGCGATGTAAGTGCCTGTGCTCCAGCCCCAGCTGATAACTGCTTTGCAGGAGCGCAGGTCCAGTGTTGCCTGACACTCTTCTGCAAAAAGAAAGTAAAAGTTTGTATTTATATACGAATTCCCCTGGTTTTTATTTATTTATATTTTTTAACTTTTTTTAAGTATTTTATTTATTTCTGAGAGACAGAGACAGCGTGAGCAGAGGAGGGGCAGAGAGAGAGGGAGACACAGAATCAGAAGCAGGCTCCGGGCTCTGTGCTAAAAGCCAGGTCGGAGCCTGGAGCCTGTTTCGGATTCTGTGTCTCCCTCTCTTTCTGACCCTCTCCTGTTCACACTGTCTCTCTCTTTCTCTCAGAAATTTAAAAACAAAACAAAACAAAACTTAAATGTTGGCTCAAGAGTTTTAAAAAACACTACAGGGGCGCCTGGTGTCCCAGTTGATTAAGCGTCTAACTTTTAATATTGGCTCAGGTCATGATCTCATGGTCTGTGAGGTGGGACTGACAGCACCAAGTCTGCTGTTTTCCTCTCTTTCCCTCTCTCTCTGCCCCTCCCCCACTTTTTTCCTGTCTCAATATAAATAAACATTAAAAACATGGAAATAAATAAAAACGCTGTGCAGGCCAGATTTGACCAGTGGGCTACCAATCTGCAACTTGTAAGTTACTTATAACTGTACCGTGCGCTGTCATATGGCAGGAACTTGGCATATAGTTCTTGCTATAGGAACTTTTCCAGATCTCATACTGAGAAGCAAAGTTTCCCAGACTTTCTAAAGTTATGGGCACCCATATTGTATCAGTAACTTTTAAGTAGTTAAGCCCAAATAACAAAAAAAAGTGTTTGCTTTAACTTGGGAGCCATTTCAAATGTTACCCACTGGGGCACCTGGGGATGGTTCAGTCAATTAAGTGTCCATCTTTTGATTTCGGCTCAGGTTACAGTTTCACGGTTTGTGAGATCAAGCCCTGAGTCAGGCTCTGTACTGACAGCACAGAGTCTGCTTGGGATTCTCTCCCTCTCTCTTTAAATAAATAAATAACTTTATAAAACGTTTTAAAAATAAAACGTGCAGAGCCTCCTTAGGATTCTCTCTCCCCCTCTTTCTGTGCCTCCCCTGCTTGCTCTTTCTCTCAAAATAAACTTAAAAAACAAAATACAGGTGACTGTTGATCATGAAGTTTCGTAACCACTGATCTTGTTGATGAAGAGACAAAACATACTTAAAACAATTTCTGAGAATTATATGCAGCGTATCAATAGTCTGGGGTGACTGACACCCTAGGAAAGACCTGCATGGTCCAGTGTAGGAGATATGGGCCACATGTGGCTTTTGAGCATTTGAAATGTGGCTAGTGCAACTTGAAATATGCTGTGAGGATAAAATACACCTGATTTCAGAGGTTTAGCACACAAAAAAAGAATATAAGTTTATTAGAATTTTTATATTGATTTACATGTTAAAGTGATAAGATTTTACAGATATTTTGTTAAATATATTAAAATTAATTTGGTTTACTTCTATTTGCTCTACTTTTTTAATGTGGGTACTAACTAGAACATTTAAAATACACCTGTGGCTTGCATTGTATTCCTTTTGGACTAGCACTGTTTTTGACTATTAAGAAGGAAGGCTTTGTGGAGGGGGTGCAGTTGGACCAAAGCCCTCCTCAGAAAAATGGAAAGGATTTCTGTACAAGAACAGATGTAGAAATGATGGGTGAGGACAAAGGAACATGGAAGATATACTCAAGGGACTCTGCAGAGTGGTCTTTTTAAAATGGACGGAACAGTTCATTTATAGGAATATTGGTGATAAAGTTAGGCAGATATTATGGGTTATGTCCCAGCCATATTCTGAGATAGGTACTCTTATCGATCATTTTTGCCTATAATGAAAGGCTTAGGGAACTTGGGTAATTTGCCCGTAGTCACACAGCCGGCAGGTAATGAAAGTGGGATTCACGTTAGGTAGTCTGACTCCAAGGCCCACATTTACCCACAAAGTTATGCTGCACAAAGATGGTTTGGTCATCCTTGCTGTTGGTCCTGAATTCCTCTCTATAGGGTGGGGGAAGTCTGTAGACTTGAAGGAATGGAAAGAGCCTTGTTTCATCCTAATTGTCAGAGACTTGTACAAGATATATCTTAGTGTTACTAACAATTTAAAGTCCTAGTCTGTATAGTTTTAAAAAGTTAACATGCTAAGATTGATGAATGGAATTAAATACTAGTTCTGCAGAGGTTTGATCTTTGGGAAGAGAATCTTGTTTTCTTTCAGTTCCACGATTGCTCAGTACCCACAGAATCGCTGGCACAGGGGTAGGAGAAGGGGGTTCAGAGATGGGACGGATGCATATCCTTCCTTCAGAGAGCTCCTAAGCAGCCATTTATGTGTTACATGTACATGTTGAAATACTCTGCAATAATTTCACTGGTGTACTTTTACCCTTTTAGCCAGTAAAGAAGAAGAAAATCAAGCGTGAAATAAAGATTTTGGAGAATTTACGAGGTGGTCCCAATATCATCACACTGGCAGACATTGTAAAAGACCCTGTGGTGAGTATGGTAGGCGCTGGCAAGGCCCACCAGGGCTGAGGTGGTGTTTGACCCGGAGCACAACTGGCCTCTTTATTTCCCCCTCTACCGTTAAGTCCTGCTTTAAAAGTGCTTAATCAGTTATACCATTTAACTAGCTTGGGTCTTTCTTTCAAAGAGACCTCCACCCACAGACTATTTCTTATTCTTCTAGGCTAAGAGACTGATAGCACTGGAAACTGAAATGTGTTAATCCATTTTGCAAACTCAGGTCCGATGCCGATGGGCGATGGGCGCATTGTCGGGCTGCCTAGAGCCTGGTGAGACTTCAGCTCCATGTCTTCTGTTTGAAATCCATCCCAAAAATGACCTAAGTGTGGTGATGATCAGAGCGGGGAGGGCTTGTAGCAATAGAGGGTTCCTACTGCTGAGGCGAGGACCACCAAATTCACCGCGTAGTGTCCGCAAACTGTGCCCACCGCAGCTGCTGGGGCTGTTGCTAACGTGTGTTTTCTTTTTCTTTCCCCTAGTCACGAACCCCTGCCTTGGTTTTTGAACACGTAAACAACACAGACTTCAAGGTATATTACATAACCGACCATTTCAAGGTGCTGGGATGGTAGGCCACAGAGAAAGCCTTTTAGCGATGTTACTATTAGAAGAACTCCCTCCTAACATGCTTCAAAAGAGCTTTTTATCCTCAAGATAATTTACCCCTGTTTTTAAGATCAAGAAAGTCCTATACCAGCAGCCTCTACTTTCCACATCTTGGTAGTCTGCTCTTTTGTTTGTTCTGTACTCTTTTTAATTACCAGTACATTTACTTCTCACCACCTCTGTCATTCATTTGACAGTCTCTACAGATGTCACACCTAATAAAGGCCACAGCACATGTCCAGTCAGGATCTGGCCGTAGAGCATTTCACGTTAAAACAACTTTGTTCAAGAAGGAATGCATTGTGTGTGTACAAGCAAGGACTGCTTATACCTTGGTCCCTCGGAAATTCTGGGCTATAGATCGTAAAAAGGAGGGGTGGGCAGAGAAGTGTGTTATAAACTCTGGTGTAAAACAGACCTCTACAACAGATAGATCTCTGACTTCAGCCCATCTGGTGGCCTCCTTATTTCAAACAGCTCTCAATTCCAGTATAGCAGAGGAATGTGGGCACTCTCTTGGGTTACAAGCTGTAAAGGTACTTGACTTGTAGTAAGAATGTTAGATATCAGCAAATGGGTGAGTCCTATGAACCTTTGCTGGGAGGATGAAAAAAGGAAAACTATTTTAGGAGCAGAATGATAACTTAAAGGAAAACTGTCAGGATATCACAGTTGAATGATACATAGATTAAAAAAGAAATCTCCAGCTTCTGGAAACCTGGCAAGGATACATAACAGTCGATCAGAGTTTACTTTCAAATTGGGGTGGGAATATTTCTGTTAAATTGACAGATTTGGCAGCAAACCATCTTGCACACTCACTGGTGATCCACAGTGCCTGTATAGCTACGTACCTCAAAGGTGGGTTAGTTCCCCCCTAAGGAGTGTGTATATATGCCGGAATGCCTTGGATTAGAAGGTCTGGAGGTAAATGAAAAGCAGACTAAACTGTAAATGTGTATTATCGATGCATGTTGCATATATAAATCGGTACATTCCCAACAGTCGGTTATAGCTTAAGCAATACAGGTTTCAGTAAATCTTCACTCTTATGTATAGAGTTAAAAGTATCTCTTTTAAAAAGCAAATGTTGGAGAAGTAAAGACTGATGAACAGACAGATCTAGAATTGTAGCAAACGAGCCAAGTCTTGGTTTGAATTACTACAGACAAAGATAAGAAATTGCTTTCCTATCAACATTATTTCATGGCTCAAATATTGCATTTGTCTTTAACAGCAATTGTACCAGACGTTAACAGACTATGATATTCGATTTTACATGTATGAGATTCTGAAGGTAAGGGAACCTGGAATACTAAATATCTCTAGTTTTCTCTTCCTTGTATTAAATGGTCCAATTAATTGTGGAAAAGCCAGTGAATTAACTTTGGAAAGTATGTTGAAAGAAGGGGCCTCATATTCATATAAGTGTTTAGTAAGTTAGTAGCATCAGAGCCCTTGTGCTAATGTAAACGTTATGGAATGAGTCTAGTAAGAATGTAATTTAGAATGCTTTGGAAAGGGTACTTGGAAGTGAGCTGGGACCCCTTTAAAAAATATTTGTAATCTTCCATCATACTCCTATGAAAGTTAGTTAAATTGTCAAAACGTACAAAAATAACTTCTGATATGCTGGCTTGTGGTATACTTTCTTTTACTTAAAATTCAACAGTAAAACAGTAAACTAACTCAGCCCTCAGAGGGTCATTGTCCTCAGGATTATGTCAATCTCTGCTCGGAGATTGCTGATTTAGAGTGTACTTTGATTTCTAATGTGGGATCACCAATTATCTTGCTCCTAGTAAGCATTAAGATCATCTCTATAGATAAGAAAATTGAGAAGAGGTGGCTAAAGTTTCTTACTAAATGAGGGTTGCTGTAAGGCCTGCATTTGAACCTTAGTAGTACCCTAAAAAGACTATTCCAGCAGAGATATTTCATCTTTCCATTGGCTTGTGCAGTATTGTGACAAGCAGGACGTCATAAGTTAAGGATATACTTGTCTAGCCCTGGAAACCATAGGAACCCAAGTTGCCTTTCAGGAAGTACAGGAATTTGACCAATGACATCAGCTGGCTTAAAGGCTGGGATTAGCAAACCCCAAAGGTTATGCCTCTCAATTCACCTTGGTTTGAGATTGGACGTGGTTTTCAAATCAAATTTGATGTTATAAATCAGGTACAGGGACAGACAGTAAAATTTTTGGCTTTGTAGGCCATACGGTCTTTCTCACACTGCTCCTGTGGTAACACAAAAGCAGCTAGAGACGATATGTAAACAAATCGGTGTGGCTGTGTTCCAATAAAACATTCACAAAAACAGGCAGCAGGCCATATTTGGCCCATGGGCCATGGTTTGCCAACCCGTATTGTGTATTCTTAACTGCTAGAGGATTCTTGTTCTTTGAATAAGATTTGTAAAACAGACCAATTTTCTTTTGAGGGGCCTGTGTTTATCTGAAAATAATCCGTCCTTTGGGTAAGGGGGAGAGATTGGAAGTGTTGCAGGTGGTACACATTTTTGGTGTTTTTGAACGGAAAGAATGTTGAAACGACAGTGTAGGAACAGAACTTGAAGTTCTGAGGCTGTGCGTTGTCCTGACTATGGGGTCTTGAATAAGTCTCTGAAGAGTACCTGTGGGAGTGACTGTCCTAGTCTTGACTCACAGGGTTTTTGTGAGGCTAGAAGGAAAACTATGGAGGAAAAAGTAGACTTTGAGAAAGCCACTCTTCAGCAGGCTAACACTTGCTTTCTTAACCTTTCCTCTTACAGGCCCTGGATTATTGTCACAGCATGGGAATTATGCACAGAGATGTGAAGCCCCATAATGTCATGATTGATCATGAGCACAGAAAGGTAAAGTGATAGACTGACCAGTCTTATTTATTAAGATGATAGAGTTAGCAGCTCATCTTCAACACTTTATCCCTGGCATCTGTTACAGTCACTGGTGCCTATTAGGCACTTGATAAATGTTTGGTGAATGAATGAACTCATTAACAAATCAGAATGTTGAAATCACTATTCATATTCCTAAGAATACTGTGAAGGAAACAGATTTGAGCCTGGCTGGCTCAGTAGGTGGAGCACACAATTCTTGACCTCGAGGCATGAGTTCAAGCCCCATGTTGGGTGTAGAAATTACTTTTTAAAAAGGAGGGGGATGCCTGGGTGGCTTAGTCGGTTAAGCATTCAACTTCATCTCAGGTTATAATCTCATGCATGGTTCATGGCTTTGGTCCCCACATCGGACTCTGTGCTGACAGCTCAGAGCCTCGAGCCTACTTTGGATTCCCTTTCTCCCTCTGACACTCCTCCACTTGCACTCTGCTTTTCTATGTCTCAAAAATAAATATTAAAAAATAATAAACCAGATTGGTAGGCAAAACATTAGCTTTGGGCAGGGAAGTGGGCTTCTAGTTTCATTAGTTAAATAACTAATTTCTTGGGAAACTCCTCATTTACCTCCTTTTTCTTTTATAATGGGTATAATAATAATTGCTCTGCATACCACTAGATTATTGTGAGAGTTAAGTATACATGGTTGTGAGATAGATAAAATATTCAGAAAATGCCGCTGCTTAAGAGCAAGGGTCATGAGGCCCCTGAGCTGTACAAATGCTTTTAATGAGAGCTGCATTGACTACATGGCTTTATCATCAAGTTTTTTAGGGTGACCAAGCCCACCTTTTATAGTCAGTGATAGCTATGTGTTGTAGACTGTGGGGACGTAGTTGATTTATTCATTCAATTAATATTCTTTTAGACTCACACTATTTAATAAGTATTGTTCTAGAGGCTGGGGATATATGTGTGAGACAAACAGACAAAAAATTCTTGTCCGTAGGGAGCTTGCATTTGCAGGAGTCTGGTGGGGTAGAAAGTTAATTGTGATGTGGAAGAGGGGCACCTGGGTGGCCCAGACGGTTGAGCATCTGACCTCGGCTCGGGTCATAATCTCACAGTTTGGTTCATGAGTTCGAGCTCCACCTTAGGCTCACTGTTTATCGGTGCAGAACTCACTTCACATCCTCTGTTCCCTTCTCTCTTTGTCCCTCCCCTGCTGAGGTCCTCTATCTCAAAAGTAAATAAACATTAAAAAAAAAATAGTGATGTGGAAGAGAAATCATGAATAGGGAATCGTAGAGGGTGTTAGGGTTTTAAATAAGTTTGTAAGGGGAAAGTTTCGTTGGGAAGGTGACACTTTAATGACACTTGGAGGGAACCAGCCATGTAATCTCAAAAACAAATGTGTCCCAGATAGAGGAAATGGCAGGTGCAAAGGCCCTGAGGTAAGAATGTGCCTGGCATGTTGGACAGATAGATCTACGTAGAATGAATGGGTGTGGGGGGGGGGGACAAAATGAGATCAAAGAAATAGAGAACCACATCATTTAAAACCTTAAAGATCATTGTCAGGGTTTTCTGTGAAGATGCAGAGTTTGTTTATTTGTTTGTTTGCAGGGTTTGAGCAGAAGGTTGACACGCTGTCACTTAAATTTTTAAAAACTCATTACACATCTATTAGAACAATTAAAAATAGTGACAATACCACATGCTGGCAAGGATGCAGAGAAACTGCATCTCTAATGCATTGCCAGCAGGAATGTGGGGTGGCATGGCCATCTTGGAAAATGCCAGACTATTGCTTCTTAGTTTGTTGGTTTCTTTTCTTTTTTTAATATTTATTTTATTTTTGAAAGAGTGCAAGCAGGGGAGGGGCAGAGAGAGGGAGACAGAGGATCCGAAGCAGGCTCTGCACTGATAGCAGCGAGCCTGACGTGGGGCCTGAACTCACAGACCGCGAGATCATGACCTGAGCTGAAGTCGGCCACTCAACCAAGTGAGCCAGCCAGGTGCCCCTAGTTTGTTGGCTTCTTAAAAAGCTAAATGTGGGGCACCTGGGTGGCTTAGTCGGTTAAGCGTCCGACTTTCCCTTGGGTCATGATCTCGCGGTTCGTGGGTTCGAGCCCCGCGTCAGGCTCTGTGCTGACTGCCAGCTCAGAGCCTGGAGCCTATTTTGGAGTCTGTGTCTCCCTCTCTCTCTGACTCTCCCCTGCTCACGCTGTCTCTCTCTCTCTCTCTCTCTCCTAGAAATAAATAAAAATATTAAAAAAAAAAAAAGCTAAATGTATGCTTCCCCAACAGTCCAGGAGTAAGTCATTTATCTCAAAGCAACAAAATCTTAGGTCTACCCCAAAACCTATATATGAACGAACATGGCTTTATTTGTAATAGTTCAAAATTGAGAAAAACCCAAATGTCCTTCAGTAGGTGAATGAGTAATTGAACTGTGGCATTATGTGGTATTATTACTAAGTAGTATTCTTCAGCATTAAAAAGGAAAGAACTAGGGACTCCTGGGGCTGGCTCAGTCAGTGGAGCATGTGACTCTTGGGCTCGTGGTTGTAAGTTCAAGCCCTATGTTAGTTGTAGAGATTATTTAAAAATCTTTTTTTTTTTTTTTTTAAGCATGTTTGATTTTTTTTTTGTGGGGACNGGCTCTGAGCTGTCCACACAGACCCCAACATGGGGCTCCAGCTCACAAACTACGAGATCATGACCCGAGCTGAAGTTGGATACCTTACCACTTGAGCCACCCAGGCATCCTAAGATTATTTAAAAATCATTAAAAAGGTGTGTGTGTAGGGGGGGAGAACTAGTGGTAAAGCACCAACTTGGTGAATCTCATCTTGAGTGAAAAAAGGCAGTCACAAAAAATTACACTAATGAGTCCCTTTTCAAAATGACAGAATTGGAGCTTGAAAGCAGAGGGGTTGTCCCGGGGGTTGGGAAGTGAGGGGAAGGAATACCACAAGGGACATAAGTAGTGAGTAAACAGTTCTGTGTCTTCTCGAAGCTATATGACTCTGCACATGTGATCAAATTGCAAAGAACTATACACAAATGCATGCATACTTATGAAACTGAAAAATAAAGGGTGGCTCAGTAGGGTTAAGCCTCTGACTTCAGCTCAGGTCATGATCTCACGGTTTGTGGGTTCGAGCCCCGAGTCCAGCTCTATGCTGACAGCTCGGAGCCTGTTTCAGATTCTATATCTCCCTCTGTCTCTGCCCCTCCCATGCTCATGCTCTATCTCAAAAATAAACAAACATTTAAATAAATAAATAAATAAATAAAACTAGAAAATAAAATCTGTCTGTATTGTGCAAAGTAGATGGTGTTTTTCAGAAACTGTGAGTGCCACTGTGGCACAGGAACTAGATGATGGGGAACCCTGTGTGCCAAGCTAAGAAGTTTGGTTTTCGTCCTAAATGCAGGAGATAGGTAGTCACTGGAAAGGCCACTGTAGTGACACGGCCAGTGTTTTTAAGAGTATTCTGATGGCAGTGTGAGGGGTAGCACGAAAGCTAAAACTACTCATGATTTATTCTTTCCTTTTTTTCTTTCAGCTACGACTAATAGACTGGGGTTTGGCCGAGTTTTACCATCCTGGCCAAGAATACAATGTCAGAGTTGCTTCCCGATACTTCAAAGGTCCTGAGCTACTTGTAGACTATCAGGTGAGAAGAGAAGCGCCGATCAAATTTCGGTCCTGTGTTTTGCACGTAATTTGTGAGAAATGTCATTTTGTGCTTTTGAGGAGGTCATTTATGCACATATGTGGCTGTCCCTTTTATATGAATGTAAAATACGAATCATTTCAGTTCATCCATCATAACTTGTATTGTTTTTTTTATTTTCATAACGTCAGGAGAATATGAATAGATCTGCTTTTGATCCTAACTGAAGAGAAGGTACACCAGAGATACTTTTTCGAGTCAAATTCCAGAGCTAGTTTGAGAATCGTAAGCTAGGTTTAACCAACCTTAAAATAAACTCAAAAATGTTCTCCTGTGATTTTCTTAAATTGTATTCTAAAGACCTTCCCCTTACCAAAAAAGAACAAAAGCCTTCTTTCTCCTCACAGGAACAAAATCCTTGGGGACACCTCTCATGCCTGCTCCTCCCAGGTTCTTATCACACACACTGAAAATTTCAAACTCTGTCCTAGAAATGGCTTTTCTGGGATCTTGAGGCTATAACCCAGAGCCCCAAACACATTTTATGCATAAAAATATTCTTCACAGCATTATTTATAATAGTGATGAAAAACAAAACACATTGTAGGAGAAATTAAAGATTAAATTCTGAAACATTTATGCACTAAAACCTTGGGCGGTAACAGTTTGGGATCTTTTAGGTAAGTGATGAAAAGAGTAATTCCGAATAGCATGCAGATTGTTTTGAAACGGGTGGAACAGGTATATAGAAAAAAAGACTGAAAAGGAATACATGAAGGTGTTACTGGTTTTTGAACTTTTGGACTTTGACTCAGTGGAGTGATATATATTTTTAATAGTAAAAGAGCAGTATTTCATTTTGAGATGACAGGACATTCGTGTATAACTAATTTTTTTTTTTTTTTTACTTTAATCCAGATGTATGATTATAGTTTGGATATGTGGAGCTTGGGTTGTATGCTGGCAAGTATGATCTTCCGGAAGGAGCCATTTTTTCATGGACATGACAATTACGATCAGGTGATAATTTTGTTCCCATTAGGGAACTCACTGGTCTAACTTAATGATGGCCAGATCTGCCTACCCATTAGAAACTGCTATGGATCTTGCTAAAATACACATGACCGGCCCCCACTGAGACCTGCTAATTCAGAATCTCTTAGGCCGGGCCCTACAGTAATTTCCAGTTTATTGTTTATTCAGCCAAACTGACATTGATTTTCAGATTGGTGTTTTGGGAGCCTTTTGAAATCAGTTTTTCTCTTAGTCTTCTTAATTTGCAGTGATTGCTTTATAGCAAAATATGTGTGTAAATTATTATTTTTTTAAATGTGTGTAAGTTATTTATTTTGAGAGTGTGAGCGGGAGAGGGACAGAGAAAGAGAGGGACAATCCCAGGCAGCCTCCAAACTGTCAGCACAGAGGCCAACACAGGGCTCAAACTCATAAACCATGAGCTTATGACCTAAGCCGAAAACAAGAGTCAGATGCTTAACCGAATGAGCCACCCAGGCACCCCTGAAAATTATTTTATAAAGCATATACAATTAAAAGAATACTAGTTTAAGAAATAGAACTTTACCTTAGAATCTCCTACTGTAAGCTTTCATTAAAGAGCTGTTTCCTCCAATGTGTTGCGTTTATATGTGGCATTTCTGTGATTCTTTGTCTCTTTCTACGAGTTAAGTTGATGTTTTCAGTAGAAATGTAGTTGATGTTTTTTATACTAGCTCCACTTCCCCATAAAGATCAAGGGGCCATTTCTTTCAGTAGAACTTGGAATGATTCTAGGACCTCGTGGAAGGTACTGTTCCCTTGTTTGAGCACATGACCATTTTTAGTGAATCAAAGAATACCACCTGAAGTCAGTTAAAATCAGTAACCCTGTTGTCAGGACCGTGCAGGATCGAGCAATACAGGGGAAAAAAAGAGTCCCTTCTGTCAAACAGTTCGTGGTCTATCCAGTAAGGGAACTGGACATATAAGGAAATAAGTTCTAAGTCATAAATGTCAGAGTAGAATCAGACCAGGTACAAGAAGCAGTTGTGGCGGGAGTGAGCGGTGTGCATGTACAAGAGCGGCTTCCCCAAAGGAGGGATGTCTTCAGCCGGGCTCTGAGGTGGGGTGGNGTTACAAGACCATTTGACCATTTGCTTGGGCGCCTGGGTAGCTCAGTCGGGTAAGCGTCCCGACTTTGGCTCGGGTCATGGCCTCGGGTTTGTGAGTTCAAGCCTCATGTCGAGCTCTGTGCTGACAGCTCAGAACTTGGAGCCTGCTTCAGATTCTGTGTTTCCCTCTCTCTCTGCCCCTCCTCTGTGTCTCTCAAAAATGAGTAAGCGTTAAAAAGAAATTTTTTTGCTTTTTTTCCCTGACACCGTCACATTGAATGATGATTTGGGGAATTTTATATAGAAATCCCTTCTTGCCACGCAAAGAAATTTGAAATATATTGTGAGAAGTTAGCATGCCTACCTATAGCCATGGTGACCCTTTTCTGTTAATTCAGTTACAGCTGGTTGATTTAATTATGTGATGTGTTTGTGGTGTGAGTTTTTGTGTCTCTTCAATCCTAGTTGGTGAGGATAGCCAAGGTTCTGGGGACAGAAGATTTATATGACTATATTGACAAATACAACATTGAATTAGATCCACGTTTCAATGATATCTTGGGCAGGTAAGTCATAAAACAGAATAGTTAAGTTTTCTTTGCCAGCACTGCGAGTGTGTCGGTGGTCTGGCCGTGCAGGGTGCTGCCTGAGCAGGCCTTTGGTAGAGGATTCCCCAAATAGTGTGTTTCCCAGATTTCACTTACCAGGAGTCTTGAGTGTGTGGAGATTATGGTTGCAGATTCCTGTCAAGTGAATGAATGTTAGGGGTCAAAAACCAAAATCTCTTGATTTAGCTTGTTTCTCCAAATGACAAAACCATCCTTAAAGGAGAAATAGAAACAGGAAATGCAGGCTTCAAGACTGATTTGCAGACAGTGAACGCCAACATTAGGAATTAGACACAATATGAATTCATTAACCATTTCACTGGAGGAGGTGGACTTGCCTGATGAAAAAAGGCTTCTGCTGGCCAAGTGGCAGAGATGCCAGGAATCGCCGTTGGGGGGGTGGGGGGCGGAGAGGCCTGGTTGGCCCAGCCACCTGATCGCTTTGCTACACAGGACAGGAGCCCTTAATCCTGTGAAGTAACCTGAATTATGTTGTGTAGAATTGTGAGGACCCAGATTTCCCTTCTCTGCAACACTGCTATTTCCAGTCTCTCCAATTAGCTTTGTTGTCTCCCTAGTGGCAGAGTGGTGCCTGACCTACTCTCTTGAGTCCTGATGTCTCTTTGCGATCAGCTGGGCTCCTAGCCACTAGAGAAAATGTAGGACTAAAATGTTGGGCTTCCGTGCCCCTCGGTCTATGTCTCATTCCCACTTTGGCTCTACAGACACTCCCGTAAGCGATGGGAACGCTTTGTCCACAGTGAAAACCAGCACCTTGTCAGCCCCGAGGCCTTGGATTTCTTGGACAAGCTGCTGCGATATGACCACCAGTCACGGCTTACCGCAAGAGAAGCCATGGAGCACCCCTATTTCTGTGAGTCCAGTGTCCGGTCCACAGAGCATGTGCAGGCCCACCCAGCACACTGTACGAGGCAGGGGAGAATAGATGTTGTGGAGAAAGCTCTGGGCCCAACGGAATTGAAATCCCAACTGCCTTTAGCTTGCCGTCAAGTCCCTCGCTCCCGGTGAACCTCGGTGTCTTCCGCTGGGAACGGTGACGGCAGCTGCCCTGGGAGGACTGTGGTTGTTTAACAGGCAGCGTGACACGTGATCGCTCCTGAACAAACTGCTTTCTTCCCACGTGGGGGATGTTTCTCGGTGGCTGGTCTGGGGTGGCCGCGCTAGAACGGCGGCCTTGCTCTGTCCTTATGTGGTCCTCCTTCGCTGGAGAGGGCCCAGGAAGCTTAGCATCTTACTCTGTGAACATTGTGACCTAGGTCTGTGAGCATAGCTGACGGTGCCGTCCTGAGCGAAAATGCCACTGGTCCCACCCCGTCCTCACTGTGACGTTAGCCTCAGCGTTGGGTCGCTCCTTGGGGGCTGGTGGGATGGTTTTACAGGGAACTGATGACAGCCTTGCCCGCTCTTCCGTGCCGGAAGCAAACTGCCAGGCTGATTGAGATGGAGAGTGAGTGTGTGATGGTAGCATCAGCCTGCACAGACCTGCGGCTTTGGCCACTGGGCAGCACCGTGCTTGGCCGGCCGGGCTCTGGAGCGCAGTAACAGCTCTTCACTGACACAGGGTTACCGTCCCGGCCAGGTTAGAGTGTAGTGTCTCATAAACCTGACAAGAACATTTGGGTTCTAAATTAGCTCTGCTGTGGATAATTACCACATCTCCCTCCCATTTGGTTTAAGAGTTGGCCTTTACCCGCAGTGTGACAGGAAAGCTGCTCCTGTTTTATGCTACTTGTCTAATTCATGGCGAATGTTCTTGCCACTTTACTTTGTTGCGGGAATAACGTAAACTATAAGTAAAATACAGAGAATGAGGATGGCTGCTTTAAGGCCTCACACCATTACCTTCAAGTGTAACAGAACTTAACCCTTTTGGTTTTTTCTAGATACTGTTGTGAAGGACCAGGCTCGAATGGGCTCATCTAGCATGCCGGGGGGCAGTACGCCTGTCAGCAGCGCCAATATGATGTCAGGTCAGTTCGCTGGTAACTTCTGGCACAGGGTGGGGGTGGGGGAGTAGAAATCAGTTATTTTTAGTTTTGCTTCCTCTTTGTGGCCTGATTTCTTGTGGCCCTTCTCTTTCCTATCATGTTCATCTTCTTGACAATACTGACCTGTGTGGTCTCCTCACCAGGGTTCAGAATGTTTTTTGACACCTGGTGATTTTAGTGACACTGCCTTGAGTAGGGTATCAATAGTCTCTTCTAGGCCAGAGCCCCGAAAGTTTCTCACAGAGAGGCTTGGAAGTCCCAGCAAACTATGAAGAGTCAGAGGACATGCCTTGATCTCACAGTTTAGAGTGACAGTAGTTGCGTGATCCTCAGAAACAAGATTAAGAAATAGGGGGCGGCCGAAGGTGGTAGATAGAGATGTGCATAAGAATGGTTGTCCACTTGTTTCCCAGAGCATCTGCCATGTGCCTCACAAACTGCAAAGGCTTGTATGAAATGATTTTTCATTATTGTTGAGTCTTCTTGATTTAAAGCGAGTTTGTGTATAGAATACACGCTCCTGCTATAAAAGAGACAATAGGCTCATCCCCTGAGAATTCTACATGCAGGTAACATCCATATGGGTGTATTTGTAGTCAGGACATGTAGTCAGACACCCTCAAAGAATTGTTGTCACAATTCTTTCTTTAAAGAAGCAGCTGCCTTCTAGAACCTGTCCTCAAGGTGTCTTGCCTCTGGGTGAAATGATGTACATCCAAATCCACGGCTGCTGTTTGTAGCCTTATTTGTAACCGCAAACCTTCCAGCTCTCAGTAGGAAACTGGCTACTTGAATTATGGGACATCCATTCGGTGGAAGCTATATGGCCAGAGAGAAGAATGAGTGTTTCGTGTTTTATACCTCCAGCTCCAAAATAATAATGTAGAATAAGAAAAACAAGGTGCAGCACCATGTCTAAGACCAGGAGTGGGCAAGAGTATATAATCACATTTTTATATGTGATTTTTATATGGGCATTCTTATATAATTATATTCACATATGTGCGTAAAATACTTCTGGAAGGATATACCCCAAAAATGGTACCATAAGTTGGCCAAGCAAAAGGGTAACAGGAATTTTTCACTACATACTCTTCTGCACTTTTGGTATGTTGAACTGTGAAAATTTATTACCTGTTCAGAAGTACATATATAACAATTTGAAAATTAACTGGATGATTGAGGAGGGCAACTAACAGGTAATTCTGGTCATTAGATGAGTGGAAGAAACCAAATGGAAATAAATTCTAAAACACTATTTTAGCATTTCTGCACTGAACATGACTTGGGTAGTTTTGAAAGCTGCCTGCTAACTAGGCAGCGTGATTCAAGGACGCAGGAGCCCTGGCTCTGCCCTCATGCTACTCAAGTCGGGCCGTGACTGGCCACACGCGGCTACTTAAATTAGTTAAAATTGAACGAAATTTAAAGCCCAGTTCCTTAGTTGCACTAGCCAGATTGGAAGTCCCCATCAGCCACTTGTAGGTAGCGACCACCCTGTCGACAGAGATCATAGGGCAGAGTGTGTGGTTGGAAGGCACTGCCCTGGAGAGGGGCCTCCGTTTTAACTCTAGGGCAGTTGCTGCTAACTAGCCGTGTACTTTGTACAAACTGCCTAAACTCCCCAAGCTTAGAGTTCTTTACCTGTCTCCTCAATTGATTAGAAATTAATTTTAGTTTGAAATTAGATTTCATTTGTAAAAATCTGGCTTGTTGAGGCCTTCAGGAAAAAAAGAAAGAAATACCAGGGCACCCAGCTGGCTCAGTGGGAAGAGCCTGCGACTTTTGATCTCGGGGTCTTAAGTTCAGGCCCCACATTGGGTGGAGAGCCGGCTTCAAAAAGAGAAAGAGGGAGGGAATAACTGTTGTATCACTTTTTGAAACAGGTACTGTGACAACCTGGTGACTTACACCTCCATAGTTGGGGTCTGGCTCACTGTTAGCTGTTTTCTTCTAGGGATTTCTTCAGTGCCAACCCCTTCACCCCTTGGACCCCTGGCAGGCTCGCCAGTGATTGCTGCCGCCAACCCCCTCGGGATGCCCGTTCCAGCTGCCGCGGGCGCTCAGCAGTAGCGGCCCCTCCTGTCTCCTGATGCCTAAGCAGAGGTGGGGGAGTCGACGCTCTCCTTGATGCAGCTTGCGCCTGGCGGGGAGGGGTGAAGTACTTCAGAAGCACCGTGTCTGAACCGTTGCTTGTGGATTTATAGTAGTTCAGTCATAAAAAAAAATTATAATAGGCTGATTTTCTTTTTTTTTTCTTTTTTTTTTCCTTTCTTCTTTTTTTTTAACTCGAACTTTTCATAACTCAGGGGATTCCCTGAAAAATTACCCGCAGGTGGAATATTTCACAGACAAAATCGTTTCCCTCCCCCCCTTTTAAATTTAATTTCTCATCACTTAAGAACAAAGATGACCCAGCCTCAATCCCGGCTGCTGCGTTTGGGTGGAGATCTCTTCCCATGTCCACCATTGCTCCCCCACCACCCCACACTTTGGGGGATTTATATCTCATGCTCTTCTCCAGAGATTACAAAAATGTAGCTTCTCCGAGGGAGGTGGGAAGGAAGGAGGAAGGGCGGACCCAACCGACAAGAGCGTTGTGCTGCTGGTCACTTTTACCGCTTTATTCCAAGTGCTTCAGTGGGGTTGTCCTGGTGAATCTAGTGGAAGTTATGTCTTAGTTTCATTGAGATGCTGAAAATCTACCCAAAGTGCAGATAGGTCCTGAAAACCTCAATCTGAATCATGTCTTATTAACCTAGCCGCAAATCCAACTCACTCAGACCCCTAGTTTCAGTTTAGTTTAAAATTTTTAATGCCTTCCCTTCCCATCTCCTTACCTTGGTCCCCCTCCCCTTTCATCTCCCCACATGCTCTGGAGCTGGTGGGAGGGGGAGGCAGAATCTTTCCCAGTCTTCTCTGACTTGGCCATTTTGAATTCAGTTAGTTACTGGGCTTAATTTATTGCTTTTTACAAAAGAAACAAACGTTGTCTGTGTAGGTTTCATGCTCGCAACTCTTTCAGAGCTAATGGAAGATGTGGCCACACCGAGTTTCATTTTCTGCTTCCTAGCTTCTTCTCTTCCTTTCTCCCCCTTCCTTCACATGCCATCCAGTGCGAAGACCTGCCCCTCGGTCTTGTAAATGTCTCTGAGAGGTAGAAGCAGAGCCACTATCTCCAGTGAAACTGAAATGGTAGACCTGTAATTGTGGGAAAATTATCAACTCTCTTGTTACAGCCCTGCCTCCCCTTGCTGTGTGTATATATATAATACTTTATCCTTCATATGTGAAAGATCCAGTGTTGGAATTCTTTGGTGTAAATAAACGTTTGGTTTTATTTATCAAGGTTAGATTTAAGTTCCCTGTGTAAAGGTCTCGCTGGGTGGGTGTCTCACGTTCACATCTGAGGGGCCTGCAGCCCTGTACCGTGGAGGCTTCCCAAGGCCCCCATTTTTATACACCCCTCATTCGACCCATGGTATCGGGCAGGGCAGAGAGGCCTTAAAAAAGCACCACAAGCCAAAGCGTCTCTGGGGATTAAGGATCCTTTGCCATAAAACTCATTTTGTGTCTCAGCAGTGCAGGGATTGGGGATGGAAAAGTCGCCAGTTTTTGTGTGTTTGTGTGTGTGTAAAGTGGATTTTCCACTGTACTCCAACCACCTAAGTTTATCAGGTGCTTCACTGAGGAAGCCTAGTTTTTTAAGCACAATAGCAAAACCATCAGCTCTGTATTTTCTCCTGTTCTTTCATTAGTAGCTGCTTGTGGGAACTAGGAACAATTCTTCCAACATATTTCAAGGCCTAAAGTCTTAGTTCCCCTTTCTCCTACCTTTATAGATCATAAGCCTTTCTCGCCTGGGCGCCATAGACAAACATAATTGTTTCAGGAGTTGAATTTAATGAACATATCTAACTTTATAACCCATCTTGGCTCTAGTAACTTTATCAAGGTGGTGGCTTTCGTGAATATAATGATAAACTTCGGAGGAAGCGAAAGCCTCCTTTTATAATGCTTCTCAACCATGGGGAAAACATTCTGACTGTGTGGCAGGGTGAGTTTCTTTCTTGTGGCCACTTACAGTGGGTATTTATTGTTCTTGACCCTTTTATGCCCTAGAATGCTGTGGGGGTTACCATGTTGACTTTGTGCAGAAGCTAAAAGCACCGGATGTGCCAGAGATGCAATTTGTGATTACGTTTGCACTGGATTGTGATTGGAACAGGACATTTATGACTGATGAATTCTTTCTTTTGCGCTGGGGAGGAGGGTTGTAAATTGAGACTTCGCATCCCACCCTTGTAGCTCAGAGAATCTAGTTGTGGCCGAGGCTGGTGTGGGGGCCGCAGACGGCTGGACCTCCCAACACGCATCAGGCCTTGCGAGAGACGGAAGGTGAATGCAGAGGACTCTGAAATGCCACCCGAGAGCCTTTTAAAATAAATAGAAGTTTTTAAAATGCTACTTAAGGAGTCACTGCAGAAGCATGAAAAACAGAAGACCCAGTTGGGTGGGTGGGGGTGGGGGGCGAGGGTTTGCAGAGTAACAACTTCTGTGTTGTTGTAAATTACCTCATCTGTACACCGGGTACTGGGACACTATTTCTCAGCGCTGCCTGTGTCTGTGGTGCCTTGAGGGCAGGAAGCGCAGTGCCAGTATATGACAGCTGTGTTGGCAATTCCTCTGAAAGGTTTTTTAAGTAATTTTTAACTTTGTTTGAAGTGGCCCCCCCCTTTTTTTTAAGTTTGAAGTCAGAAGCTCCCCCTCGTCCCCTTGATTTATTGGTTGTAATTGTATTGTAATTGGTATGACTAAAACATAATAACTGTGCTGGGAAGAAGTTGTGCCATGAAGGTCTTTAATTTTTTTTTTTTTTTAAATAAAAACATTTAAACAAATGAAATGTCCCTGCAGCCTGAGCAGTATGCTTCTCCACACCGACACCGTCTGTGATAGGTGGCTCAGTTCTCGTGTGTTTTGAATTTAATACTGGGTTGATGGAGATGTGAAATGGGATGAATTAAGATTCGTTGAGGAGCACTGACGTCTGGAGAGTTTTGACCTCAAGATTTCAGTACAGAGAGCATGAAGCTGTTGCTAAACAGGACTGGCTTCATTCTTGCCCTCGTCCCGTACTTGGCCGCTTGGCAAAAGTTTCTTAACTTCTCAATCTGTTTCATCATCTATAAAATGGGGCCACTGCTTCCTCGGGACTGAATGAGAGTAAATGCCAAGTATCTGGCACCTGTTACGCCCTCGATGAACCTAATTTCCCTGGCCTCCTGGTGTGTATGGAGGCTCGGTCCCCGGTCCTGACTTTGCAAGTGACTCACCATACTATCCGTCCTTGGGGCCTCCCGGGGCCTCTGTGTGTGCTCAGTCAGGGCGAGGGTGGGTGACGCGTCTTCAGAGTTCCTTTGCGGCTGTGACACCGATTTTAGAAAGTTTGAGTGATGTGTAAATAAAAAGGTCCACGGAGACATCTCTGACTGGCGGGAAGCCCTGTGAAAGGTCGGCCTCGGAGGGCCCTCAGCCCCGGAGCAACTCGCAGCCTGGGGGCCCGGAATGAAGATGTGGTGGTGAGCTCACAGGACCCTTTGGCAGCTGAAGCAGAAACTACTCCCAAGAGCGGGTCAGAGAGGTGACATTTAGTTTACTTACTTATCAGTGCCAAATGAGTAAATTCTGCAAGACTGTGTTTGAAGTGCCATTTGATCTCCCTCAGTTTCAACGAATTGAAATCAGAGGAAATGCTGTGATCCGAAACTTCTCGTTTCCTCTTAATGTTCACCTCATACCATCTGATGACATCCACATGTTACTAATATCAGGAGTTGAAATGTGTGCTTTGGGTGAAAGGAACTGTTGTGTAATAACCTTGTATCTGAAACGTCTAACTCGCATGAACTTTATTTTCCCGAACTTGATTTCATGAATTTATTTCCATTTTATACAGGAGACAGGAAGACTAAATTGCTGGAGTGGGCCTGTTAGAGTCAGAGCAATCTATTTTTTAAAATTGTCTTCAGAGCACGGCTAATTACCATAGTCCTGAAATAGTTGAGAAAACTGGAGCCTGGTTGACAGATTGAGGGATTTTCATTTCCCCTCAGTCTTTAAATCTCATCCTGCCTCACCTGTTGTCAGATGCGGTTATAATTAGAACTGACCTGGGCGCCTGGGTGGCTCAGTCGGTTAAGCGTCTTGCTTTGGCTCAGGCCATGATCTCATGGTTTGTGGGTTCAAGCCCCATGTCGGGCTCTGTGCTGACAATTCAGAGCCTGGAGCCTGTTTCAGATTCTGTGTCTCCCTCTCTCTCTGACCCTCCCCTGCTCACGCTGTCACTGTCTCTTTCTCTCTCTCTCCCAGAAATAAAGCATTTAAAAATTAAAAAACACACAAACACACACACACAGAACTGACTGTTGGACATCTGGAAAAATCTAGCTGTTCACCCCTGCCTCCAGATTCCCAGCAGCGGATTCTCTCCCGAGATCAGGGCTGGGTTGGGTCATTGTGCAGCCGAGGCCTTGCCTACCCCCAGTACTCCCCTCCTCCCTTGTGCCTAAGCCATAGGGACTGTGCTGACTGTCCCTGGCGACCTTCTTGCTAGAGAGGGTGTCTCCTGGGGCCTTTTCCTGCTTAGGGAAAACGTTAACCAAAGACTTTGAAGTAAAGTAGTCCACGGTTCCCTCCTCAGAAAAACGAGTCTAAAAACCTTAGTCTGAGCAGATGTTCTGCCCCATCTCCCGTCCCCTCAGCCTGCTTCCCCCGCTGTCATCACTGTCCCCTTGCCCGTCTGCCTTGTTACACCTGAACTTTTATTGTATTGTTGGTCTCTCTCCACCTGCATGTACACTCCCGGCTGACCTTGTATGTCTTACTAATCCGTGCATCCTCATAAACACTTTTCAGAAAGTACGCCCAGTATCCCTGAGGATTGGAGAGGTTGGATAGAGTAACACAAGGAAAACGCTTAGCACAGACCAGGCTCATACCAGATGCTCACTAAATGGAATTAGTGAGCTCGGCTCGGCTCCCACCTCCACTTTCCCACACACACACCCCACCAGACACGTGTGCGAGCGCACACACACACACAGGAAGTAATGAAAGTAGTATTGCAGAAAGAGTATCTCAAGATCAGAAGAATCTTGCCCTTAAGTTTGTAGCTGTAATTATAAGCCACAGGCCAGACTGAACTAACACGACAAAAAAACGTTCATTTCATGAGGCCTTGGTGAAATCATAAGTGGCCAAAGACTAAGCAGTGAACCTCACCAATTTAGTAGACCTCCATGCAGACCTAGTCCTGCTTTCCACCACTTGTATATAGTAATAGGAAATTCAGGCTGTTCTCCATGTAAAATAGACGTACAGAGGGTCTCGTGATAGTCTGGTTCTGGAGTTGATCTTCAGGTGTTCAAGGACTTTTCTAGATTTCATACCTCACTATGATCCTCTGCTAAAGTGAACCACGTCAGAGAAGTAGCCAAGTAGAACTGCACAGGCCCTGGTTCCAAGCCGTTCTGCCTGGGTGTATGGTTTGGGGGCAGTTACTTAATCTCTCTGAATCTTCACGAGGGATTTAAATTATCAAAACATTTTGGACCTGTGCCAGTTACAAAGAAGCTCTAACACACCCGTGAGCCTACTGTTCAGGTTAAGTCTGCATTACCAATACAGACAAAGCCCCTTTGCCCTTTATTTCCTGATCATCTCCTTCTCTCTGCACCAGCAGTCCCAATGTTTTCTCCATCTGTAAAATTAAGGTCTAAATACCTGTTCCATAGGGTGGTGGTTCAGATTCAACCATGAGCGTTTAGAAAGTGCCTAGCATACGCTGCAGGTGGACTAAATGCTCGTTTCCACTCAATTTGGTTTTGTTTTTAATTTTTTTAAGTGTTTTATTTTTTTCTGAGAGAGAGAGACAGCGTGAGCAGGGAAGGGTCAAAGAGAGAGGGAGACACAGAATCTGAAGCAAGCTCCAGACTCTGAGCTGTCAGCACAGAGCCCGACGCAAAGCTCAAACCCACGAACCATGAGATCATGACCTGAGCCAAAGTTGGATGCTTAACTGACTGAGCCACCCAGGCACCCCTCCGCTCTGTATTTGTACAGTTGTGCAGAAAGACGATGTCACATGTGGAGGGAGGCCGTAGATTTGCACATTCATTCCTACAGTTTCACAGTAGGTGGTCGTAAAGTGTCTTCTTTAAGAAAAAAAAAAATCCAGAGCGCCTGGGTGGCTCACTTGGTTACGCATCTGACTTCACCTCAGGTCATGATCTCACGGCTCATGAGTTCAAGACCCATGTCGGGCTCTGTGCTGACAGCTCGGAGCCTGGAGCCTGCTTCAGATTCTATGTGCGTCTCTCTCTCCCCTTCCCCTGTTCATGCTCCATCTCTCTCTCTCTCTCAAAATAAAATAAACATTAAAAAAGGGGAAAAACATCCATGCCTTACATGTGACAGATTTTTAACAGTGTAAGTCAAGTTTCTAATTAGCATGTCGACCAGCATGACCTTGTCTGTGCCCACCCCATCTCACTCATTCCCTCTAAGATTGTATCATTCTGTCTCCTTTGAATATTTCATTGATCTTCTGAAAGCTAAATAACCTTGCACTATAGCAGATTTCAGTGTGGATTTGCCTCCCTGTGGCCATGATAATCTCTAGGGATTCGTGGTCTCGGTGTAATGTCTCCAGATGGGAGTTTCTGAAGTGGCCAATCCATGCCTTGGAGAAATTCCTGGGGGGATTGGGTATTTCTGAGTCAACTTCATTCTTGCATCACCCGCTTTGCCAGAGTTTTCCTGTCTTCTCCAATGAGCAAAAGGAAAAGCAGCAGCTGGTAAATGGCTTCCTGGTCTCACCCGGTGAGTCAGTCTCGGCTACAGATCTGTAGACTTCGCTAGAAAGGGAGGACCCTGCTCCTTTCTGTACGAACAGTTCTGGGAACTCCATGGTGAATTTCCGATGAAGAAGCTTACATACCCACAGCTGTCCGCACTCTGATGCATACCTTCTTCCGTCCTCTGCTTCCCCACTCAGCTCTGTCCCCCTCAGCCCAGGGTCCTTTACACATTCCCCTCATTGAGTACTCTTTCCAGACTTCATTTGTTCATAGGAGAAGCCCTTCAACAGACATTAGTTGGTGTTCGTCAGCCTGGCCCTGTGCTAAACAATGGAGATTGAAAGAGAGGAGTACATAAGCCCAAGGGGAAATGTGTTCTTGTAAAATAGAAAAGTGAGAAACAAAACTGTGGAAATGGGGTAACTGTATTTTTTAAAAAATGTTTCCGGAAAAATCACATGGCCAAGCCACACGGTAGACCAAGCCAACTCAGATAACCACCTCCCTCTTGCTCTAAATATGTGAAGATGCTGACGAAAATAACAATTTACTTTCAAATACACAGCCAATTTCAAGGAAAGAAATGGAAATTCCCAGGTGGCAGAAGGGAAGGCAGAATTCATTCTGAAGGTAAGTGGATCCTGAAGTCACAGTGACCCCCAAGATACCAGGCATGGAGACAGATGGGCCACTGAGGCTAGTGGGTAGAGTTTGAGCGCCCCCAGGGAGACAGGAGACCACCTCGGGGCCTTTCAAGGTAGAAACTGAAACAGACTGGCTCTAAGAGAAAAAAAATTGGAATAAAGCAAAATACGAGGTGTAGTTGCCTCTGCGAGGTGAGGTTAAGGTAAATGTCAGAAAAACTCCCATCTGCAGAAAGGAGTCCCGAGCACTTGGGGCAGAGAGAATGGCCAAGGAAGCCTTCCCAGGGGAAGGGGTGCTAGAGCTGGTTAGGGAAAAGCCTGGGCCCTAGCAAGTTTGAGCTACCACGGCCTGCGCCTGGCATCACAACCCAGGTCTCCTGGCCCAGCTTGCTTCCTAGACTGCCTTTCCCATAGCTGCGCTGCCAGGAATCTCCAGGTTTCTAGCCAGTCATCATAGATAGACTTTTTCTTTCTCTCTTGTTCTCTGTGCCTTTCACCAAAAACACTAACTCTTCCACACAGATCTCTAGGTCAAGTATAATTCTAGTCCAGCTGATCCAAACTGGATTCAGCCAAACAGCTCTGCTTCAGGTTAAGGCTGGGCTGGGCTCCTGTGTTATTGGACTCTGGTTTGCTCCATGCGGTTCCTTCCAGGACCCACGCCAGAGTTGCAACAGCTACCCAGGGTTTGCCCTTCTCACGGTGGGTTGTTGGAGCATAAGAGGCCAAATGAATTCATACAAGCAAAGAAATACTGGAAGAGATAAAGGTTGAGAATTTGCCAATATTAAGGACAGACACCAAGCCACCGATCCAGGAAGTTCAGAGGACACCAAACAAATCTCTACACACACTAAGCGTATCAAAAATGCTAAAACAAAAAGAATCTTAAAGGCCCAGAGGAATAATGCCATGTGATCTAGTGGGGATGTTAAAATTTACCGAATGATGCAAGACTGAAGACGATGAGTGACCAGTGCTGAAAGAAGAAAACCTATCAACCCAGAGTCCCACACCCAGTGACGATATCTTGGAAAATAAAGGACAAACAGGGGCACCCGGGTGGCTTGGTCAGTTAAGCGTCTGACTTCAGATCAGGTCATCTCACCACTCAGGCCCTGAGCTGAAGCCCCACGTCAGGCTCTATGCTGACAGCTCAGAGCCTGGAGTCTGCTTCAGATCCTGTGTCACCCTCTCTCTCTGACCCTGCCCCGCTCCTGCTCTGTCTCTCTCTGTCTCTCAAAAATAGATAAACGTTAAAAAATATTTAAAAAAAATTTTTTTTTAAAAAGGACAAATAAAACCTTTCTAAGGAAACAAAACAGAGACCACATTGCCAGAAGACCTGTTTCTAGAAATATTAAAGGAAGTCCTTGAGACAGAAGGAAAATGAAACCAGGCAGAGATGGGGACCTACAGTGAAATTCAGAGTACCGGAAATGGAATAAATGAAAGCAAAATTTAAAATTTTTGAATTGCCTTAAAATAAGTCTAAAGAGGTCGGCAAGCCTGTAAAGGCACGGCTAAATATTTTAGGTTTTGCGTGACCTCTTGTAAACACTACTGCTGGGACGTGAAATCCGTCTTAGACAATAGGCAATGTGCATGGCTGCCTTTCAATAAAACTGTGGACCCTGAGATTTGGACTTCATGTAATTTTTATGTGCTACATGTTAATTCTTTTGACTTTTTCTCCCCTAATCACTTAAAATTGTTAAAGCCATTCTTGGCTCATTGGCCATCCTTTAGAATGTATGTATTTATTTATAGCATATGTAAAAATAAAAAATATGTATACATACATGAATGGTGGTATATCTGTACACTGAAATACTGAGCAATAAAAGGAATAAACCTGATCCAGTAACATGGATCGGTTTTGAAATAATGATGCTGAGTGAAAGCCAGACAAAAGTGTGCATACTGTTTGAGTTCATCCATGGAAAAATTCTAGAAAACGCAAAGCAGTCTCTAGTGACAGAATGTAGTTAAGTAGTTCTCTGCAAGTGCAGGGTGGGGGCGGGGAGTGGGAGGAGAAGGGGAAGAGAAGGAAGGGATTTAAAGTAAAAAAGACTCAAGTATATGACAGCGTGAAGAAGAGAAGGGAGGAAATGGGAATCCACTTTTGTAAGGTCTTAATGCTGCGCACAAAGCAGAACTTTGAAGGCAACCTGGCTAAAGGGGTGTGTTGTAAATCCAAGGTCAGTCACTAAAATTGGTTTCTCCCCCTCTTGCCCACTGTCAGCCCCAGAGTTTTGTATAGGGTTCCACCCCCGGCCCCGTGGCAGCACAGGAGACTCAGGGTAAGCGATCATCATGTAGCGGCCACGGTGGCTGATACAGGCACAGGCAGGTGACAGAGCCCACGGGACATGTTCCGGCTTTCCTTGGAAATGCCAGGACAAAGACAAATCAGCTGTACTTCACAGAGTCACATGTAGAAGGACGTGAGCCCTGGCCAGAGCCCTGTTGTGACCCAAGACCTGTCGATGAGTGCGATCACCAGGAAGAGGTGAGCAGGCGAGAAGGGCAAGAACTTTGCAGTTATGTGAACCAATAAAGCTGTTTGCCTGAGTTGGTTCGGGCTGCGATTTTCAGTCACTTGTTCTGTAACGAAGTACCACCAATGTATTACCTTTCCACGGCTCCAGCATCCAAGCGTAGGTTAGCTGGGTCCTTTGCCCTGGGTCTCGCCAGTCTAAAATCCCAAGCTGTCCACCAAGTCTCTGATCCCAGCTGAGGCTCAGGGGCCTCTCCAAGCTCACTGTTGGCCAAATTCAGTTCCTGGTGGCGTAGGACTGAGGCCCTCCATCCCTAGAGGCTGCTCGCCATTCCCTGCCACGGGGCCCGCTCTGCAACATGGAAGTTGACGTCTTAAAGGTGAACTCAAAGGTGCTGCTTTGAATTTCTCCTGCAGGAAGGCCTGCACCTTCTTTTGAAGGACTTCTCTGATTAAGTCCATCCAGGCCAATTTCCCTTTTGACTACTTCAAAGTCAACCGATTTGGAAACTTCATTATGTCTGCATAATCCCTTTACCTTCGCCATGTAACATGTATTCACAAGAGAAAACCCCATCGTATCCACAAGTTCTGCCCACACTCAAAGAGCAGGCTTTATACAACCACGTATAGCACTGAGTGGGAATCTTGGGGACCACTTTAGAATTCTGCCTGCCACAGACACCTGATGCCCTTGTGCTTTACACTTAGTCATGAATCAGTTTCTGGGAATTCTCCAAGTTCAACGAGACTTCAGCGTTGTCTCCTGTCTGGCCTCTTTTTACTTGGCTTTCCAATCGCCTGGTTACTTGTCTCTCTTCCCCATTAGAAGCTAAAAACCGAATAAATAATCGTCATTCTACATCCCAGCTCAACCTGGCCCAGGTTTGGTGCTCCGCAAACATTTGTTGTATGGGTACATGGAGGTGATTCTCACACTGGGGATGAGGCTTAATCTAGATGGCTTTAAAGAACACATTGTGAAAATTCTTTAATTCCACCCTGCTGACGGCATCCAGTCCAAATTCAAGTATGGTTTAAGCGCTCCTACCTGACTTCCCCCATGCACACTTCTGTGCCCTCACCACTGTCGTAGTCCACTTTCCCTTTCATGCTGTGCTCTAAGAAAGAACCCTAAACCACTTCATCTCTAGGCTGGTTTGCTTTCTTACTTTCACGGCGGTGCCTGCGTTTCCTTAGCCTAGAACGGTCTTCCCTACATCAGCTGACCTAATCCTGCTATTCCTCATCTGTATATAAACTTAGAAATCACTACCCCAAGAAACTTTCCTTCATCACCCTCTCCTGCCTGCCTCTGTGTTTAGAAGCTCCTTTGGGCTTCTATAACGCTCTAAGCTTCTTCCCCCTTTCCTAGAACTTGTTACCTCTTGCAAATCGAGTCCATCTCCCCTACCAACTTGAGCTGTCTTGGAGAGCAGAGAGCAAAGCTTCCTTATTTGGGGTCCCAATACTGGCCTGGTCTGGGTAAGGACCATGAATAGTAGTTGGACAAACAGATTCCATCTCTATTTTGCAATTTAGGGTCTTTCAAGATATTCATACTTCCTGATGTCCCAGGCCCGGTGGGAGGCCAGCCTAGCGGGCCCTGGCTCATCTACAGGTTCTGAGCCCAGGCCACGGGGCAATGGACATTGGCCAGCACAACGTCTGAATGACAGGCTTGTTCCTATTGGCTTGGGAAGGCTATTTTAAAATTCTCATCTGCCACCTACTGCTCCTTTCAAAGAGAGTGGGCATGGGGAATTACGAGGCGAAATGCCTGGCATTCCTGGTCCTGCTGTCACTTAGAGCTTCACGGTGACGAACTGTAGTTAGACAATGTGCTGCCCAGAGATGAGACACCAGTCTGAGGCAAGAACTGGTGATCTCCTCTGGGACACCTTGTTCAGTTGCTGAGCATTTGACAGTAGCTTTTCCCTCTCCCTCCCCCCGCCCCCAAGACCCTGCTTTACAGAGGATGAGAGTCGGCCCAAGCTTTGCAAGGACCACAGGCTTCAGCCCTAGAGCTGCGATGGGGAGGAGAGCCCACGGCTCGGTCCCATCTCTCCCGCAGGCAAGAATCGAGCTGTGTGTCCCTGTGCTCTGGACTCAATCATGAATCTCTCCGTTTCTGGGATGCTCCATATTCAAAGACCTGATAAATTTTGGACCTGATAAATTCAAAGACCTGCTCATTTTGGACGAGTGACCAGTTTCGTACCAGTCGAACGGGGGAACTGCTCACATAACCATCCGTCCGAACGGCACTTTCTGACGTCGTGCACCGCACCACCTGCGGAGCTGTGTGCGATGGTTCTGCTGAACCCCGAAGTCGCCAAGTATGAGGACAGGAGCATGTGCGGGGAGGTGAGATGGAGGTAAAACCCTTGGTAAGCAAAACTAATAGCCCATACCTGTGGATCGGTGACTGTATTCTTTTAAGTGTTCTAAGCACGTTCCCAGTAATTCTGTGAGGTCAGTACTTTTATCACCATCAGTATCATTTTACAGATAAGAAAATCAGAAAAAATGACAAAATCTGGTCCTGAACTCACTTAAGTGTGCCGGGCTCACACTGCAGACAGCTCGGCTAGAACTCGCCGGCGCGCCCCCTGCGCTCTGTCTCCCGCAGCTCAGGGCGCCGGTGNCCCGAGGGACCGCGCGGGGTGCGCCCAGCGCCGCGGGCCGGGGTCGGGACGGCGGGAGAGGGAAGGGGTGATGGGCCCGATCACGTCGGAAAGGGAAGCGATCCTGGAACTGGGGAGTCAGCGGATGCTGAGACCACAGAAACCCCGCTGGCCGACTCGCGTCCCCTGTGCGAAGGAAGGGCGGGGGATCTGGTCCGGCTTCGTCACGTCTGGAGAGAATTTGGGTCTCCTGGAGAACCGAGGCCAAGCCTCCACCCCCGGCCCGAGGCTGTCCGGCCACGTCCGCACGCTCCTGGTGCTTCCTCCCTAGTTGTAAGGCAAGTTTCCCAAACTTCATTCATCGCTCGCCCGCTCGATTTACGCGGTGTCCGTGTACCACCTATTTGTTTTAATTGCCATAAAAAAAAACCCAGCCTTTTAAAATGTACAGTGTCCAGGGTCTTACTTAGCACATTTACAGCGTTGTGGGGTCATAGCCACTGTCCGATTCCAGGACCTTTCCAATTCCCTAAAGAAACCCTCACTCCCCATTCCCCCAGCCTCCACGGCTCCTGGCGACCACTGGTCTACTTTCTGCCTCAATCCTGTGCCACGTCTTTGAATATTGCTTAATTGTGTAGGAGAAAGCGACTCTCCCAGATTCCGTAGTCTCATACTAAGCAGTAATTTCTATGAAACGGCGGGTTCCTTGTGCACTGGTTTTGAAGATGCTTTACGGACAATCAGGACATGGCACTTAAAATTATTCATGTTTACTCTGTACCCGAGTCAAGTAATCTCTTTTTTTCCCTAAGATAAGGTAGCTTTCCCACTTTTCCGGCCTCTGATGGGCGCTGCTCATAATAGAACCGACCACGTAGTCAACCCACATTTTTGGTGAAGCGCCTGATGTCCACATTTTGTTTCTCTGGGCTCATTTTTTGTTGTTTTCTTTTCATCCTGTTCTAATCCTGGATGGAAGTGGAGCTCACGCCTCGTATTATTTCTTTGGCCTTTGTAATCCCTTTGCTGGTGTTTTGGTATGACATATGTCTTCATGGCGTAATGGTGTCCTCAGTAGCGTGGGTTTTGTGACCTGTTACATGGGGTGGCTGTGCCTAGGTTGTGAGACCTCGTTTCCTTGGTTTGTCGCGTCTCTGGATGAGTGGGAAGAATTTAGAGGTGAGCATGTGTGTTTTGTTTGTTGTTTTCCTGTTTGTAATCCTGATAGGGACTTGGTGGCAAAGTTACTAATACTGGAAGCCCTCCTTTGTAGACTTTATGATCACAGTGGTTTCCTCTCTAGAATATTTTTTTCTTTATTGTTAGGGTAAAGCAGTCTTCCTTAACCCATGCTTGTCTTCCTGTTTCAGGTAGTTAATGCGTCTCTGCTAATTTGGATACTGTTTGTGAAATTTATTAGGACTTCCAGAAACAGAGGCTGCTTTGTTTTTTTTTGTTTTTTTTTTTAAATGTTTTATTTATTTCTAGGAGAGAGAGAGAGAGAGAGAGCGTGAGCAGGGGAGGGTCAGAGAGAGAGGGAGTCACAGACTGAAACAGGCTCCAGGCTCTGAGCTGGCAGTCAGCAGAGCCCGACGCGGGGCTCGAACCCACGAACCGCGAGATCATGATCTAAGCGAAAGTCGGATGCTTAACCGACTAAGCCACCCAGGCGCCCCTGTTTTGTTTTGTTTTGTTTTTAATAGGAACCTTACTCCAAGTCAGGTAAGGTGTTCCTCTCCCGCTGCCTTTATCTGGTACAGATATGAAGTTCAGACGTAAAATTTCAAGTTGTTTTCCAGTGTCAACATTAGGAATGCAAGGAATGGGGTGGAGGGGCTCTGTTTAGGGGGGATCTCTATCCCCTCTGGCCGGGTCTTCCGTTGTTTTGATTAAGGCCGGCATTGCTTGATTTGAGTTTAACTTGTATTTAAAACCGGCCACGTTTTCTCAGAGCACCTGGCTGGCTCAGTTGGTAGAGCATGCGACTCTTTTTTTTTTTTTTTTTTAATATTTTTTTTTTTTTTTTTNTAGGAGAGAGAGAGAGAGACAGTGTGAGCAGGGGAGGGTCAGAGAGAGAGGGAGTCACAGACTGAAACAGGCTCCAGGCTCTGACCCGGCAGTCAGCACAGAGCCCGACGCGGGGCTCGAACCCACGAACCGCGAGATCATGACCTAAGCGAAAGCCGGACACCCAACCGACTAAGCCACCCAGGCGCCCCGAGCATACGACTCTTGATCTCAAAGTCGTGAGTTTGAGGAAGAAGAGTTTGCTTAAAAAAAAGAGAGACTAAAGTTTTCTTGATATGCAAACTTAAACCAAATCATCGGTATGGAATATCGGAACGGTTTCGTTATTAAGTGTGTAGATCATTTTTCCTGATCTAAGTCACTACTACTATGCATGTGCTGATGTGGAAAAACTTTTAGAGGAAGCATAGCTAGTGCTCCTCTTTTCTCACTGTCCTTTCTCTGTGTATTAAGTTCCCCAGCTCAGATGGTTTTTGGAGATACCTGTTGCTCGGAGGATCTTTACCTGGGTTCTGTGGCCGGAGGTTGAGAGAGGCGTGCGAAAGTCATGGGCTCCGCCAACCTTGTCTGAACTGTTAAGGACCCCTGCCTCAGTTCTCTTATTAAAAATGGTTTTCGTGGAGAACAGGTCAGATAGGACCTCTATCATATTTTCCCCTTTGTTGACTGAATTACTTTTCAGATATCTGGCTTTTTCTTTTTTTTACTAGCAGCGTCTTCTATATTTTGCAGCCAGTTGTAGGATAGTTATTTCATTCCGTCATGGTTATGATAGCCAGGACCTCCACTGTAAAGGAATTTGGAAAGTACCAGCTTTGGAATATATATGATACATCTCTCTTGTAGGCGGGGCAAAAGGAAACTGGGGAAGAAAAGATTCAGGGGACTTTGGATGACATTTATGGATGAAATGTGGACTTTCTCAAGTGTAGAAATGTGTGTCTCACCCCAAAATCCATATACAAAATTTCTCTTAAAGTAGACAGTAGATGTTAATTTCAGTGTTTCCCAAGAATAAGACTCTGATTTCTCCCTCTCTGAGGTGGAATCAGCTGTTCAGCAGAGATTGCTAACCTTTGCTTCCTTGTCGTGTAGCTTAGCAGTTGACCTTATCACTCTATACTTTGTGCAACTCCAGCTCGCCTGAGTTTTCTGTTTTCTCCTTTTTTACATCACATCGAGAGCCTATATATCAGTGCAGTAAATTGTTGTTTAAGGAGGCGAGTGGCACACATAGACGTGCCCTTGATGTGGGAGCCTGAACAGACCGCAGCTAAAGTCCACATCTAAGCAGTATCCTGCTCCGGAAAGTACCAGCAACTTTAGAAAAAGGCCAAAGAGTCTATAAATCTATTTAGAGTTGTGCACTGAGCCCGTTCTTAACAGGCGGATGGGGGGAATAATGTCATTTACTGTAGGCCGATTTTCCCAGAGCAACAGTGACTGAGCTAAATTATTTCTTTTATTCTGCACATGTCTGTTGGGTTCCCACAGAGTGCCAAAAGCGGGAAGACAGTAGTAAGTTTGGAAATGCAGGATTAAAACTAGAATCGGAGCAGAGCGTGAGGAGAATTAAGTGTTGGAACTGTGGTTCCCAAGGAGTTTAAGTTCTAGCAGATTATTTGCCAAAGCACAGTGGGAGTGCGGCTGATTGCCGACAGTGCTCTTTCCCCCAGGTTACTCGCAGCAGTGTCCCTTCCCTCAGGTTGGCGAGCAGCTTACCTGGGAAGAGGGGTCGAATAGACAGGTGTCTAAACAAATTGAAGAAGTGTTTCCACACTCTTAACAAGTAGATTACCAAGATTTCTAAATGTCAGCTTACCTCAGGCAGCATGCAGTGTTATCATTCTAAGTGTCCTTAGTTTGTGATGTGTAGAAAGTACAAGGGCACTCTAAATTTAAAAAATATATGTGTGTGTATATAAAATATCTGCCGCTATTTCTTTCTTTGCCAGAAATTAATCTAATTCCTGCCATGTTTTGTCTTAGCCGAAGTTGTTATATAAAAAGTTGCCTTTTTGGGGGCACCTGGATGGTTCAGTCGGTTAAGCATCGGACTTCGCTTCAGGTCACGATCACAGTTTGTGAGTTCGAACCCCATGTCGGGCTCTGTGCTGACATCTGGGAACCTGAAGCCTGTTTCAGATTCTGTGTCCCTTTCTCTCCCTCTGCCCTTCCCCTGCTCACACTCTGTCTCTCTCTCTCTCTCAAAAATAAACATTAAGAAAAAAATTTTTTTAATAAATAAGCATTTAAGAAAAAGTCTTGGGGCTCCTGGGTGGCTCAGTCAGTTAAGCGTCTGGCTCTTGACTTCCGCTCCCATCATGATCTCACAGTTCGTGGGTTCGAGCCCCAATCGTACTCTGCACTGGTGCTGTGAGGCTGCTTAGGATTCTCTCTCCCTCCTTCCCTCCCTGTCCCTCCCCCGCTCATGTGCTCTGTCTCTGTCTCTCTCTCAAAATAAATAAATAAACTTAAAAAAGTCTTCTTGTACGTGTCTACAGTCCCTTTCTGAACAGATACAGCCTTCTCTTCCGAAGGATGGCCCTTTGACCCAAAGTTAAGGATTCCTTCCTAGTCTTCCTCCTGAGTGCAAGATAAAACCCAGACTCCTTTATAACCCACATCTCCAGCAGCCTTCCCAGGTTCTGTTTTCTCTCTTTACCTACCACTTGAGGTCTCTGTCTGTTTCCTCGAATGATATTTCTACCATCACAGGCTCTCTGTCTGTTTCCTCGAATGATATTTCTTTCATGTGATAAGACCTTTGCACGCCCTCTTCCCTCTGCCTGGAATGCTCTCCCATCAGCACAGTGCAAAATTTGCTTTTAGAAAGTGGCAGAAGGGGAGCCTGGGTGGCTTTGTCGGTTAAGCGTCCAGACTTTCGCTTAGGTCATGATCTCGCGGTTCGTGGATTCGAGCCCTGCGTCGGGCTCTGTGCTGACAGCTAGCTCAGAGCCTGGAGCCTGTTTCGGAGTCTGTGACTCCCTCTCTCTCTGACCCTCCCCTGCTCATGCCGTCTCTCTCTCTCTCTCTCCTAGAAATAAATAAAACATTAAAAAAAAAAAGAAGAAGAAGAAGGTGGCAGAATATATTTTCATTGAAGCTTTTCCTGACTGCCTCAGAAATTAGTCATTCTTTACTCGGGATTTTCAGAATTCGGCATGAATCTGTTCTGTCGTAATTGTGAGCCTCTCAGAGGCTCAGGGTCGTAGCCATCTTTTCTCCCCCCGCGTCGTGCTTAACTACCAGTGGATGCTCATTAAGTGATGGACTGATAGGCGAATGGACAGACCAATCAGTGGCTGGGTAGACAGACGGAAGTAAGGACACACACTCAAGCCAAGAATTTGAAGCGCCTTTTACAAACAGACGTTTGACTAGTTGGGTGCTCTGCGAACAGAGGGAATTGGGCCTTGATTTTTCATGATTTCTGAGTAGAGTAACCAGTTGACTGAGCGTCCAAGCTGGGACATCTCTGAGAGTGCAGCTAGCGGGCGGGATTTACATGGGTGATCATTCTGGGGCTCTGGGCGCAAACCAGGAACGTCTCGAACAAACAGGACCGGATGGCTGTCCCGCCAGGTGAAAAAAAACCATTCAGCCAGGGGGACAGGTTTCCAGGGGGAGGAGGCACCTGTGTTGCATTTGTAGCTGCACCTCCGGCTGCATGGGACTCGAGTGTTTTGTGTGGTTAGTGTGTCACACCTGTTATAGGTAAGTAACCAGGACCGACTTTCATTAGTTTGGTGTTGATAATGTGCATCTTTGTCCTGGAAGCAATTTGTAGGCTGTTGTCTCAATAAAATACTACTGAGGAAAGTTGCTTTGTGTCTCTTTTTTTTTTTTTTTTAATTTCTTTTAATGTTTATTTATATTTGAGAGAGAGAGAGAGAACACACGCAAGCGGGGGAGGGGCAGAGAGAGAGGGAGACCAAATCCGAAACAGGCTCCAGGCTCCAGCTGTCGGCACAGAGCCCAACGCAGGGCTTGAACTCACGAACCCTGAGATCGTGACCTGAGCCCAAGTCGGATGCCCAGCCGACTCAGCCATCCAGGCACTCTTCCCCTTGTTTTAAAAAATTTTTTTTAATGTTTATTTATATTTGAGAGAGACTCTGTGGCCCTCCTAAAGCCTAACCGACTTCCAGTGTTCCTCTTCTCCAAAGCCCAAACTTCCATCCAGAGTTACCTCTCACTTATGTTAACGTAGTGTCTTGCAGCTTGTAGTTGCTACATAAATATATTTCTAAAGAGTCTGTTGACTGTCGATGGAAGGGACTCGTGTTTTTTTCCTCCGGGCCTTTCTTCTCTCTACCGCTCCCCGTGCCTCTGGAAATCCTCCCCTTCCTTTTGAAATTGCACTTCCCGGTAATGCCTTCTCAAGTCAGCCTGACCTACGGCAGTCTCTTTCGGCTCTTGGTGTCTGCACATCCCTTTTTAGGGGCAGTTACAGTACACGGCTTTGTAACCTCTCCTTGGAATTGTCTTGTTTAACTTTTCTTGCGTTTGCAGTTCCGAAAATTAGGCATGCATTATTTTCTTTTTCTTTTTTTTTTAAAAGGAGATAGCTTATTTATTTACTTATCTGTTTTTAGGTTTATTTGTTTATGAGAGAGAGAATACCAGCGAGGGAGGGGCAGAGAGAGACAGGATCTGAAGTAGCTCTGTGCTGACAACAGAGAGCCCAATACGGGGCTCGAACCCTCGAACCATGAGATCATGACCTGAGCTCGTCAGATGCTTAACCCTCCAAGCCACCCAGGTATCCCTCCACACTATTTTCAGCAGAAAAAGTATAATATGATACACATTAACCACAAACTCTCAGTCAATTTCCTAAAAAGGATTTTAAACTCAGTGACATGCCAGTGTATAAATAAACTATCACATAGGGATGTAAGATGCTCAGAACATCACTTGTACCTGATATGGTTGTCAGGAAACAGTTGTTCTGTGTGCACAATCATGCCTCTCCTACCACCAGCCACGTTGGAGACCCAAGTATACCCTTGGATATTCTGGTTTTGAAAATATGTAGGGGAGGGCACCTGGGTGGCTTAGTCGGTTAAGCGTCCGACTTTCGCTTAGGTCATGATCTTGTGGTACGTGGGTTCGAGCCCTGCGTTGGGCTCTGTGCTGACTGCCAGCTCAGAGCCTGGAGCCTATTTCAGAGTTTGTGACTCCCTCTCTCTCTGACCCTCCCCTGCTCACGCTGTCTCTCTCTGTCTCTCTCCTAGAAATAAATAAAACATTAAAAAAATATATATGTAGGGGGCCCTGGCTGTCTCAGTTGATAGACTTTGCAACTGTTGTTCTCGAGGTCACGAGTTCAAGTCCCACATTGGGTGTGGAGCTTACTTAAAAAATAATAAAGGGGTGCCTGGGCGACTCCATTGGCTGAGCATTGGACTCTTGGTTTCAGCTCAGGTCATGATCTCATGGTTCGTGAGTTTGAGCCCCACATCAGGCTCTGCAGTGACAGTACAGAACCTGCTTGGGACATCTGTTTCCCCTCGGTCTTTGCCTGTCCCCCGCTCGCTTTCTCTGTCTCTCTCTCTCAAAATAAACTTAAAAAAAAGAAAGGAAGAAAATGTCTCTGTGTAATTCTTATATGTTACTAGTTGTATTAGCATGTAACTGGAAAATTTTTGTCTCCTGGTTTTATTTTAAAACAGTATTGAGTTTTGGTGATATGCATATAAATAGGAAAGATTGTTATATAAAGAGATATGTATGTTCTGTGAAGTTTGGCATTAAGAAAGAATAAGCAGTCTATTGTATTCTATTTCTATTTCTATTTCTGTTCTATCCTATCCTATCCTATCCTATCCTATCCTAAAAGATTAACAGTAAATATTAGATATGCCTGAGTTTACTGAGCACTTACTGTAATGGTAATTCCTTGCTTGTTACATGGTATATAGTGTTTTGCACATTATGCGCTAATTATGTTTGTAGGATAACTCTAAGAATACCTAGCTGTATCCCAAACCAAATAAGGAGATTGAGCCCTGCACAGAAAATGCACACGTGTTGAATATGTGCCTAATGCCTGTTTCCCCCTTTGTTTTGCAGACTTTACTGCCAAAAGGAAAAAGAAAGTGGCAGAGATATACCAGGCTCTGAACAGTGACCCCACCGATGTGGCTGCCCTTAGGCGCATGGCTATCAGTGAAGGAGGGCTCCTGACTGATGAGATCCGACAGAAAGTGTGGCCCAAGCTCCTCAATGTCAACACCAGTGACCTGCCTCCTATATCAGGTAGGGAGGGGGGGTTGGGGGGGAAGCTTGTCTAAGACTCGAGGACAGAAGAATTTCAGGATCTTTCAGTCATAATGCTCATTTTAAACCAATCGTAGATGAGTAAATCTGAAGCATTTTAGGATACGTTTGGGCCCACTCTGAAAATAAGACCAAACTGATAATAGACTTTTCTTCAAAAATGGAGTGAACTTTTACTAGGTCGACAGGTAGCTTTTATCGGCTAGGGATGGGAATTTATATTCCAGTCTGGGTTCACTTAGAGGGGGATTGTAGGAGACCGTATTTTTACAAGACCCCGGCTAGTTCTGGTGCAAATGAACCACATTTTGAGAGACTCTAGGTCATGGGGAGAGAGAATATTTCTCTGGCTCTTAAGAAAACCAAAACCAAACAAAATTTTTTGTTGGTAAATACTAAGATCATTTTGGATTCTCAGATTCTGTAACTATGTGAAAAGCTCTTCCTTAACTAACTTGCAAGAAGGCCCAGGCAGAAAAATGAGTTCCTTGGAATATAGTACAAGATATAAGGAGAGCACTGAAAATAAAGACTCCACCTTGTCATTCAGTCACTCAGCACTGGTGGCCGTCCTGCTGTGTACAGCAGAAGCCCAGGTGCTGGAGAGGATGAACACGGCTTCTGTTGCTCATGGTGCGGCCGAGTGGGCGTCAAGTTGCCTCTTGTGCTTGTCTTCGAAACTGGCTGCCTCCAAGTAGTCGGCTTCGACTTGGAAGGAAGAGACATTGCCATCTTCACACCCTATATCCCGAGATGAAGTTCTGTCAGATCACAGACTTCCCAGATCTTTATACGATGAAGTCTGCACGTGGGGAGGCGTCACGCGTAGCTTTCGGTCGTGGTTGGGATGGGAATGGGCCCTTGTTACGTAACGCTCGGCTCAGTGGAGGCAAGTGTACGTGCTGTCCACGTACAGCAGCTAGAGACCGCCTCGTTGTTTTCACGGAGTTGGACCCAGCAGCCGGACCCGGGTGCCGGCTCCTGTTTGCACTTAGTCTTAGACTTTCAGGGTCCAGAGGGGTGAGGATCTTAGGGAGTTTACCCCCGTACGCCTTTCCGAGCAGCTCTGTGCTCCCGGGGCTCTATGGCTGTTCGGGTTTTCCCAGGGGTGTCCCTGTCCACAATCTCATCTGATCCTTGCGGTAACCTGAGAGGTACCCGTGGAAGGAAATATCCCCCTTATGGATGTGGGCTTTGAAGGTCAGAGCGCTCCCCTGGTGACACAGGGTGGCAGCCTCCAGTAGGTGTCCCCCGGCCTCCTGCCGCCGCGCCCACTGCCCCTTCTGTCCCACGGTTGCCTCCTGCACAGTCCGTGTCCCTCCTCTTACGGTCGCCTTGGCTCCCCTGAAACGGTGGGCTTGGAACTAACGCAGGGGACCCTCTCTAGGCGTTGTCTCGTGTCGTGTCCTCTGTAGGTAAAGCTGAAATGTGAGCTCCAGGGCCAGGGTGCCATCGCAGAACATCTGTGTCCCTGATCCGGCCTCCTCCCAGCCTCTGCCACAGTAACGCTCCTTTTCCTCCCACAGGGAAGGACCTGCGGCAGGTGAGCAAGGACTACCAGCAAGTGCTGCTGGACGTCCGCCGGTCCCTGCGGCGCTTCCCACCCGGTGAGAAGCGCGCTCGCGGCCTGGCCGCACGGCCAGGAGCTCCCACCCCAGCTGCACAGGGGCGGGCGGGGTGGGGGGGAGCTTTGTACACTCCACTCGGTCACCTTCAGACCCCGCACTACCAGAGTCTGAGCCAGAAGCCCTTGCTCTTGGCCTAGAGGTGGTGAATGAAAACCCTAGGGGTTTTCCCCCCTCAGAGCCACGGGGGGGCACTTCATAGGGACCGCCCTAGCCGTCGTCTGGCCCTAAGGGCAGGCCGGTGCACCAGGGGGCACTCCCCAGCGCCACGCATGCCCTCGCTCCATTCCATTTCTCATATGCACCTCTGTGGGGCCCTGGACCGGACGGGAGGCCGTTCCCTGCGTGGTGAGAGGGGCTGTTGGAAAAACGGCTTCCCGCGCCGAGGAGGAGGAGGAGGAAAACGGCCGGCTCGTGGCCCCGTGGCTCCGTCTTCCCGGCGAAGGCAGCCGGCGACAGGCATCGTGCCTAGGGCCCCGTTGTCTTCCTCTGGTGGCCTCGCCTTGGCGCAGGTCCAGGGGGAAAGGGGAACTGCGGCGGGGACGGGAGCCTCTAAACCCGTCGCCCCCCTCGGGCACCGTGCTGTGGTGCGGATTCTGCCCCTCGAGGCGCCTTCTCTCCCGTTCGCGCCCTTGCCCCCTGCTCGCTCTGGAGCACGTGGGGCCTGGTCCCCTCTCCCTGGGCTGCGGGCCTGCATGAGACCACACAGGTCGGGGCTCCGGGGTCCCCCAGCACCCCCAGCCAGCCTTCTCCTCGCAACCCTCCCTGCTGCTTCCCTCTCTGGGCCATTGATGCGGGAGGCCGTGTGCGGGCCGCCCCTCGCCGTGCTTTCCCAGCCTTTTTGCGGCCGCGCTGTTCTGGGCTCGGCTCGGCTCTCTTACCCTGAAACTTCGGGGCGTCGGTCAGTCTCTCCCCCTTGATTACATTTCCTACATAGTAGCTGCTTTACTCCATGTTCTTTTTGGTTTATCTGTTAGAGTATTATGCCTTTTTGAGAAAAGGTGGGGTAAATATGAGCGACAGATTTCTTTTACCTTAACCCTTTGTTCAGTGTAGTTTGGGCGCTTCTATGAACCGTTTTCTCTCCGTGTCTGTCTGGAGCTGGAAGGGCTGGTGGTGTGGGGGCCACCCTTCCACAGCAGCTCACAAGGCCACGTTTTGGCAGTTTCTTTTTTAAATTTTTTAAATGTCTATTTATTTTTGAGAGAGAGAGAGCGTGCATACAAGCAGGGGAGGGCAGAGAGGGGAGACACAGAATCTGAAGCAGGCTCCAGGCTCTGAGCTGTCGGCACATACCAGATATGAGGCTCGAACTCACGAACTGGTTCATGAGTTCAAGCCCTGCATTGGGTTCTATGCTGACAGTGCAGAGCCTGCTTGGGATTCTCTCTCCCTCTCTCTCTGCCCCTCCCTGGCTCACATGCATAGTCGCTCTCTCTCAAAAAGAAATAAACTTAGTAAAAAAAAAAGGTTATATTCCTGTGATACTTAGCTTGGCTTAGAGGAGAAGACACAACTATTAAATTTTTTATTTTTAGATAATTTCTTACCTATAGAAAAGTTGCAAAAATAGGACAAATAATTCCCTAGATATATTTTACCCAGATTTCCTTATATGTTAGCATTTTGCTATATTTGTTTTAGTGTTGTCTTATGTTTTTCCTGCACACACACACATTTTTTTTTCTGAACTATTTAAGAATAAATTACAGACATGGTGCCCCTTTACCCCTAAATATTTCAAGGTGTGTGTCCTAAAACAGGGCCCTTACATAATCACAGCACACTTATTAAAATCAGCAACACACTGAAAAATACTGCTTCTAACGTATATTTTATTCAGATCTCACCCTTTACTGCAATAATGTCCTTCATAGGGAAAGGAGATACAAATGCATGTATTTCCTGTCCAGTCATCGTGTCTCTTTAGCCTTCTTTAACCTGGAATGGTTCCTTTGTGTTTTATGACTCTATTATTTTTTTTAAATTTCCCTCAGTTTGGGTTTGTCTAGTATTTCCTTATGATTAGATTCAGGTTTATGCACTCTTTTTTTTGTTATCTGTTTATTTTTGAGAGAGAGCACAGCAAGGGAGGGGTAGAGAGGGAGACACAGAATCCGAAGCAGGTGCCAGGCTCTGAGCTGTCAGCGCAGAGCCTGATGCAGGGCTCGAACCCATAAACTGCAAGATCATGACCTGAGCCAAATTGGTTGCGTAACTGACAGAGCCACCCAGGTGCTCCTATTTCCTTATTTTTAAATACTTATTTATCTATCTATTGTTTAGTGTTTGTTTATTTTTGAGTGACAGCACAAGCAGGGGAGGGACAGAGAGGGAGACCCAGAATCTGAAGCAGGCTCCAGGCTCTGAGCTAGCTGTCAGCACAGAGTCTGATGTGGGGCTTGAACTCACGAGTCATGAGACCCTGACCTGAGCCCCCCAGGCGCCCCAGGTTTATGTGCTCTTGATAGGAACTCCCCAGAAGCAACCCTGTGTTCTCAGTGCGCACCTCAGGAGGCTCATGCTGTCGAGCACTCACACCCCGGGCGGTGTCCGCTGCAGGGACTTGGTTGGGACGCTCCTGCAGCTCCCCCGCTGCAAGGTTGCTGCTCTCTGGCCCTTGCTTGTGGCCTAAACAATAGCAGTGGTGTGTGGATTTTAACGTGTTGCCAAATTGTTCAGAATTCTTTTTTTTTTTTTTTTATTAAAAACTTTGAAAATCCTTCGCTGCCTGTCCTCCTAACCTCCTGGCTACCAGGCTGCTTGCCGTGTTCAAGGGTGTCTCTCCTCTCCCCGCCCCCCCTCCCAGGCATGCCAGAGGAACAGAGGGCGGGGCTCCAGGAGGAGCTGATCGACATCATCCTGGTCGTCTTGGAGCGCAACCCCCAGCTGCATTACTACCAGGGCTACCATGACATTGTGGTCACCTTCCTGCTGGTGGTCGGCGAGAGGCTGGCCACGTCTCTGGTAGAGAAGCTGTCTACCCACCACCTCAGGTACCCGCGCGTAGCAAGAGAGGAAGGGCATCGCTCCTCAGGCCCCCCTGAGGCTAACCCCTCGACCCATCGCCTGGCCGTCGTTTTCAGTGGTTGGAGCCCTGTTCCACCCGCTCTGCCCCGATCTGGGGATCTGAGCTTTGGTCCGACTAGGCTCAGCACATTGTCTCCCCTCTAGGGATTTCATGGACCCGACAATGGACAACACCAAGCATATATTAAACTGTCTGATGCCCATCATTGACCAGGTGAACCCGGAGCTCCACGATTTCATGCAGAGGTATGCATGCATTCCAGCTCACGCACACGGGCCCGTTCGGCACTCTCCTGGCCCGTGTCCCTTCCCTACGAGTCTAGCTCAGTCTCCGCGCCGTCGCATGTAAGTGAAGGTTAGGTCTTCCAGGTCGTCCTTTCTGTCCGCCCACGAGCTGGATAGTTTGGTTCTGCACCTCCTGGGGCCACTTTCCGGGGACCGTGCCCTTGTCGGGCCGCAGCAGATGTCACGGCACAAGCCCCTGTGGAGTGCACCTCCGGTGGGGGGAGGTTGGGGAGATCCGTGTGCCGAGGCGGACTCTGAGGTGACTGCCGTAGGAGAAGAGTAACTGCCGTAGGGCCCAAGTCGAGAAAGACAGTCATCCGTGGGTTGTTTTCTTCACCAAATACCAAAGAGAAGAAAGCCTTCTTTGCAAATCTCGTGAGATTTTTTTTTTCTCTTCTGTGTAATTGGAAATGTGCCCTTGGCCAGCGCCTCTCC
>NW_027530508.1:4075528-4089769 GCF_008692635.1 Crocuta crocuta
CAGAGCCCGACGCGGGGCTCGAACCCACGAACTGCGAGATCATGACCTAAGCGAAAGTCGGACGCTCAACCGACTAAGCCACCCAGGCGCCTCTCTTTTTTTTTTTTTTTTAAATAATGGCTGTGTTTTAAGGTGTCTCAGTCATCTCACATTGATTGAACAGTTAATACAGTTTTTTTTAAGCCTGAGAATACATATATTGCCCAGGTCCCCAGAAGGTTCTATGACTTTCTCAGGACAGCGACGGTACAGTGTGAAAACAGCTCTTTCTTCCCGTACATGACGTTCTTTGGCCGTTAGGGAAGCAGCCAGTGAGGTAAGGCAGCCAGGACCCCATCACAGTGTTCTGGTCGTGGTGGTGGGCATGGCATAAAGACTGCATATTTTGTGAGAAGACGCGGCATTCCCAGGTGGCTTTACCAGATTCTTCCTTCTCGGAAGCCCAGAGAACAGAGCCGCCCCAGAGAGTGGGAAGGGACAGCCCAGCGGGGAACCTAATGGCTGGTCTTCTTGCTCCTAGTGCCGAGGTGGGGACCATCTTCGCCCTCAGCTGGCTCATCACCTGGTTTGGTCACGTCCTGTCTGACTTCAGACATGTGGTGCGGTTATACGACTTCTTCCTGGCCTGCCACCCGCTGATGCCCATTTACTTTGCAGCCGTGGTAGGTACCGGCCACGAGCAAGCCACTGGGTCCCCCGTCCTCGATCATTTTTCCCCGGGGGAGACCCAGTGACTATGGACAGACAGGAAAAACAGCATTTCCCAGACAGACGTCCCTGGACACCGCTCTGTGCATCGTCAAGGGGAGGGGAGTGTCCTGGGGAACGAAGGTTCTGTGGAAACGAGGTCTGGTAAATGCCCGGTCGAACAAAGTTAAACCAGTCTGTTTTCCGCATGGTTCCTTGGAACCTTTACAGCGCTCGTGTGCAGTGGGAGCGGTCCCTGTCCTGCTGACGTCTCCCGGAAGGAGTGGAGACCGCAGCTGCAGGCCCGGGGAGCGCAGGGGCGCGGTGTTACGGGAGGACCCTGGCGTGGCTTGGTGGGGGTTCCGGTTAGGAGGCCCGAATGGTGGAGGGCGGGGCGGAGGTGGGAGCACACGGGAACCCTTCGCTGCTCTTGAAAGGGGGCGAGCCTGTTCCTTCTGCTGTGTTGGTCCATCTCTCCTGTGTTGATGCTCCAGGGGCATCCCCGATATCCCTTTCCTCTTGTTCCTCCTAAAAGAGCCGCACTCATTTCGTTGGTCGGCCTCCCGCATCCCGGGGTGTAGGTTTGCCTGTAGCAGGAAGGGCCAGCTCACTGGGAAAAGCATTCTGAGACGTACATGGTTGCATCCTAGACGGACACGAGACTTTGTGGGAGGCGTAGGGCCAGCCCTGTCTATTTCCAGTTCAGATGCATCGCTCAGGAGAATGGTGCGCGGGTAGCGAAGGCCTTGTGTGTCCCGGTCTCTGATGCAAGGCCTTGCCTCCCACAGATCGTGCTGTATCGAGAGCAGGAGGTCCTGGATTGTGACTGTGACATGGCCTCGGTCCACCACCTGTTGTCCCAGATCCCTCAGGACCTGCCCTACGAGACCCTGATCAGTAGAGCTGGAGACCTGTTTGTTCAGTTCCCGCCGTCCAAGCTTGCCCTGGATGCAGCTGCCCAGCAACAGGCCGAGAAGTGAGTGGGGCCAGGGCTCAGGTCACACCGGGGATGTCGGCGAGGACTGTGAGCTGGGGATGGGGCGGGCCCTTGCCCCCAGAGATCTCGGCGCCTGCCAGCCAGACCCCCGCTCCAGTCTTCTGGGTCTTTGTCAACAAGAACCTTCTGAGCAGCACACAGCTCTGCCCTTAGCCTCCCTAACAGTCGAGTTTTTCCTTCCTTCCCTTCTCTTGTGTCATTGCGTCCTTCCCATCCCCTTCCCTCTGCAGGACGGCAGCCTCCACCTTCAAAGACTTCGAGCTGGCCTCGGCGCAGCAGAGGCCCGACACAGTGCTGCGGCAGCGGTTTCGGGGCCTCCTGCGGCCCGATGAGCGGACGAAGGACGTCCTGACCAAGCCGAGGACCAACCACTTTGTGAAACTGGCAGTGATGGGGCTGACGGTGGCACTCGGAGCGGCCGCCCTGGCCGTGGTGAAGAGCGCCCTGGAATGGGCCCCCAAGTTCCAGCTGCAGCTCTTCCCCTAGACGTCGCAGGGGGCGCGGCCACAGCCGTGACATTAAGGTCTCACCCTTCCATGGAAGGATTGGGAGGGGGTGGAATTTCCTTTATTAAAAGGGTTTCTGTCAAGGGTTTTCTATTCCTGCTGGCCCTCCCTGCCCGCCCGCCGTTTGCCTTTGCTTCAGAGGCCAAGTGCGGAGCCCACCTGGCATCTGGAGGCCCAGCCGCGGGACTTCTGTCCCTCTCGGGGGGGTGGCGGGGGAGAACGGGTGCACTCAGCGCTCCCCTCCCCCCCCCACTGCCGCCTCTCACGTTGGAGGAACTGGGTTTCTTGAGCGGCCAGCAGTTGTGGGGACCCTCTCGGCTGCCCAGGGGNCACAACAATAGAAGGAGCCGCTGCTGAGCAGGTCCGACCACGGAGTGGAGACGAAACAAGGGGCAGAGGCTGCCGGCCGGGCCCGGCCCCCCTCGCAGGCAGCTCCGCCTGCCGGGCAGAGATCAGACAGGCGTGAACTGGGTTACTGGGTAAAGCCTGCCTATTTTCAGTCTAGAAGTCCCTTGGGCATTTCCAGTCAAACAGGGAGGGACGTCAGGTTGGAGGCCTGGACACAGACTGGCTCTGCCTGCCTTTTCTTTCCCCTCTCTGCTCCCCTGCACACGCCACATGATGTTGCTTTTAAAAGACACTTTTACTACCGTTTTTAGATTACAGGCACCTGACATGTAAAGTGCCCTCACTTTAAAAATGATAGTTCCTTCATGGGAAAGCTGGTTCTCATCAGAAGGATAAGCTTCTGAGCCCCTGAACTTCCTCTCTCCCCAACTATTTAACAGCTCTCTTGAGCTCGAGTTGCCGTGTGCCAGCCGCTGCGCCCTCCCGGGGTGCGTGCGTGCTCAGCTCTCCTTCCTTCTCGCCGTCCTCAGGCCCCTCCCCCGCCCCGCGTGGGCACCCGCTCACTGCACTGGCTTCATTGTGGGGGTTCAGTTTGTCTCCTCAACTGCCGGTCTCTCCTTCCTGGTTGGAAATGTCACTGGAAGCGTGTCGGCAAGCGGAGAGGGGCGCACCGCAGCCTGCCCAGAACAGCCAGCCCCCGCCCCCAGCTGCTTGAGGACCTCCCAGGACTTGGGGACAAGACGGCTCCTTCGGTCCTTCCTGGACAGCTTTTCCCGGAAGCGAAGCCAGGTGTGTTCAAGATTGACTCTGGCTTGAAAACAAAAGTGCCTTTTTGCTGCCCTAAAGAACTGAGGCGGAGGGTGTGAAGCAGCCAAGGCCGTTTCAGTATCCTGGTCCCTCAGGCACTGTTCTCTTGGCGGGCGTTTTCTTAAAGTGAACACGCCAGAGGCCCTGTCCCTTGGCATACCCAGACCACAGAGCGGAGGGCATCTGGTGCGCCGGGCGGCCAGCGGGCCCGGAGCCGTGAGGAGCGGTGTTGGCGCCGAGTCACGGAAGTGACGCTAAGCACTTTAAGACAAAAGGTCCATGTGATGGGCCATTCTCTGTAGGAGGAGTCCCACTCGGGGCAAGTGTAATGTGGGTGGATTAATCTAGACAGTGAGGGGGGAGTCACGAAGACCAGGGGCGGGGCCGTGCCAGCTAGTCCCAGTCTTCTCCCCCAGCAAGTTTGTCCCCTCGTCATCCTTCCGGCTGGCCGGCAGCACGGGCGCTTCCTGCCCCACCGCTGGGGCCTGGCTGCCGACACGACACGCAAGGAACCGATGGGCGGGAGGCCATGTGACCAGGGTCCTGAGGCCACAGCCTTCAGGTCCCAGGAAGCAAGTGGCCCGTGCTTCTGTGCCTGCCTAAGGAGGGGGGTGGTTCATTGTGTCGCTTTGCTGACATCAGGGCGCCCCCTGCCAGTGAGAAGAAAGCATTATCCTCTTACCTTCAGGGGGTTTACTATTCTGTAAAGAATACGTGTAAATATTTTGTACCGAGCGCTGTGTAAAATAAACAGCCGGACGTGGTTACTAGTCAGTGTCCTGACATCGCGTCCCGTGCACCGCGTGTGGGAATAGACTCCGGCCATACGCGCCTGGCCTTGGGGCTTCCCGGGCCCGGGACTGTGCTGTAATCTGTGGCCCCTTGGCCTGCCTTGACTTGCCTGGGGAGTGCCTGTGCCCGGTTTCTCTCACCCGCGCCCCAGGTGCCGCCTGCGGGCACCGGTGACCGGTGAGCAGAGCCAGCCCTGTGGGGTATCAGTCTGGGCTCATCTTGCCTGTTCTCCACCTGCTTCTGGGGACGCCTGTGGCTCTGAAGGCTGCCATTTGGTTTGGGGACTTCATCGGAGTCGGATGTGAATATAACTATTTCTGCATGTGATTCCCATCCACAGAGGAGCCATCAAAAGCTGTTCTTGCAGGCTCTTCTGGCATCCCCTCAGCACTGCCAGCTGTTGGGTGGTGGGAGCCCAGAGCCGTGCCGGGTGCCTGTGGCCCCCGCCTTGAGGATGGGGCCATCCTGGAGGCAAGAACTGGGATGGCCTGGAACGCTCATTGACGTTTCCCTGGCCCAGAGGGGAGATATGAGGGCACCCGAGGCAGGGCAGGCACCGCTTGGCTCTTGGACCTTGCTCCGCCACCGCAGACCAGCTGCCCACTGCCCGTGGACCTGACACAGAGCAACCACTGCTGGCTGGGCCACCGTCCTGGGCCGCTGTAGCGAACAGGCAGCTTGTTTTGAGCAGCAGATTTGGCATCCCTTTCGCTAGAGCTGATGGCTGAATCTAGAGAGTAGAATTTTGGTACTTCCCGTGTTGAAGGAAGCATATGCGCAGCATAGTAAGAAGTAACGAGGTTTTGTCCCCAGTTTCCCTAAAAGCCTTGGCATTTCCTGATAGGAGTGTCTTTCGTTGACAGCAGTTCCCGTTTGAGTTTCCGCTAAGGAGGTGATGAGGTGGGACCACTAGAGTTTCCAGAATGGACAGCTTTGGAGGGTGGGACTTCACTCTTCCCACTGACCTCCCAGGAGGGGAGGGCACGGGCACTGGGAGCCGTGGCTACACCAGCTCCAGATTCAGAGATTTGGGAAACTTCTGGGGGACACCTCACAGTGCCGGGTGGCCATGCACCCAGAGAGGGCCTGGGGGCGCTGCACATTCCTCCCCTAAGCTTGCCCTCTGCACCTCTTCCGTTCTACAGTTTGGGGAGTTGTAGCCTTCCTAATCAGTCTGCAAACGTAAGTAAAGTGTTTTGTGAGCCCTTCTAGCCAAGCATTGAACCTGAGGGGGTGCCGTAGAAACCCTGGACTTTGTAGCTGGCTGGGGAGGGGGAGGGGCAGCCAGGGCATCCCATTTGCAGCCGCATCCGAAGCAGGGCGGTCTCGCGGGACCGAGTTAACCTGTGGGGCCTCCAGGCAGTTTGTGTCAGAATGGAGTTGTGTGGTTGGGCCCATTGGCGTTGAAGGACTGGAGAGGCGGTGTCAGAAGTGCCAGGTGAGGGGCGCCTGGGTGGCTTAGTCGGTTGAGCGTCCGACTTTCGCTTAGGTCATGATCTCGCGGTTCCTGGGTTCGAGCCCCGCATCGGGCTCTGTGCTGACTGCCAGCTCAGAGCCTGGAGCCTGTTTCAGAGTCTGTGACTCCCTCTCTCTCTGACCCTCCCCTGCTCACGCTGTCTCTCTCTCTCTCTCTCCTAGAAATAAAAAACACTAAAAAAAAATTGTTAAATAAAAAAAAAGTGCCAGGTGACAGGCAAGGGGAGGGGGAGATAGTGTGGAAAGAACAGCTGACTCAAGCATGGGCGGGGGGTGCCCAGCCGGCTCAGCCCAGGGAGCGCGCATCTCTTGATCTCAGGGCCTGAGGTGGAGCCCCCACTAGGTGTAGAGCTCACTGGGGAAAACGTGCAGGTGTTTTGTAGGGAGATGGAGTGGGTACTTGGGGTCCAGGCCAGAGACAGCTTTGAGGCCTGGAGAAGGGGGCTGGGACTCGCTCGCTGGGCACTTTGGAAGGTGAGGATGGGCCGTGCCACACCCGGGCGGGAGTGAAGGCCAGCGTGTGGCTTCCTGGCAGTGGGAGCTGCTCTGAGCTGCACCGTCCCTGAGTCTCAACGTCAAGAACAGTGAAAACAGAGCTAGTCCCGTCCCACGTGGGCAGTTTAACGAGATGATGTTTGTGGAAATGCTGTGCAAGTGTTGTAATTCCTTCGCAGCGAACATTTATTGGTCAATAAATGCCTTTCGCTGCCTGGCGCTGGGACCCCCCGCGTTCATCCACGGAGTACGCGCTGCCTGCAGGGAAGACCAGGCCAAGGCTTTTGCCGAATCCAACCCAGAGATGATGGGGCGTGAGGCTCAGCCTGGCTTTCTCTTTGCCTGCCCTGCCTGCCCCTGCGGCCTCTCCCCTGTCCCGACAAAGGCCCTCTAGTTGCTCGTACTCTTTTCTCCAGATGTACACATGGCTGGACTCCGCCCGGCAGCCTTTGTGAGCCAGCGAGACTGGGCTTGCCTCCAACTTCCTGCTCTTGAAGCGAGTGGCTGTGATGTCAGACCCAGGCGCCCACGCTCCCCGTCCTGCCGGTGCCGCGGCGGCGGCCTTGCCCTCGCTCTCCCCGATCTGGGAGAGAGACTGTGCCGCAAGTCCCGCAAGCCCACGGGGGCCTCCTGCTGCTTCCTCAGGCAGGCGGCTCGGGGCCAGAGCCCGTGGGGTTTGGTTGCAAGTCTGCCCTGGTGAGTCGGCACTGGGCTGTCGGTGGTCAGGCCCCCGGAAATGGGCTGCCCCCTCGGGAGGTCGAGCGGCTGCACTTGACCTGCAGTAGGGAGCACCTGAGGCCTGCCCGTCTTGGACCCTTCACGCGCTGGCACGTCAGGTGCTGGAGGCCAGAACCTGCGCCAGCCCCGCACCCCTCCATCTGTGCTCCTGATCCTCCCGGCACGGCTGCGGTCGCACCCTGCCTGCCCGGCTACATGCGGGCCCAAGAGCCTCCTCCCCCTCAGGGTGCCTAGGGGGTGCCTAGGCCGAGCGAGGATGCCAGTGCCCCGTCAGGCCTTAGCTCCATTGACAGAGGCCAGCCTATCAACTTCCTGTTGCAATTCCCGGATGGCCGGGGATCCCGCCTGTGTGTAGGGTCCCCACCCACGTCCCTTTCATGCCCCCTCAGGACATATTCCCCCCTTCCTGGAATGCGTTTTTAATTCACTTACACAGCAGCAAAGAGGGAGACACGGAGGATGAGCCCGATGGGCCGTGCTTTAGAAACCGCCAGGTCTCTCTCCTGGCCCTGAACAGGATTAGCAGCAGTTCTCTAAAAGGCCCCAGGCCTCTGACGGCAAAGGCAGAGAACAGTCAACCCCAAAAAGCCGTTGGGGAAGCGGTGGGCCATGAGTGCTCAGCGGTCAGCAGACGAGGGTGGCGGAAGCGAGGCGTGTGGACTCCCCCGGGGTCTCACAGGTTACATCCAGCAAAACCTCTGGCCGGGGCTGCGTTTAAGTCTGGGTCAGGCAGAGTTCAGTTCAGAAGAGCCGCAGAAGAGCTGAGAGGTCTAGCCAGCAAGCCCCAGTGGAAGGACAAAGGCCCTGGGGCAGCTGCAGCCAGGGATGCCTCTCACTGTGAGCTCGGACAGGGCCCCTGCAACACGCCCTGCAAACAAAGCCATCCACGTAGCTCCGGGGCCTCCGTCTCTGCCAGGCACGGCGGCATCTCCCGGGCCGCAAATGCCGCAAATGCGAGCCAAAGCACCAGCCCTGTCCCACGGCAGCACGGGGATGCGGGGCTGGGTCAGTGGGGCCGGGCCATCCTCGGCTAGTGGCAGTTCTGGCAGCTGGGGTGGCAAGGAATCCCATTCACTCGACAACGGCAGCCCCCACTGGTGTCTCCTGGGCCCTAGGGGGGGTGGGAGGGGGGGAGAGATGGTCACGGCAGTGAAGCTGGCGCCCGCCACGGCCCACCTTCCCGTTCCATCACACCCTCAAAGCCCTGCGCGCCCCTGCTCCAGCCCTTTGCTCAGCTACCAAGTGCGGACAGTCAGTAAAATCTTTCCGGGCGCCCGCAGTACCCCTAATTACAGGGTCCCAGGCTGTGCTCCCCCAGGCCCAGAGCAGGCAAGGGCTGTGCAAGCCCCGGGTGGCTCAGCACACTGGCTGCATGAGAGAGGCTCCCTCCGCCCCCGTCTGTCCTGGGGTCCACCTGTGTACACCTAGGGGCACCTGAGCCACAGAACACCCCCCGCCAATAAACACAGCCGCCTCCGGCAGAGCACTTCCCTTCTGTACTTTTGTTTGATTCTGAGCACAGGCCTGAGGACACTGGCCATCCTCTCCACTTCACAGATGAAGAAACCGAGGCTCAGAACAGCCCACCCACCCTGCCAGCGTGCACCAGAGCTGGGGAGCTGGTCTGCCCCTCCCCCCAGACGGAGGCCTCACTCACTGCCCCCTAGGGTGCGGCCCGCAGACTACTTCTGTAAAGGGCCAGTTATTTCAGGTCTCAGGGGCCATATGGCCTGGGCCTTAGCAGCACAAAAGCAGCCACGGATGGTACACCGTGAATGCACGTGGCCTCACTCCCAGAACACACGGCTCACGAGTGTGAACCTTGCACTTCATCTCATTGTCACGTCACGCAAAAATATTCTTGAGACTTTTTAACCATTTAAACAAATGTAAAAAATGTCCTCACTTTACAAGCCGGACACATGCAGGTGGGAGGGGGATGCTCCCTACCCTGGTGCGAGGCCCATGGGCGCGCCCTCCCCCCCGGACTCACCCCAGGCCCCCAGCGCGGGCCCTTGGTGACCCAGCAGATCTCGGTGTGACAGACGGTGCAGCGGATCCAGTCACAGCCGTCCTTCTTCTGCACCACGATGCGGCACTGCGGGCAGTGCATGGCCTCGCCCTGCTGCAGCATGGACTGGGGCGCGACAGGTGCCAGCCTTCAGCCAGGTGGGGGCTGCCCCCTCTGCCCCTGGCTCCCCGCAGGGGCAAACCGGCTGGCCCCCTGGCCGTGCGGGGGTCACTCTCGGACGCTGTGTTGCCTTTGCAGGCGCTCTCCCCGCTGCTTCCTCCCCCCTCCCCCCGACCGCTTGTCCTAACTAAGTCCCCCTTCTGGACGGCAGGGACGCCAGAAAGGGGCCGGGGCCTCTGTCCGGGGCTGTGTGAACCACAGCCCTTTCTGAGAAGCCCCCACCCACAGGGGGGACTCTCCCGGAACCCACATGCCCAGGCCCTCAGCCCCAACCCTGCCTCACCCTGAGCATCTCTGTCGTCTGCCGGGCGGCCACGTCGTTCTGCGCCCGCAGCGCCAGGTCGTCCTGGTACTCCTTGCAGTTCATCTGCTCGTGGATGGCCTAGGCGGGTGAGAGGCTCGGTGTGAGAAGGCTCCGGGGGGGGGGGGGGGGGGCGCGCGAAGAAGCTGAGAGGCGTGAGGGCCGCGTAACGCCTCTAGATGGTGTCCTGGCAGGGCCTCGCTTTGCAAACTGGACACGGGAAGGGACACGGAAGCCAGGGAGGGGAGGCCAGGGTCATCCCGTATAACGATAATACCCACTTCGGCTAAGTCCCGAAGGTAGAGAAATCTCTCCCTCGCCCCGCAGCTGCAGCCCCTCCGTCCTGGGACAGCCTCCGCCCTGCTTATAGGCCCAATGCTCTGACGCTGCGCTGACTTAGGCTGCGACCGGCTCGGACCAGGCTCGGACGGGTCTACTCGCTCGAGACCAGTCTTGTGGAAGACGATGAGGGCCGGGAGCGGCCTGAGGTCTGGGTCTGGCAAGACTCAGTCTGGGTTTAGGACTGGGTGCAGTTCAGGACAGGGGTTTGAGCATCAATCTGGGGCCAGGGGCGGGCTGGTGTGTGACTGGGATCGGGGTTCCGTCGGAGGCCAGGGTCAGGGCTCAGCCCCGGGCTGAGGCTCAGGTGGGGGCCCGGGGCCAGGCCCCGCCACGGACACACAGCTGCCCGTGGTGACGACCAGGCTGGGTGTCATAGCTCCCTTCGCAGGAGAATGAGCACCGAGGTGCCGGGAGCTCCTGGCGGGACTGGGGTGACTGGACAGCATGGGTCCCTGTCCCCACCTTACAGAGCAGGCAGTTGACATGGAAGCACACGGGACAGGTGAACTCGTTGACGTCATCCTCAAAGAAGCACCAGCCCTTGCAGTCCGGGGTCTTGCAGTGGTAGCTGAAGGCACTGCGGTTCTCCGCGATGGAGACGCCCAGGTCCAGAAACCGCTGGTAATCCTCAGGGGGCAGCAGCTGCCAACAGGCCACAACCCACAGCCTTGTTTGCTCGGGGTCCGGAACAGCTGGTGGCGGGGGGGGGGGCACATATCTTCCAGGAAGCCCCTGACCCATGAAGTCCACCCCAGCCCTGCTCAGTGCTTAAAAACTCCCAAGAACTAGATTAAAAGTTCTGGAGATGGGTAGTGGTGATGGGGGCACAACAGTGTGGGTGTATTTAATGCCTCAGACCTGTACACTTAAAATGTACACTTAAAAGGGGGGCGGGGACAAAAAAGAAAAGAAAAATGGTAACGATGGTGAATTCCGTTAGGTACATTCACAAGTTTTTTGTTTTTTTTTTTAAAGGAAAAAAATGAACAAAAATATTAACCAGCAATGGTAGGGAGGATATGCTTAAACTAGTATCCGGGTACATCACACTCCGAGAAAGGAGTGTGGCAATCACATTTCAACAAAACTTCTCTGCCCCTTTGGGACTCACTCCACAGCTATAGGTGCATCCTAAGAAACCAGCGTACCAGATTGCGGGGTGGTTACAAGAGTTACGTGTATCAAAATTCACCCAATGGCATGCTTATAATGGGTGCATTTTAATGCCTACGAAGATTACCTTAGTAAAGCTGATTTAGAAAGGAATAAAATCAGGGCGCCTGGGTGGCTCAGTCGGTTGGGCATCCGACTTCGGCTCAGGTCATAATCTCACGGTTCGTGGGTTCGAGCCCTGCGTCGGGCTCTGTGCTGACAGCTAGCTCGGAGCCTGGAGCCTGTTTCGGATTCTGTGTCTCCCTCTCTCTCTGACCCTCCCCTGCTCACGCTGTCTCTCTCTCTCAGAAATAAATAAAATGTTAAAAAAAATTTTAAAAAAGAAGAAAGGAATAAAATCATGTCTGCCTGCAGACACCAAACAGGCAAAATGTATCCAGGGAATCCCTGGGATGGCGGGGCTGTGGGCGACTTTTCTCTTTGATTTCTGCTCCGGTTCTGTGTGGTGTAGGCGTGTTTTGGGTAAAGAAAACCTCCACTGCATTACCCTGCAGATCCCTGCCCCGTTCTCCTTCTGCCACACCTGAGCATTCTAAGTCTAGGGTTACCTCCCAGGGCCTCTGGGGAAGCAGGGCCCTGCGGCCCCCTGGCAGGTGCTCTGGCCCCATCACAATGCCCTTGGCAGGAGTGGAGTTCANAAAAAAGAAGAAAGGAATAAAATCATGTCTGCCCGCAGACACCAAACAGGCAAAATGTATCCAGGGAATCCCTGGGATGGCGGGGCTGTGGGCGACTTTTCTCTTTGATTTCTGCTCCGGTTCTGTGTGGTGTAGGCGTGTTTTGGGTAAAGAAAACCTCCACTGCATTACCCTGCAGATCCCTGCCCCGTTCTCCTTCTGCCACACCTGAGCATTCTAAGTCTAGGGTTACCTCCCAGGGCCTCTGGGGAAGCAGGGCCCTGCGGCCCCCTGGCAGGTGCTCTGGCCCCATCACAATGCCCTTGGCAGGAGTGGAGTTCAAAGGGAAGACCCCTGGATAATGACCATGGGTGCCAGGACATCTGGAGTGATGGGTGGGGAAGGGAGACTCAGAGAAGGTGGGGATCCTGACGATAACAGTAGTAACAGCGGACACACACACGTGCAGACGTGTACAACACAGGAAGGCACTGCTGGAGGAATTCGTGGCTCCCTGATTTATTCGTGGCTCCCTGACTCCACACCCTCGGGTAGTGCCCTCGCGGGGACTCCGGGCCTGAGCACGCTCGCTGGGACAGCGGCAGGCAAGGGAAGAGCAGACACGGGGCAAGCATCTCGCACGGGGGCTCCCTGCGGGCCGCTCTCGGAGCCTGAGGCCACCAGCCCGGGGAGCAGGCCCTGGCCAGCCTGCCGGTGCGTGACAGGGTAATGTGGGAAGAGACGCAGCCGCCCCGCCAGTGCAAATATGGCCATCAGCCTGCGACAGCCCGTCCACCAGCTAAGCCCACAAGGGACCAGCCAGGCCCAGCTGGAGCTCCAAGACTCATCTGGCTCAATCCAAGCCCGATGACTCACGTGCAGATTCACGAACTAAATAAACAGTGGCTGTTTGAAGACACTACATCTGGAATAACTTGTCAGGCGGCAAAAGTGAACGGATACGAGGGCTCACCCGCTGAAGTCTTCACGCGCATACCCTACTCTATTCTTTACAGCCTCCGGAGAAGTACCTGCAACCCTAACTGAGAAGAGGAAACCAAGGCACGGGGCAAGGACCTGACTTGAGGTCACCCGGGCCAGTGGCCCCAGAATTCCCCCTTCTTAATGGCTCTGCTGTCTGTTCCTTCACAAGGGTGCTTTCTGTACCGCCTCCCTCCCCCAAGTCCCGTCCTGTTCACTGCTTGGCCCCTCGCATCCCACACAGAAGGCTCTGGATAAAAGTGTGCTGAGATCGGTGCCCCCAACCCTGTCCCCGCTCCCCAGCTCGGGGCGCGCCCCCACCGCCGCCTTACCGCCCGGATCTCCCTCTCCAGCAGCTTGCCCGAGCAGGAGTACGTGTTGTCAATGAAGGGGCAGGAGACCTCGGCCTCCTGGCTGTTGCGGATGGTGCCCTGCAGACACTCCCTGGAGGGGGAGAAGCGAGAGAGGGGGAGGTTCGGGTCATCTGAACCCCATCCACGGGGACTCCACCCCTCACGGAGTGAGGCCTGACCCCAGGTGGGCTTCCGGTCAATACCTCCCTTCCTCTCCCTCCCACAAACCCATCTCCAAGGCCTCCGCTTCTGTCCTCTCCCCCCACTGCTCTGGCCCAGGCCCCCATCACTCCTGGCCTGGTGCACAGCAGGGGCATCTCTACTGGGTGCCCTGTGTCCACCTCGCCCCCAGGGTCCATGCCTCACTGTCCCCAGCTGCCTCCCATCCCGCCGCGCCCAGAACAAACCTGCACGCCTCACCACAGCTCACCAGAGCCCCGGGGACTGGCCCTCTCTAACGTCTCTCCGGCCGTCTCTGCTCAAATGCTACCCCCTTAGGGGCTTCCCTGACCCTCTCGCAGAGCAGGGCCCCTGTTCGTTTATCAGAATCCACTGGTAGTTAGCATGTGACACAATTCACAGTCCCATCAGTGATCATTCGATCAATATCAGCCTCTCTCCACTGGCATGTGAGCTCCAGGAGGCGGGAACTGGGTTTTTTTTGTCCCCTCCTGGATCCCCAGGCAGAGCACAGCCCCTGGCACCTGGGGACCATGCAAATGTCCGCGGCGGTGAAGGTGGACACGGTCTGCACAGCCCAGGACCAGTGGCCTGGCGGAGCGTCAGAGGGGGGCAGCCTGCCCACCAGCCTGGTGGAGAGCAGGGCGGGCTCAGTCTGCCAGCGCTAGGGTCTCGGTGCCCTTGGATGGGCCGGCGCAGGCACAGGCAAAGGGCGCCGGCTCTGGGACCAGAATGCCTGGGCAGCGTGGCCCTGAGCAGGCCGCCGGCCTCGGTACCTCACATTCCTCCTCTGCAAAATGGGGAGACAGCGCCTACCTCGCAGGTTTTTGTGAGCATCCAATGAGATGTAAGAGCACAGGCCCCACCCACTCTCAGCCCTCCGGTAATCGGCGGCTGCGATAAACGCGGCGTCGCGGGGGTGGGGGTGGGGGCCGCACCTGCAGAAGGCGTGCAGACACTCACGCAGCACCACGGCATCGCCGGGCGCCAGCACCAAGTAGCACACGGGGCACTCGGTGGGCTCGGTGTTCAGCACCAGGCTCCTCTGATCCAGCTGGACGTGTTGCAGGTAGTTCCCCTCCTGCTGCTGCTGCTTCCGCTGGGCACACGGGGCGGGGCCGCGGGGCGGGTCAGGGTCTCAGGGGAGGGTCAGACCAGGAAGGGGGCAGGACCAGGGGGACCAGGTCAGACCCCGCAGGCGGGGCAAAGCTGGGGGAGGGTGAGGATCCCTGGGTGGGGGTGGAGGTGGCCTGGCAG
>NW_027530508.1:4089821-4098947 GCF_008692635.1 Crocuta crocuta
CGATAGGGAAAGGAAGGGGCTAGGGGCTGAGGGGGTAGTCTGGGGTGACAGGGCTCCTATCCCTGCCCAGAAGCAGGGCAGGGCTGAGCAGGGGGTGGAGTCGGAGCCGATCAAGGTCAGAGTGGGTCAGGGGTATGGGGGTGCTGATAAAGCTAGAGAGCAGAGCAAGACGGGAGAGAGGACGGGGTCTGGGCCAAGGTTGCAGGTAGGACCACGAATGAGGGCATGGCTGGGGTGGGGCAAGAGCAGCACTGGGTCCGAGGGGAAAGCAAGGGGGGGCATCCAATCAGGATGGGGAACACTCGGGGTCTGGCTTCTGTGTGATCAGGGCCAGTGTCAGGATGGGGGGGAGGGGCAGAACTAAGGAAGGGGCAGGACAGAGGGCGGGGTCAAGCTCACAGGGAGCAGTGAAGGGCCGGGCCCAGGCTCCTAGGAAGTCAGGGGTGAATCACAACAGGGAGGGAGGGGGTCGGGAGTAGTAGGGTCCAGGGTGAGGTCATGTCTAAGTGGAGCAGGAGCCAGCATAGGTGGATGAGGAGGAGGTGGTCGGAAATAGGGTTCTTGAGTCACAGTCTGGGGCAGTTGTGAGCACAGTGGGCGTGTAAGTCAAAGCCAGGAGCGGAGCCACAGCCGAACTAGGGGCGGGGCATGTGATCACAGCCTGGGAGCAGGGTCTCAGCACCTAAGACCTCCAGGAGAGGGCGGGCCACAGTCAAGTGCGGGGTCAACATCAGCGGAGGGGTCAGAAGGGGGCAAGGCAGCAACGGGGGAGGAGCGGCAATGCGGAGGCGCCTCCCTTCCCATCGTACGCCTCCCCGCCCAGTCCACAGGTTTCTGTTCCGAGGCTTCGTGCCCACCTGCTGGTACTGGCGCAGCGCCTCCTCCTCGCCCGCCAGGCGCGCTCTCTCCTCCTCGTCCGGCTGGTACGAGGCGGGAACCTGGTAGGCCTCAGGCCGTGCCCGGCAGCACATCTCGCAGCCGGGCCTCGTGGGCTTGTTAATGAAGGTGCAGCCGGGGCACTGCCAGCCCACCTGGGGGCAGAGTCGAGGGGAGGAGGGGCGGGGTGCTGAGCACGGCGCAGGGAGCGGCACGGAAGCGTGGAGGCGGAGTCGGGGGCGGGGCGCGCGGTCTAGGGCACGGCTTACCGGCGGGGGCTCGGGAGCGGCTTCCGGCTGGCCCCGCCCCGGCTCCTGGGGGGCTCCGGGCTTCGTGGGCGCTGGCTCCAGGGGGCCCCGGGGCTGAAGCGTGAGGTCCTTGAAGCCCAGATCTAGGGAGGAGGGTGTAGGGGGTGGCAGATCCACGCAGCCCACTTCGCGCACATTCTGAGCCAGCCGCGCGCCCTCCGCCCCTCAGTCCTCTCCCTCCTCCCTGGGGGAGTCTCGGGTTCAGTTCGCTAGGTGAGCCCTGTCCCGCTCTCACAGGGTCAGAGTCCCTCCTCCACCCGAGAATGCTGCCGCGTGCTCCCGGCTTAAAACCCCGCCGCCTAAAGACAGGCCTCCTGTGCTCAAGTCATGCACCTGGGGGGGGACAAACACTTCTGTCCTGCCCCTGCCAAATCCTGAATCTGCATCTATTCATGAGGGGACATCGGACGGAAAAGCGGAAAAAAAAAAATGGCTGGAGTCTTCAGATATCAGGACAGTCACAGGAAGACTGAGGACACCAAAGACTGAAAGACCCTGGGAGACACACCACGGCCAGGTCTCCTGGTATAAAGGACGTAAGTGCGACAACTGGTCAAATCTGGGTAACATGGGGCACCTGGGTGGCTCAGTCGGTTAAGTGTCCGACTTCGGCTCAGGTCATGATCTGGAGATTCGTGCGCTCGATCCCTGCAAGGGGCTCTGTGCTGACAGCTCAGAGTCTGGAGCCTGCTTGGAAATCTGTCTCTTTCTCTGTCTCTGCCCTTTTCTGTCTCTCAAGAATGAATAAACGTTAAAATTTTTTTTTTTTTAAACTCTGGGTAAAGTGTGGATTAGGTAACAGTACTTTATCACTGCTAATTTCCTCAATTTGGTAGCTGTATGTGGTAATGTAAGAAAATGACACCATTTTAAAGAAAATGCACACATCATGTGTGCAACTTCAGAACGGTTCAGAAACCTATATTTATGCATATAAAGAGAATGATAAAGCGTTGAAATGTTCATATTTGGGCGAACACACGTGAAACGTCCTTGGGAATTTGTTACACAATTCTTGGTACAATTTTGCAACTTTTCTGTATGTCTGAAATATTTCCAGATAAAAATCAATTTCCAGATAAGAATAAAAAAATAAAAATTGAGAACACATGCTATCATTATCATCGCGCCCAATTCACAGATTTAGAAACTGAGCAGTAGAGACCGGAAGGGACTCGCCCAAGGTCACACAGCAGATAAATGCTGGGGCCAGGACTGAACTCAGCCCCTCTCCTCCAGACCACCTGCTCCCAAAATGGCTCCCGCCTGGGGTGTCCTTTGTCGTCTCTTGTGCACTATGGATCAGGTCCTCCCGGGGAGGGTGACTGACCAAGAGCCCACGGACTCTGCTCCCTCTTGCCCTGTGACCTGAGGGGCCACTCAGAGGCAGACCTCACCTTCCAGCATCCGCAGCTGCCTCTCCCGCTGCAGTTCCTGAGGGTTAAGTGAGGTGTTGCGGGCTGACAGCAGATAGAGGTAGGCGCTGTCCCCGTTCCGCCGCACCCCATGGGAGTGCAGGGTCTCCTGGTCCCGGGCCAGCCGCTGCCCAATGACCCACTGCTGTAGGACAGGTGGAAAGCCGTAGTCCAGGAAAACCTGGCGGGGACAGGGAGAGAGGGGGAGGGGAAAGGGAGGACCAGAGTAAAGGGAGGTAGAAGCAAAATGGGGAACGTGTGCCCTGATGGTTCCCTTTAGTGTACCCCTTCCACTTGCGCCTCCCCCGCAACTCACCATGTCCTTGAGGGAAGCCACTGTCATGTCAGGACGCACTGTGAGCCAGATGGTGACGGTGTGCATCTGAGCATCCTCCACGCTCACCCACAGCCTGCGGAGAAGGTCACAGGTCCGGCCTCAGCCCCCAGCTATGGGCGTGTACCTGTCTGCACACGCGTGCACGCAGGTGCGTGGGCACATATACACGTGCACGTGCCCACAGCCGCCCCGTCTGGGTTAGGGGCCTTTCCTGGATTCCCACAGCCCTGTGCTTCCTCCTGTATCAGAGGCCCCTGCTTAAGCCCGCGCCACGGCTCCACACGGCTCTGAGAACCGAATCCAGACTCACTGCCTCCGTGATCCGGGCCCCTCCCTACTCCCCAGCCTCCTGTTATTCTCTCCTGGCTCCTTAGCCAAACCACCAATGGTTAGTATTTACTATATGCCAAGGTGCTTCAAAGCACGTAATGTGTTTTAGCTAATTTAATCCTCTCCACAAACTCAGGAGGCAGATACCGCTGTTTGAAAGATACAAACACGAGGCACAGACAGGTTACACTGACGCTACCAAGTAGCACTGAGACCATTCCACGCAGGATTTCAACCCCGTGTGGCTCCAAAGGAACACCAGCTTTCTCAAGGAAGGATCCTTCAGCATTTTGGGGAGATCGAAAGCATGAAAAGGAAGGGCTAAGATGAAAAAAGCCAGTGGGGCACCTGGGTGGCTCAGTTGGATAAGCTTCCGATTTTGGCTCAGGTCATGATCTCCCGGTTCGTGGGGTCGAGCCCCGCATCGGGCTCTGTGCTGACAGCTAGCTCAGAGCCTGGACCCTGCTTCGGAATCTGTGTCTCCCTCGCTCTCTCCCTCTCTCTCTGCCCCTCTCCTGATCATACTCTGTCTCTCCCTCTCTCAAAAATAAATATTTAAAAATTTTTTTAAAAAAAGATGAAAAAAAACCAGAACTGATCAGAGCACAGAACAAGAACAGTAAGAAGCAATCAGTAAATGAGGGCGAGTCCCTGGAAATGTACAAAGTGACTCCGGACTCACGTAAGTTTAGATCCAGCTATAAGTTCACAACAAAAACGGGAGATATGAAATGACACGAGGTGGCAGTTAATAAATCCAGCATGTGAGGAAACTCGGGGGGTCCAAGACCAGGTTTCTTAAATTTACAGCATAAAAGTAAAGAGGAAGAGTAAACAAGACAGCGTTAAGAACGGATGCGTGTAGATCTCCTTTGGTTCCTGACTGGAGTGAACCAACTATAAAAATTAATGAGATAATCAGGTAAACTATAATATAAACAGTATTAGAGGATTTTAAGGAATTACTGTTTACTTTTTCAATGGTAATGGTACTGAATGGTACTGAGTGGTAATGGTACTGAGGTTAATAAATCACGGGGAGGTAATACACAGCATGGTAATTATAGTTAACAATTCTGCATCATATCTCTGAATGCCGCAGAGAATAAATCCTAAACGCTCTCATTGCAAGAAAAAATAAGGGCGTCTGCCTGGCTCACTTGGTAGAGCATGTGACTCTTGATCTCGAGGTGGTGAGTTCGAACCCCATGTTGGGTGCAGAGATTACTTAAGATAATAATAATAATAATATGTAAGTATGTGAGGCAGCAGGCGTCAACTTGTGTTCATCACCGCACAACACATACATGTACCAAGTCATGTTGTACATCTAAAATGGTTCTGAGGGGCACCTGGGTGGCTCAGTCGGTTAAGCAGCCGGCTTCAGCTCAGGTCATGATCTCACAGTTCGTGGGTTCGAGCCCCGCCTCAGGCTCTGTGCTGACCGCTCGGAGCCTGGAGCCTGCTTCTGATTCTGTGTCTCCCTCTCTCTCTGCCCCTTCCCCACTCACACTCTGTGTGTCTCTCTCTCAAAAATAAATAAACATAAAAAGAATTTTTAAAAAATAAAAATAAAAAATATATAAAATGGTTCTGAAATTTTCAACATGTGGATGGGAAGAGGGGAGGTTCCTCACACAACACACAGCAATTCTCGGGCATCAGCAGGGCGTCCTACATTTCAACTCAATTCTGACCCTATCGACCCAGACCGAGCAGCAGGTGTCCACAGGTTAAGGGCTCAGTCCTATAAGACCAACCCCTCTCAAATGCCAGTCATGAGCCCGCGCTGAATCACCAGATATAGAATTGGGGGTTCCAACAGCCCCACTCCCTGGGTTCAATTAATTTGCTAGGGCAGCTACAGAACTCAAACATTTTGCTTACGAGATCACTGGTTCGCTATAGAAGGATAGAATTCGGGGACAGCCAGATGGGAGAGATATACAGGGCAAGGCATATGGGAAGGGGTCAAATCTCGCTGTGCTCACCAGTCCAGAAGCTCTCTGAACCCTGTCCTTTTCCGTTTTTATGAAAATCTCGTTACACAGGCCTGACTGATTAAACCATAGCCAAGGGGGACTGATTCTACCTCCTGTCCCTGTCCCCTCCCAGGAGGTCAGGGGGTTGGGCTGAACATTTCCAACCCTCTAATCACACTGGCTGGTTTCTCGGGTGACCAGACCCCATCCTTAGGTGATCTGGGGGAAGGGGGTCCAAAAGTCACCCCCTTCACATACCAAACGGCACCTTTACCACTCTAAAGTTCCAAGGGGCTCTGTGCCGGGAAAGAACAAAGACCGAGACTATTTTCCTTATTATCAATCACAATAGCACAACGCCTTAAACTAATACAATGTTATATGTCAATTACAGCTTGGTAAAACTCGAAAAGAAGATGGGTCCGTATAAAAAGCAGGGCACAAACGTTCACAGCAGCATTACTCATATCAGCCAAAAAGTGGGGAACCCCCAAATGTCCATCAAATGATTAATAGAGAAAATACGGCATATTCGTACAATAGATTATCATCAAGCAACAGAAAGGAGTAACGTTTGATACACACTTCAACACGGATGCATCGAGAAAACATGACGCTTAAGTGGAAGAAGCCGGACACACAAGAGGCCACGTGTGGGATGAAATGTCCAGACGAGGCAAGTCCCTGGAGATAAAAAGTAGATTCATGGCTGCCTAAGGCTAGGGTTGGGGAAAAGGAGGGAGAGGAGTCCAGGATCAGCAAGGACTGGGGTTCTTTACAGGATGATAGAAAGTTACTAGGTAGCAGTGAAAAGGCAGGGGTGGGGGGAAGATAAACACCGCCATTTATGGAATGACTGACATGTGCCAAGCATTGTGCTAAGCATGAGGACATCGATTCAGTCCCCTGGGGAAGGATGAACAGTATCCATTCTTCCCTGCTTCTCTCGCTAACAGGAACCCCGAGTTCTAGCCGGATGCCTGGGTCTCGCAGCCTCCCGCAAGCCGAGTGGGGCTGTGAGAGCACGTTCCGGTCCACCGGAATTAAGTGGCAGAAGTGTGTGTGACTTTCTGAGCTGTGCTCTTAAGGGTGGGAGCGGGTGTCCCTCTTCCCTTTTGTAGAGGCCGCTCTGGGGCAACAGGCTTGAGCAATAACAACCTGATCAAGAACAAAGGACCCCCAGCGACTAACAAGCTAAATGCAAACAGGCTCACTAAACGACCCACCTTGAAAATATCCATAAGGCCCCGCTGACAAATGGGTTACTTGCACCAGGCACTGGGGCCAAAAAAAGGGAAAATTCCAAATGTCCCCATAGCTTCCCATTCAGCCCTTGAAATCTAGGCCCCCTCAGACAGCCCCTGCTTTGCTGTCCCGCTCACCACTCCCTAGTGGTGTATTCAATACACGTCGATCTCTTTAGTTCTGCCACCTGTACAGCCAACTTCTACCCGATTGGATCGCCCCACATTTGGGGGCCCCCATCTGACTGGGAGAGACACCACACCTTCCGCCCTGCCGGCAAGAATGTTGATGGGATGGCGGGAGCTGCAACAGCCATTTTAGACCATAAAGCAGACAGCAGAACGGACTCCGAGAATGGAAGAGTAACAAGACAGAAGCCTGAGTCTCCAAGGATTATGGGGTCCACAGCCCCCACATACAGACTGCCTGCTAGCAAACTCGGTTATGCCACCGTTCCTGTTTTTTCTGTTATACGAGGACTAACATTCCAATACACCTTCTAACAACCCTCTGAGATGGCTTCCTATTATTGCCTCGTTTTTAAAATTTAAAAAAAAGCCCTGAAACTTCCGAGAGGTGAAGTGACTTGCTATAGACCTCATGGCTGATGAGAGATGGCGCCTGGGTTGGAAGCCAGGTCTCCTGACATCAGAACCTGCCAGTAATGATATACGACAAGGATATACTAGTGCGGCCCCACTGGGTTCCAGGAAGCCCGAGGACTTAGGCCAACCACGCCCTCCTCACCTGATGTCCTGTGTTGGGGAGACCTCAGGCTTCAGCTGCACGCTCAGGGGCACCCGCTGCTCTGCCAGCCAGATGGCACACTGCATTGCCACCTGCTCATCCCCGCCTGCCACTGCTCGTGAGAGTCTCAGGGCCATGTCCTCGGCTGAAATCCAGTACAACGGAAGCGGGTTAGCACCCGGTTTATTTCCCAGGAGCTGGGGGTGTGGGAGGTGGGGTGCCTCGCACATGCCGCTTCCTCGGTCTTCCTGGTGAACTCCTACATATCCTTCAGCACCCAGCTTAAAAGTCCCTTTCTCTGATACTCCCCGATCCCCCTCCCTGTTCATTCAGTTCTATTTGTCCTTCATACTCCCAGGGCCCCATACGTCCATTTATGTGACAAACATTTGTTGAGCTCCCACTGTATACCAGTCACTGTCCCAGAAACTGGGATTTGGCAGCGAATAAGATAAACAGGTCCTTCTCCTCAGGGACCTCCCAGCCCGGTAATGAGACAGGTGACAGAAAAAAAAATTCAGATTGTGATCCCTGCTGGCAAGGAAGTAAACAGTATAAGGAGATCAGGGAAGGCTTCTAGGAAGAGGTGATGCTGAAGCTGAGAACAGGAGAGGCTAGATGTGTCCAGACCCAGTTAGGGAAGAGCATTCCGGGTGGAGAGAAAGGTCAGGGCAAAGGCCTTGAGCCAGAAATGATTGGATGGGAACAGAAAGAAGCCAGTGGGGCTCCATGAGAACGAACAGGGGGGTGAATGGGGTAAGACTGTGAGGTCAGTGAAGCCAGAAGGGCCTTGTCGGCTAACCGAGGGCTCTGGCCTTTGTTGTAAGAACACAGAGGGGCACAGGGTGGGTTCTGGACAGGGTGATGATATGCCCCGACATGTTCTACAATGCCGCGGTGGGGGGGGGGAGCACAAGGACCCCTAGTATTTAGGCCAATTGAGATCTGTCTCCCCGACCAGCCTAAGAGATCTCCTCTGTTCTCTGGGAGCTCTCCACCCCATCACAACACAGAATTGGTTCGTGGTGGCCAGGGGGGAACGCCACAGTTGAATGACCAACTTCTGGAAGCAACCAGGCCCCAAGGAAGGAAACTGAGGGGCAGTTGGGTAGAGGAAGGGTGCGGTTGAAGCTAGCTCTCCCAGGCCCTTCGGGACAGGGGAGGCCAGGGCCTGCCAGGGCCCACCTCCTAAAGGAAGTTTCCCAGCCGCCTCCAGGCTGTGCCCACCTTTCTTGGTCTTCTCGTCCATCTGGCGTGGTTGCGCCCATGCCCCCAGGCGGGGGCGGCAGCTCCGTTGAAATGCTATCCCTGGGTCACCTGGGAGAGGACGGATGACCCCAAGTAATTCAACCCCGGCCCGGCCCGGTGGCCTCCGGCGCGGCGCGAACCCTCTTGGTGCCCTGGCGTCCCCAGATGCAACCGGGTAACATCACAAGCACCGGAGACCCGGTACGGGAACCGGCTGGGACCCCGCGTGGGAGGTGAAAGGGCAAAGGGCACCGAGCCAAGCTCACGATGGGCGACAGAGGAAGCGGGACAGGCCTGGTGCGGGGACGAGGGTGAGACCGCTCAGCCCGGCGCTGTTAGTCTCTGGGGAGGATCCCCCCCAACTTCTCGCTGCTGGGAGCACCCCTGGTGCCCGGGATTGCAGCCACACTCCCTCCCCTGCGGGGTGGCCCCAGGCAGGCAAGAGGGGAGGGGAGCCGCTACAGCGAAAGGGAAAGTGAAAGTGGAGGCCCCGGAAGTGGGGCAGCTGATTGTCGGGACATCCGGACACCCTCCCCCTCAACCACCCGGCACACCCAGCGGCGGCTGACACCTACGCAGTCCTCGGCGGCGCACGCCCTGCGCCGGGCTCGCGGCGGTCCGGGGTGCCCAGAGACCTT
>NW_027530508.1:4099045-4099345 GCF_008692635.1 Crocuta crocuta
ACCCAAAGCTGAGGGTCAGCCCCAACCTCAGCTCCGTTTGCGAAACACAAACCGAGGCTCTGTCCCCATTAGGCTCCTTGCTTCTCCTTTTGGCCCCAACAGGGCCCCAGCCTGCTGCCAGAGGGTCCCTAGAGTGTAAACCAAACGGCGTCACTCCTCAAAACACTCCCAGTTCTTCCCAGCACTCTCATAGCAAAGCAAAAGCCAATATCCTCACCCGGGCCTGCAAACTGCCTTCCTTCCTCTTACTACTGTTAAACCTAAAAAAAAAAAAAAAAAAAAAAAAAAATAAAAATCAAA
>NW_027530508.1:4099407-4109064 GCF_008692635.1 Crocuta crocuta
AAAAAAAAAAAAAAAAAAAAAACTAAAATAGCCAGTTATTTTCCCAGCAAAATGAGTTTCTTCAGGAATAGGCAAAAGTTGCAGTTTCAAGCTATGAAAAACCAAGGGCAAGTCTAACAAAGGATCAGAACATTACTGAGATGGAGGAAATTGGGAGGAGTGTTTTGAGCCAAAGTCCATTGGAGAAACGCAAGAGTTCAGGGCGATGATAATTTGTCACTGGCTGAGTTAACAGAGGTAGTGAATTTCTTGTAGGCGATCCAGTGTGCACATCTTTTCCCTGTGGGGAAAAGTAGTTGATTCTTTCCTTTTGAGGACTCGATTGGGGTGTGTAATTGACAGTTCTTCCTGTGATAGACCTCCTCAGGGGTACCCGTCAGAGCTCTCCTTCCTGGATTTCCCACTCCATTTCCATGAGAAATGTTCAACCACTCTAGGTTGCTCACTCCACTCTAGGTCCTGGATCGAGGCAGACACACTCCACCCCAGGATCTTTGCATTTGCTAGAACCCCAGTATCTTCATGGCTTGCTCTCTCCCTTTACTTTAGTCTTTACCCAAAACTCTACCCTGTTCACTCTGTAAATTTCATATACACACATACATCCAGCATTTAATTTTTTTAATGTTTATTTATTTTCTGAGAGAGACAGAATGCAAGTTGGGAGGGGCAGAGAGAGGGGGAGACACAGAATCCAAAGCAGGCTCCAGGCTCCCAGCTGTCAGCACAGAGCCCGACGCAGGGCTCCAACTCACAAACAGTGAGATCATGACCTGAGCAGAAGTTGGACACTTAACCAACTGAGCCACCCAAGCTCAGCTCCTTCCATGCTGGTTTTTGATGGTCATGTTCCCTTCAGCCCTGAGGTTACCTGCACAAATTGTATTGAGGGCAGATATTTTCTTTCACGTGTTCTTGTCCTGGCCTTGACCCTTCGGGGGCAGAGCTGGCATTCACTTCAGACATCCTTCAACCCAGTGAGTAGACTCTTTGGTCATTCAGACTTGGATTCAGGCCCACTGTTCATGATCAGTGTGACCCTGGACAAGAGTCTCTGGACCTTAGCTTCCCCATCTGTACAATGGTGACCATGATGGTCCCCCCCCTTGTAGGGCTGTTTTGAGGATCTGTATCAGTTCCTGGTTATTGATATCTAACACGTTACCCCAAAATGTAGTGGCTTAGAACAACAATAAACATGTAGATCTCACACAGTTTCTGGGGGTGAGGAATTCAGGAGCTTCTTAGGTGGTTTGGGGTCACAGTCTCTCCGAGGTTTTAGTGAAGACGTTGGCTGAGGCTTTTGTCATCTGAACACTTGACCGGGGTGGAGGATGGACCCTCAAGAAAGCCACCCTATACCCGGTTGGTGCTGCCAATTTGTAGGATGTCTAAATTCCTTGCCACACGGACCTCCCCAGAGGACTACTCAAGTGTCCTTGAACCATGACTGCTGGGTTCCCCAAGAGCAGAGGATCCTGGAAAGCAAGGCAAGAGCCATGATACGGTTTGTGGCCCAGCCTCACTCCTCCAGGCAGACAGTGGTTCTCACGACTGGGGAGGACGGGGTGACCCCTGTGCAGGAGTGAGGCACCGCCGTGACCCCGGGCCACGAGTTCCGGGATCTGACAGGGACACAGCACGTGGCCACCTAGGGGTTTGTCGCCCTGGGAGCACCACGCCTCCCTGCACCACTGCAGCAAGGCCATCCCCAGCGTGCGGGCCATACTCGGGCATGCGTCCTTGAGGTCATGCCACCATTTGTAGTGTTTTGTCCTGTCTACACACAGGGGACCCAGGAGTTTGTGACATCCAAGCCGAAGAACCCAGCTGCTTATGAAAATGACAAATGGGGGCGCCTGGGTGGCTTAGTCGGTTAAGCGTCCGACTTTCGCTTGGGTCATGATCTCGCAGTTCGTGGGTTCGAGCCCCGCGTCGGGCTCTGTGCTGACTGCCAGCTCGGAGCCTGGAGCCTGTTTCAGTCTGTGACTCCCTCTCTCTCTGACCCTCCCCTGCTCGCGCTGTCTCTCTCTCTCTCCTAGAAATAAAGCATTAAAAAAAAAAATTAAAAAAAAAAAAAAGAAAAGAAAATGACAAATGAGGGGCACCTGGGTGGCTCTGTTGGTTAAGCGTCCGACTTCGGCTCAGGTCATGATCTCACGGTTCTTGGGTTCGAGCCCCACATCGGGCTCTGTGCTGACAGCTAGCTCAGAGCCTGGAGCCTGCTTCAGATTCTGTGTCTCCCTCTCTCTCTGACCCTCCCCTGCTCACACTGTCTCTCTCTCTCTCAGAAATAAATAAAAAACGTGAAAAAAATAAAAGAAAATGACAAATGAGCCCCTCCTCTGGGTGGTGGCTCCCTGGGTCATGTGATGTGTCCTCAGCAAACACTAGCCATCCCTAACCAGTGTCATGCTTTGTTCTGGGCGCCATAGGATCTGCACAGCGACCACTTTCACTGAGTCATTCAACATTTATCGAGCAGCTCCGTGTGCCAGGCACTGTTCTAGGAGCCGGGGAGACCGCTGTGAACAAAACATAGCCCTGGGCCTTATGAAAGCCCCGCAAACAACAGACATAGAGTGTCCTGCCACGTGGTGCTCAGTGCTGGGAAGACCCACACAGCCAGCTAATGGCAGAGGGGAAGCGGGTACAACAGCTCAGCTCTGACCCCTGAGAAAGCCCCCTAGTAGCTGCGAGCCCATCCTGGCCTCACAGGCAGGTGGGGCTTCTACCCATTTTTAAAATTTTTTTTAAATGTTTATTCATTTCTGAGAGAACACATGCAGGGAAGGAGCAGAGAGAGAGGGAGACACAGAATCCGAAGCAGGCTCCAGGCTCCGAACTGTCAGCACAGAGCCCCCACTTGGGGCTCGAACTCACAAACTGTGAGACCATGACCAGAGTTGAATTCGGAAGTCTGACTGACTGTGCCACCCAGGTGCCCCCCCCACCCATTTTATACCTGGGCGGGGGTCAAACAAGCTCGGAGAGGAGCCCAGATGACTTCTGAGTCCCCAAAGGGTCAGGATATCGCCAAGTTCAGAGGTTTTCCAAATGGGATGTCCAGTAGCATCACCGGGGGGCTTGTTAAGGCGCACAACCCAAGGCCGGCTGACTCACAGGTCAGGAGAGAGTTCGGGGATCTGCCTTGTAAACAAGCACCAAAAGGGACTGACCCACCGCCTCTGAGACTCTGTTCAGCGTGAGCCAGTGATGCAGGGCAGGGCCAGGCCCACTCTTACAAAGTCTGGGGTCCAGCCTCCAAGGCAGGGCAGGGCTCAGCACACAGAGAGGAGGGGAACAGGCTGGGGCCCAGAGACCCAAGCAATTTGTCCCAGGACACACAACCTGCAGGGGCAGTTTTAGGTACACGGAGGTCAGCTGCGTTGATCACGTGTATCTCGTGTTGTATATTACAATCAATCAATCAATCAATCAATCAAAGGCCATAAATTATTTTCAGCTCCACCCATCAAGAGGGAGAATTGGGGGGTGCCTGGTGCCTGGGTGGCTCAGTTGGTTAAGCGTCCAACTTTGGCTCAGGTCATGATCTCAAGGTCCATGGGTTCGAGCCTCGCATCGGGCTCTGTGATGACAGCTCGGATCCTGGAACCTATTTCTGATTCTGTGTCTCCCTCTCTCTGCCCCTCCCCTGCTTGCTCTCTCTCTCTCTCTCTCAAAAATAAACATTAAAAATTTTTTTAATTAAAAAAAAAAAAGAGGGAGAACTCTCCCACTTCCTGAATCTGGGTATGTGACACGCTTTGGCCAATGGGACATTTGCAGATGTGACACAAGAATAGCAGCCACCTTGGCCCCTGCCCTCTCTTGTTTTTTGAAACCCAAGAGCACGACAGGAGGAGCCGAGGCTAAGCCTGTTGGAGGCTGAGGCCTGCAGCAGAGGTGAGCCACCCAGCCCGGCCTCCCCATGGCCCTGCTGGCTGATGACAACGGGGCTACGAGTGGGCCCGGGCACCCCTCTAACCAGCAGCTGTCTGGGGCGCCTGGATGGCTCACGTGGTTAGGCAACTGACTCTTGATTTTGGCTCAGGTCATGATCTCATGGTTGTGAGATCGAGCCCCAGGTCAGGCTGTGCTGAGCGTGGAGCCTGCTTGGGATTCTCTCTCTCTTTCCCTCTCTCTCTGCCCCTCCCCTGCTCTCTCTCTCTCTCAAAATAAATATATATATATATATATATTTATTTAAGCATCAGCTGCCTGCCACGGTGTGAATGAGCCAGCTAAGCCCAACCAGAAATTCAGGGACCGCTAAATTTTGGGGTTTGTAATGCACCAAAAACTGCTTACACCCTAGTTGGGGGGGGGCGGGAATTTCCTCCCTTCACTTGGGGCACATTTTCCTTAGTCGTGGTAATTAATGCTAACAGCCCAACAGACAAACTCCAGATCTCACACAGGAAGCTTCGTGTCTTGCTCAGGAAAATCCAGTGTGGATCGGGTGGTCCTCTTTCATCTGGTAGCTAAGGGAACCGTGGCCTCGGGGTGGCTGTGTTAGAGACGAGAGGGACGGCGGCTCACCAGCTCTCAGTGGCCTTACCGCAGAAGGGACCTCCCCGCAGTGGGCATTTACACACACACACACACACACACACACACACACACACACACACACACACCATTGGTCAGAATCAGTCACGTGACTGTAATGGGTGGTCCAGAGCAGGCAGGGGAGCACCCAAAATATTTGGTGACGCCCACCTAAGTCACAAAGAACTTCCTAAGCGCAGATGTAATTCGATTTTAATTTGCGTGATTACTTGTTTGACATCTGGTTCCTCTGTTAGACCGAGTCCATCTGGCACGATTCCTGGCCCACAGCCGCCATCCCTAACAGTGGTTGATCGCTAAGTGAATGAATACACGATAGGGCTGCCGCAATATTACCTTCTGTGCTTTGCTCCCAGTTATAAAGTCCTCAATTAGATTTCCCAGAGTCCTTCCCTCGCAGTATACTCATAATATCCATACTCATAATATCCATCCACACTCATAATGATCACAATATGATCATTATCTGTATAAGTAGAACCTGAAAGTTCTCAGTAATGGCGGCCATGCGCATTGCGTGGGNGACCGAGCAGCCTTGTCAAAAAGAGCCTTGTCAAAAAGTTCCTGCTTTTTGTCTGGTGTGTGGTCTTGGAAGGGTCTTCTCTCTAAACCACATTTTTCTTACCTGTAAAGCGACAGGCGCATTTCCCTTTCAGGGTCGTCCTGGGAATTATAGGCGGGTCTCTGGGTGTAAGCCGGGAGGGGAAAGGGGAAAGCTTGGGGACTTCCCCTTGAGCCCCTAAACACAGTTGGGCCCTGCCCTAGGCAATGCTGACTGCACAGAGATGTGACTGACTTGTCCATGTCTATCAGTTAGCTTTTGCCGCATAACAAAGCACCCCAAAACTCAGTGGCTTAAAACAACGATCACTTAAACTCATGATTCTGTGGGTCAGCTGGGCAAGTCTTCCGGTCTCGGCCAGCCTTGCCGATCTCTGCATTTGCGGATTGGTGGCTGGATGACCTAGGATGGCTTTCCTCATGTCTGCAGCCAGCAGCCTATTGACCTCAGTTCTCGTGCTTTCTCCCACTCCCTCCTCCCAGAATTTGATTTTGCTCAGGTGACATCTCCCCTGCCACAGGTAGCATCAGCCTTCCGGGGGGGGCTGTACCCACCTACAGCTGGGGGATTGGCACGTTAATAGTGTGAGTGGATTTCCCTTGCTGGTGATTGGTCAGGAAAGGGCATGTGACCCAGCTCTGGCCAATGAGCTATGTGGGAAAGGCTGTTAGGAGGGCTCCTGGGAAAGCTTTTGCCATCCCAAGAAAAAGCTATGGGGAACCTAATGACAGCTAACTCTTCTGGAGGGTTTAAGTGCTTTATGTGAAATCACTCACTGGATGCTGAAGAGTTGGGCACCGTTTCCCTCACCGCGGAGATGAGTAATCCAAGGTATAGAGTAGAGTGGTTCAGAAACAGAGGGGCAAACAGCTAGTGTGGGAACCAGGATTTAATTCCAGGCAACCTGACGCTAGAGTACTGAGTTCTCTGGTACTTCTGTGCCACCCTCCTGCTCCCTCTGGTCATGGATCTCTTATGTGGCACCTAGGACTGCTGTGGCCATCGTGCCCGTGGTCACCAGGTCGACAGAGCAGGGACAGAATGAGCCCGGAGAGCCAGAGCCCTTGCTGATAGTTCTGAGGGCCAAATTGTCCAGCCCAGAAGCCCATCCCATCTCCTGACTTCTTGCTTTGTGTGAAATACATTTCCTTCTTTTACTTCCATTATTATTATTTTATGTTTATTTATTTTTGAGAGAGAGAAAGAGACAGAGCACGAGCCGGGGAGGGGCAGAGAGAGAGGGAGACATAAAATCCGAAGCAGGTTCCAGGCTCCAGACGCTGGACGGCAGGGACCACTGGGCCGAGATTGAGACCCAAGCCTCTGGCCTTTAGCCCCGGGGCAAGGAGAACCGGTAAGGGATGGGGAGGAGAGGGGCTAGAAGAAATGTCCCAGAGAAATTAAAGTATCTCATAACTCCTTTATTAGGCACAAGGTAAAAATGGATTCTTAGGGCATCCAAAACCCATGGTATTGATCCAAAACCCAGAACAGGGGTTAGGACGTTCCTGGGGGACCAAGGGGGGAGAAGACCCTGCCTCCTCCACCCTCCAACTCTGGTGCTCAGGCCAGAGGGGGACGGGCGTGGGCCCTCACCCCAAACCACTCCTTGAATGAGGTGAGGACCAGCCTCAAAGTTGGACCGGAGACCCTCCAGCCCAGTCCTTGGCTTGGGCCTGGACAGAGGAGAGAGCTGCTGGGAGCACAGTTCCCAGCATGGCCTGGGCTCCGGAGTCCTGAGCTGCAAGAGAGAGAGGCCAGCAGCCTTTGGCACCGGGATCTGTGAGAGGGACGGTCCCAGGTCAGAAGTCCTGGCCCCTGGCACGAGTGGATGCTGCGTGGCCCGCAGTGAGCTCCCAGGAAGGATCCGTCAAATGCACAAGCCTGTGTGCCCAGGTGTGTGCAACCACACAGGCATGCATCCAGCACACTTCACGCATGCCCCCTCTTTCCCTTCTAGAAGGCACTAAGGTTTTGCTCAGTGCAAAAAAAAAAAAAAAAAAGGCAGGAGAGAGCTCAGAGATACCCCAAACTCAAGCCACCGTTGCAGCGGCGCGTCTAAGGGCTGCCTAGCCGTACAGACCAGCTTCTCTGGCCCCCTCCTCTTCCTCAGCCTCCTCCAGCCCCGGCCCGTCGGGGACCACCTGATCAGCCTCCCAGAGGCTGGCTCGGGGTGGAGCGGAGGGGCTCGGGATCTCGCGCAGCCAAGGATGCAGCAGGATGCCCGTGGCCGTGAGCCGATCGGCCGGCTCCCGTCGAAGGAGACAGCGGACCAGGCAGCGAGCAGGGGCCGAGAGGCCCTCAGGCAGGGCAAAGGCACCGCGGCGGATCTTGCCAAAGAGCAGGACAGGCTCTGAGTCTTGGAAGGGGTAGTGGCCGGCCAGCATGGTGAAGAGCGCCACGCCCAGGCTCCACACGTCGGCCGCCTTGCCCGAGTACGCCGCCCGGGAGCTGAGGATCTCAGGTCCCACGTAGGCAGGGCACGCATGCTTGTCCCACAGGGAGTCATCGGGGCCGTTCAGCACACAGGCGTCCTCCAGGTCCTCCAGCACCAGCTTTGTCCTGTGGCAGGTGAGAGAGAGAGGGGTGGGCTCCTGATGGCCCGCCCCCCCATGCCACCACACACGCCCCCACACGCTGTCACCCTTAATGGCACCCACTTCCCGAGCGCCTCCTGGCCTTTGGCAGAATCGAACCAGTCTTGGGGCGCCTGGGCGGCGCGGCTGGTTACGTGGCCGACTCTCGTCCTTGGCTCAGGTCATGAGCTCGTGGTTCATGAGTTCGAGCCCTGCAGTGGGGTCTGCGCTGAAAGTGTGGAGCCTGCTCGGGATTCTCTCTCCCTCTCTCTCTGCCCCTACCCCACTCGTGGTCTCTCTCTCAAAATAAATAAACTTAAAAAAAAAAAAAGGGATTGCGCGATGCCTGTGAGGCTGGTTGATGGATCTCATTTTATAAACGAGGAAGCCCAGGCTCAGAGACATTAGTCATTTCTCAAGGCCACAGAGCAAATCAGTTTGAACTAGGGCTCTGGGAGGAGCATGTTTCCCAACAGTCCCTTGGGGAGGGGGCTGAGAGGGCCAGGGGCATTAAGCCTCTCAACCAGAGGCAAACTTAGGGTCCAGGCAGGCAGCAAAATGAGAAACAGAGGAAGTGGGGACCGTGTCACACACCTCAATACAAACCCTACATAAAAAGGGCACCACTAACAAAATTACTGTCAATATTGGGGCGCATGGGTGGCTCAGTTGATTCAACTCAGGTCATGATCACACAGTTCGTGAGTTCGAGCCCCGTGTAGGGTTCTGTGCTAACAGCTCAGAGCCTGGAGCCTGCTTCGGATTCCACATCTCCCTGTCCCTCCCCTGCTCATTCCTCTGTCTCTCTCTCTCAAAAACAAATAAACGTTAAAAAAAAATTGTTTAAAACATGAACATGTGTCAGGGGGCAGAAAAACGTGTGCATAGCCCACCATTTGCAACTTTTGCCTTAAGCAATTCCCACAGAATGTTCTGGGTTACTTTAATAATAACCACTCTATTACTGCTGCTATTAATACTATTCCCATGACACCACTTCCTGGGTGCCTGCTGGCATTTCACAAACACCGACCAATCTTGTGAATCACAGCACTGAGTAGTGGGGGTGTCTTCATTCTTGGCCCATTTGACAGATGAAAGAAATCAAGGCTCGGGCAGGTGAGCAAGGCCAAAGAGGAAGTTAAAAAATAGAACTGGGATTTGAACATCCGTCTCCAGCATCCCTCTTCTATGAATAGTGCTTGTCAAACTATTGCCTTAAAAAGACAAGGAGGTGGCTTTCTCACCTTGGAGGGCTGTGGGTGCTGTAACTCACCCTAAGTTCAACGTTACCTGAAGTTGCATATTAGCTTAAAAATCATTATAAAATTTGCATTCCACTTCTGACTAAAGGCATGTTCATTTTAGTGTGAAATGTAGAAGGGGGCGCCTGCACCGCTCAGTCGGTTGAGCCTCCAGACTCGCTGTGGGATCTTGGGCCTTACTTGACTTCTCTGGGCCCGGTTCCTCTGCTGACCTACGGCAACAATGATAGGGCCTGCCTCCTGTCCCTAAGGGTCCCAGCCAAGTCGGACAGTGCAGCCAAGCTCTTTAGCACTGTCACCACTGTGACTGTCACAAAGGCAATGCTCCACCTCAGAGGCCTCCATTAGGCCTGAGTCAACCTCTTCCTGGGACCCGGGAGGAGGTGCTAATCCAGGCCTCTCCATGTCTTGGTAAGTTACTTTCCCTTCCTGGGCCTCAGTTTCCCCACCATGGCTCACCCCTTACGCGTGTCTGAGTAGGACCTCTGTGACCACGCTCACCTCTCCTCGTTGGCGAAGACGAAGCGCCGCAGCTTGAGGTCGCGCAGGACGAGGCCGTGCTGGTGACAGTGGGCCAGGGCGGCGGCCATCTGGCGGAAGAGCGCCGCGGCTTCGGGCTCGGGGAGGCGGCGGCGGCGGCGCACCAGGCTGTGCATGTCCCCGTGGGGCCGCGGGAAAAAGG